>NW_024080749.1:985364-1489396 GCF_003009895.1 Hyaena hyaena | reverse complement strand
TTAAGCGTCCGACTTTCGCTTAGGTCATGATCTCACGGTTCGTGGGTTCGAGCCCCGCGTCGGGCTCTGTGCTGACTGCCAGCTCAGAGCCTGGAGCCTGTTTCAGTCTGTGACTCCCTCTCTCTCTGACCCTCCCCTGCTCACGCTCTCTCTCTCTCTAGAAATAAATTAAAAAAACCTTAAAAAAAATTTAAAAAAAAATATTAAAAAAAACGCAAATAAGCAAACCTCTGCGCCACCATTATTATGCCTAAAGAAATGGACGGTATTTTAATACCATCAGATATCTAGTCAGTGTCCAGATTTTCAGTTTCACAGGGATACACGTATATTTAACAGTATGTTTGAGTGAGGATCCAAATAGGTCTATGCATTGTGATTGCTGGATATATCTCTCAAACCTCTTTAATTATAGCGTGATCCTTCATCTCTATTTTTCCCCCATGCAGATTATTCGTAGAGGAAACTGGGTCGTTGTCTGTAGCCTTGCCTGCCATCTTTTTTTTTTTTTAATCTTTTTTTTAATGTTTTTATTTATTTCTAGGAGAGAGAGAGACAGCGTGAGCAGGGGAGGGTCAGAGAGAGAGGGAGTCACAGACTCTGAAACAGGCTCCAGGCTCTGAGCTGGCAGTCAGCACAGAGCCCGACACGGGGCTCGAACCCAGAACCGCGAGATCATGACCTAAGCGAAAGTCGGACACTTAACCGACTAAGCCACCCAGGCGCCCCATAGCCTTGCCTGCCATCTTGAGTTTTGCTTAGTGCACCCCTGGGGTGGTATTTATATTCCTCTGTATTTCCTGTAAATTGGTAGTTGGATCTAGAGGTTTGATTAGATGGGATTTTACAACAAAGTTGGTATCATAACTGCCTTCATCAGTTTTGTAGAGGGCTTTCACTTAACCTTATATTGCGAACATTTTCTGTGCCATTAGGTATTTTTTGTAACTTGATTTAAATGGCTCCAAACTGCAGAGGTCTGTATTATGAAAAATTTTTTAACTTCTGAGGTTTGGGAAAGAAGAAGGTAATCATGAACAGCAACCAAGAACCCACATATTACAAGAGAGTCATTTAAATGTTACCTTGAAGAGTGTTAAATTTTGATGTAAGATGCGGAATTACAAAATACGACCATTAAAGGTCTGTTCCTGCATGCTTTCGTCTTCTCGCCCTCTCCCTTTTAATTTTGGTTGTGGACTTGAACGCTTTAGAACTTCTTTTCACAATACAGGTACCTCAAAAGAAAGTCTTACCTTGTGAACCTCGTTTAATGGTGCTCAGCTGAAGAGGCTGTTTGATATTCTTCTTGGTGTCTCTTCAGATGCAGTATTTTGGTACCTGCTTGACTGCAAACCACAGCCATAAGTCAGACCAACTTAGGCCACCTGAGGGTGTTTCTGCTAAGGATGCTGGGGTGTCTGCCTCACAGAACCCCAGTCTAGGGAAATAGCTCTGTTTTGGGCATGAGGGACCCTCATCTGGACCCTCTTCAGCTCGTTTCTCCTTTTACTAAGTTGACTTCATACTTTTCCTCCTTTGGACGTGCAGCCTTCTGCAATCCAAATCGCAAAACATGTGACCAGAAGCAGCCATTTCAACTATTGGAGACATTGATCTATTTTTCTCTCTCTTTGTTTGTGACTTCTCAAGACAGGAGCTGATTGATCCAGCTAGAGTCAAGCGCCCATTTCTGGTCTAGCCAGTTGTGATCGGGGTGGGATGTGGGGAAAGGTGGCCAAGGTTCCATCGTGACCAATCGGCAGTGGCCGGAAGACAGGGCGTGTTGCACACACGGCTACTCCCACTCGGAGGCCTGTATCCGGTTCATATACAAAGTAGTAATTTGCCCACTGTGCTACTGGGTCATCTTATTTATTTGGCTGAATGAAGGTCAACATCTAGTCTCTCTTTATTGCGATCTAATCATATGCGGGCATCTGTACACATCTTAATTGCAGCCGGATAAGTCCTGACAAATTCATGTACGCGTGTAACCAACTCCCCAGAGCCCTGCCATCACCCAGAAAGTTCCTGCGTGTCCCCTTACATTCTATCTGCCTCCCCCACAAGCAACACTGTTCTGTTTTTTATCCTCATAGACCCGTCATACTTGCCTTGAACTTCAAACAAGTCGGAGACACGTAGTGTCAACATTTAGTCTTCTGTATTTTAGTTTATGGTAAAAACGTTTTAGGAGTGCCAGCTGGGTGCCAGAGCCTGTGTTGCTGTTAGAATCGGAGAGTGATGGGGACAGAGCTCACAGTAAGGGACAGTGGGATGCCCGGGACTCACTGCCGAGGCAGAGCATGCCTGTGTGGGAGGCGGTGAGTGTCCCAGGGATTCTGAAGAGGGAACGGCCTGGAGCTTGGAGGAGGTCGTGCGAGTGGAGGAAGAAGGATCTTCGCGTTGCTTATTGTTCTTGTGACATAAGCCAAAATACCAGACTTCGGCTCTTCTGTGTACAGGATTTCCTTATCTCCCCAAGTGTGTTCTGATGAAAGGAGAGGCCCAGAGACCTGGCGGGGAGGGATTTCCTCCCGGGGCAGGAAGACGGGGAGTTATCGGGCACGAGCACTGCCCTGGGCTCTGCTTTCTGCGCACATCTCTCCCGGCTCTCCAGAAGCAGGGTCTTCTGTTTGTATCTTCTGCTCTCTTCATTTGGCCCCAATGGCAAGCGACCAAGTTTCCACAGTTTGTTTTTTACGAGGAAAAGCAGTGAATAGTTGGCGGTTTTCTTTGTATATCTTTATACAGTGAGATTTTCCATATTATTAAACTTCTTTGAAATCCTGACTCAGAGCAACTGCATAACTTGCCATATGTGGTCACATACATGTACCTGTAGATAACGTGTGCGTTGTGTGTGTGTGTGAATAGTGTGTGGACTATATATGATGTACTCGGTGCTGTTCTTGTGGGTGCTGGCGTATTTATTTAATTTGGCCAGTTGATTAACCTTATAAGGTCGTTTGGGAAGTACTACTGAAAACAAGATAAATAATTACATTTCCCTGAAGCACGAAAGAAGATAAAATTACCAAAGACTGCTCTTCTGTTCTTTCTTCCACAGAACCATTCGAGTGTGGCTGAAGAGAGACAGTGGTCAGTACTGGCCCAGCATTTACCACACGATGGCTTGTGAGTAGCTGAACTGTTCCACCTGAGGAAAGTGTGTCTAATGCCTTTGATGATTCATATTTCAAATACTTATTTTTTTGAGAGCGAGAAAAGTATGTCTAGTGCTTTGATGATTCAAATTTCAAATATTATTTTTGAGAGAGAGTGAGAGAGAGTGTGCATGCCAGGGAGTGAGGGGGCGGGGCAGAAAAACAGAGAGGGAGAGAGTCTTAATCAGGCTGCGTGCCCTGCGGATCCCATGACCCTGGGATCATGACCTGAGCTGAAATCAGGAGTTTCACGCTCAATTGAGCCAGCCAGGCGCCCCTGATGATTCAGATTTCAAAATGCTTAACTAAAAAGTGCTGCTCGGGGCAACTGGGTAGCTCAGTCAGTTTCGCGTCTAAAGCTTGATCCCGGCTCAGGTGGTGGTCTCACACAGTTTGTGAGTTCAAGCCCCGTATTGGGCTCTGCGCTGATGGCACAGAGCCTGCTTGGGATCCTCTCTCTCCCTCTGCCCTTCCCCAGCCCCCCTCACAATACATAAACATTAAAAGAGTTTTTTAAAAAAGTGCTACTAGATTTCAAAATGAGTTCCTTAGTTGCCTAATACCCCAACAGGCTGTGCTAAATTGCAGGAAAACTTCTTTTCTTTTGCAGAGGAAGTTGGGTCTGCTGGCTTAACTGAAGCCGAGTTGAACAAAACTGAAAAAAAGGAGAGGTGGGGGAAGGGTATGCCCTGCCACCCCTAGGTTTTCCTTTGTTTTCGCTTCACCAACTTGTGTTAGTGACCATGTACTTGGTAATAGCTGATCCTGATACTGCAAAGGAGCTCATACGCACCCCTGCCTTCACGACCAGCCTTCGGCCCAGCCTTTTCACAAACTCCCCTCCTACTGAGAGATTGGCACCAAAGCACAACCCTTTCTACACAGAATTTTCCCTGTAGTTAAATATGTTCAAAAGCTAAATCCAGAAGATAGCCCTTGCATTGGGATTTTGAAAGTGCCCTGAGATGCAGTGACTTAAAATGACACTTAAGTTCCGGCCCCGGGTGCAAATGTCAGCAGCACCGCCGTCCTTCCCTCCCGCCCCTTCTCTTCATCCTTTCCTGAAAAGGAAGCCCCCCAGAGGAGGCCTGGGTGCCGCCTGGCCCGAGCTGGCCTTGTATCCTGCTGTGCCGAATGGCCACACAGAAGGCATCCGTGGCCGCTAGTTCCTTAACGAGGAAGTTTCCCAAGTTAAGAGTTTCAGTGTTCAGAGGACCCCCTAGGAAAAGAAAAAAGGTTTGGGGCCTTCCTGATGCTTTGTTAGGTCTGAAGGCCACCGTAAGGCCCTCCACGGGAGAGCTCTGGCCTCTCGCTGCACACACACTGTTGACAGCGTTCACGGCTTTCTGAAGCGTTAGCCCGGAGCCAGTGGGGGCTTGTTACAGACACAGACGCCGGGTAATTGGCCTGGGTCGTCCTTCCGAGGGCCTCCTTTCTTGGCTGGCGCTTCTTCCTCTCTATGGCCAGTGTGCAGCGTGTGTGCAGCGTTCGGATCCCACAGTCATGTTCGGAAACAGTTAGTGGTCCGTCAGGAGTTTCCATTTTTTCTGCCTGCCCAGGACACCTCTGTCCTGGTAATTAGTCACTGAAAATGAAGACATGGGATCAAGATAGCTATTACAGAAGGAACCATCGGACTCTCTAATACTTAGTCCTCAGAGGATGCCCCGATGATTATGGACTGTGGCCCACATCTGCACATGGAGTGTGGGCGTAGACCCTTGCTTGCCCACTCTCAGCGGTGGTGACCGAGGCCTTAGCAAATGGACACTTGGAGCCCGTTTGGGAAATTTGTGGGGGGTGCAGTTTGGAGCGGGGCAGAGACACCTCTCAGACGGGTAACCGCTCTCCTGCAGTGGCCCAGTGACGGCTCTGATGCCTGGCAGTGCCGGGAACATTTGTCGTCTTGGTGGACAGTCTTGTTAGTGCTGCCGCTCGTACCCCTCCCTCCCCTCCGCTCCCCCACACTTCACATTTTGGGTGTAGCTTCATGTCCCTGAGTCCTCAACCTCAGAGTTGTTCGTGCTCCTTGGACAAGAGACCGAGATGGATTTTGTCCTATAGTTTTCTCACTTACTCCTCAGTCTGTGGATGTCCCAGATATTTAGTACAGCTTTGTAATTTCTCTCCTCAAACCTGGCAGGAGACGTGTGCACCCTTTCTCGGCTTTTAGGCCTCGGGCACGTGGTTTTGGCTCTCTCTGTTGCCATCTATTGCAAACTTGGCTTAAATGTACCCCCTGGAAGTAGCTCCCAGAATGCTGTGGCTGGGAAGACCAGTAACAACTGGAAAGAACAGGCCTAGCCTCCCTGTTGGGGGTGGCTGCCGCCCACATGTTTGCACCTAAACATATTCAGCTTGTTGCTTCCAGATGCTTCTTTATTGTGCTCCATCTGGAGCTGCGTCAGTGATGAAACTGTAAGAACACTGCCAACAGAAACAGAATGAATGAATTATGAGAAATGACTGTGTTACAATGACTGTTGTTTTAAAACCGAATTCAAAATGAGAAGTGCCATGTTGGTTCTGAAAACTATCTGCAGATGATCTAGTTTCGGACATTGTAGTGGCCAGCCACCAATTTAAACTTCTTCTTGTGACCTGACAGGGTGACCAGGAAGCCTCACCTCGGTGTTTGCTGCGTGTGATCCACTTGCTCCATTGCTTTACCTCCCCGAACAAAAATGACTTTCAGACTCTGCTTTAGCTTAAGAAAAATGGTACCTCCTAGTTTCCAGATCTACCATGTGACTCATGCCTAGTTTTTTGGTGATACCATTTTATGCAGTCACACAGCTATGCACGCGAGGTGGCTTTTTCACCATTTGCTAAGTGAGGAGACTGATGCCAGAAGGGCTAAGTCCATTGCTTGTGGTTGGAATGCCAGTCCGTGCCCGTCTGACCCCAGAATGACGCTGCCCACTGCAGTTATGAGGTGGGCCCAGACCTTTCCTGCAGAGGGCCAGCCAGCTAATATCTAGACCTTGTAGGCCGTATGGTCTCGGCAACCTCTCAACTCTGCCACTGTGGCATGAAAGTGACCATAAACAATATATAAATGAAGGAGCCTGGCTGTTTCCAAAAAACCAATAATACCTTTATTTACAAAACTAGAGTTTTAAGCATATGATTTTGGATTGCAGTGATGCCTCTTTAGAAGGCCGCTGATTTAAAGATGATATGCATGATGCATGCTTATAAAACTATGTGAATATACAAACTCTTCTTTTTTTTTAATTAATATTGCTTATCTCACTAGAACTTTCCCTCTAGAAAAAAGCCAGGACATGTTTAGATGCAAAACAAATAAGTTACGGAAGGTTTTTTTCCTTTTTTAATGTAAGACTTCTCTAGCCTCATAACACTACTCAGCACGTTGTAAATTTTACACAAGAGAGGATTTTACATATTTATGTACAGTTTGTTAGAGGGGGGTTAGACATAAAAAGAATCGAAGGAAGCTTAAAACTAAAGCATTAAGATTTTGTTCCAACCTAGAAATAAGCAAAAACAATGACAATGAATCTGAAATCATCAATGCATGTCTGATTTGCCAAAGGTAGTTTTATGATGGTTATTGAAGTTATTGAAGGTCATTGAAACCTTGGACTTGCAGGCACCTTGTTCTGCGAGTGTTCTGCAAGAGGAGCAAACATTTCTCATGAATTTTAACCTGATAAACAAGCAATGTCTTGCAGGACGAGTAGTAGGTGATGCCAAACGTCACGTGATCACAGCTGAGCCAGTGGTTCTTGAAATACGCTTTGATATACAAGTGCTTTGGATTACAAGCATGTTTCCAGAATGAATTATGCTCACAAACCAAGGTTTTCCTGTACATTTTATGAAGATACGTATACTTTGAGGTTATAATTCTTAAACTCGATTGTTCTTTTTTAAAAAAAAATTTTCTAAAGTTTTATTTATTTGAGAGGCAGAGACAGCACAAGTTGGAGACAGGCAGAGAGAGGGAGAGAGAGAATCCCAAGCAGGCCCCGCACTGCCAGCACAGCACAGGGCCTGATGTGGGGCTCAAACTCATGAAACCACATGATTGTAACCTGAGTTGAAACCAAGAGTCAGATGCCCAACTGACTGAGCCACCCCGGTGCCCCTAAACTTTTTTTTTTAATGTTTTATTTATCTCTGAAAGAGAGAGACAGCATGAGCAGGGGAGGGTCAGAGAGAGAGGGAGACACAGAATCCGAAGACAGGCTCCAGGCTCTGAGCTGGCTGTCAGCACGGAGCCGACATGGCCTTGAACCCACGAACTGTGAGATCATGACCTGAGCCGAAGTCGGACGCTTAACTGACTGAGCCACCCAGGTGCCCTCCCCGCCCCCCCCAAAGCCCCTAAACTTGATTGCTGTTTCTAGTCCCCACTACAGTGTGGTGGAGGAGGGGTACGGGGGGCTTTAGTCAAGTGCAGTTGTGTGTGCACACAGCTGTAGCGCCTGCCTTCCAGCTGGGTAGTTCTCTGCACTTGAAAAAGCCTCTTTCCACAATCTGATTGTGCAGCTATCTGTGTCTTTGCCTTCGGGTGGGGTCCACTGTCATAGTTTACTTTTGTCCATCAGTGGAAAATGTCAGCCCTTTCTAAAGAGATAACTTTAAATTAAACCTTTTTCAAATGGTAATGCCATTTGAAGATTTTTTTTCCTTTACTTTTTTAATAAGAAGTATTACCTCAAAGTAAACTCAGGTTTATTTCACGGTATATATTCCCTCATCATGGTTCTCCTGTGGTCAATTAAAATTCTTTAGGCTACAGGAAACCCAAACATTTCTTTTTCGAGGTGTTCCATTTCACACCTCGTTTCAATTCTGATTTTTTGCAGAAGGAGAAGGATGGAGAGTTTCTCCTCTCTGAGACTCATTCTCTGGAATGGGAGGGAAGGGAGAAGGGAGGAAGGAAGAGAGAACCTGGAGGAGGTTATGGATATGAGAAGCAGCAGGCGCTAGCCCGGTCACCTAACGCTCTCGTGACAGGGAGACATGTTCTGCACTTTAACCGCCACAGTCACTCCGAACTGAGGCTCTGTGTGTCACTGCAAAGGGAACCTTGTTTTTTTGACCATCAGAAGAGAAAACATAATCCCAAAGTGGTTTTCCTAACTTGCGCACATATGCCGCGGAATGGGAATTCTGGCGCTGGGACCCCCCTTTTCCATGGATTCCAGCCACTCTGTTACCTGTGATGGGGAAGGGGGTGGGGCAGGACGGCCTGTTGAGCCTGGGGTAGCAGGTTTCCCACCGCAGACGCTGCCGCCTACAGCTGGGCCTTCCCGCCAGATGGAACTGTGTGCCCGCTTGCTGCATTCAAAGTTACAGAAATAATTTAGGAGGTTTTTTGAATTGGAATTTTAAACTAAAACAGCAGAAAGAACTTCAGTAGCCTTTTCTGTTTACATCATTATTTTCTGCAAAACATTCTCGCCCTATCGTTTAAACCTAAATTGTATAGCTTTTTAAATAGCTTATTTTGAACAGTGACTTGGAATGCTTAGCTTTGCCTTTAATATGGTCTTTGTCTTTCTGGCAGCCCCTTGCTCTGCTATGGCTTACCATCATGATAGCAGACGGATATTTGTGGGCCAGGATAACGGAGCCATCATGGTAGGTAGCTTCCACCCAGCATTCATGCCTTTTGTGGATGGTTGGAATAAAGAACAACGAATGCCTGATTGTTTGGCATTAAAAAGTGTTTAATTCAGTATGGACCTTAGGCCTGAAAATGGATTAATTTTCATTAGTGCTTAGTTTTAACTGTTTTTATTTAACTGTTATTATTTAAACTAGTCATGGAGCTCAGAATGCTTTCATGATTGATGGTTTGGTGCTCAGCCTGAGCCACAAAGCACAGCCTTCCTACGGTGAATATGAGGCCTGTAGCAGCCACAGCCTTGAACTGTGAAGGGGTCTGGGGTGGGAGGGGGGCGCGGTGGAGAGCCTGTGTGCACACGCGTGCACGTGTATGTAAGTGTAACAGTGGAGAGGGACGGAGAACAAGGTCGGCGACGTCATTGAGCCAACAGCTCATATGACTGTTTAAGGCAGTGCTGTTCAAACTATCTGTGGTGAAGGACTAGATATTTAAAATTTCAGTTGATTATAGATTGCAGGTATTTTTATGATTCTAATTGTGTGGATGTGTGGATGTGTATATTTTCTTAATGGAGGTATAATTCATATGAAATTTACCAGCTTAAAGTATGTAATTCACTGGTTTTGTAGTATATTCACAAGATTATACAACCATTAACCTTCTCTAATTCCACAACATTATCACCACCCCACCCCCACCCAAAAAACACAGTGGTTAGCGGTCAACCCCCACAGCCCCTTCTCCCAACTCCTGGTAATCACGAATCTGCTTCCCGAGCCCAGAGAGTTGCCCGTTCCAGACATTTTACGTAAACAGTCACATAGGATGTGTCACCTTTCCTGCCTGGCTTCTTTCAGTCAGCATGTTTCCATGGTTCATCCATGCTGCAGCTTGAATTAGCGCCTCATTCCTCGTGCGGTGGCGTGGGGTTCCGTCCCGTGGGCTTCGTGGCCCCGCACACATCTCAGGTTCTGCAGGGCTGGCAGTCATGTCCCCTTCTCATTCCTGGATTTAGCGGTTGGAGCCCTCGCTGTTTCTCCATGGCCCCCGATGAATGGGTGTCCATTTCGTTGATCTTTTCAAGGAAACAGTTTTGGTTTCAGTGATTTTTTTTTCTTTTGTTTTTCCTATCCTCTGTTTATTTATTTTAACTCTAACTTTATTATTTTTTTCCTTCTGTTTGCTTTGGGTTTAGCTTGCTGGATTGATATTTTGGATACGACCTTGACGTATGAGAACATCCAAAATTTCATCCTTGGGTGTGATACGGATATGCTGAGCGCCAGGGAGGGGCTGGGGGGCGACGGGCGCAGCATTCTGAGGCCGGGTCAGGTCGGGCCTGGTAGGTTTGGCTGAAGTTTGAAGTTTTGTTGTAGATGCTGTGGGAAGCTCTTAGAGGGGTTTCAGCAGGCGAGGGGCATGATCTAATTTATGCTCTTAAATGATCTGTGTGACTGCTTGGTGGAGAATGAATCAGTTTGGGGGAGGGGTGGCGATCAGCAGGAATGGAAGCTGGACGGTCAGGCTGTGACCCTGGGAGAGAGGATGGTGACAGGGACAGTGGACAGAAGCAGGTGGATTTTAGGTGCACCTGGGGAAGGTTGGGTGTGGGGAGGGGAGGAAGAGGAGCAAGTTGGTGACAGCTAGGCTTCCGGCACCAGGTATACAGTAGTGTCATTTACTGAGAAGAGAAAGGCTTGGGGGGGGGAGGGGGCATTTGGAGGGGAAGGGGGCAACGAGGAACCCACCTATACGGTTGAGAGGCCAGCGGGACAAGCAGTGGCCGGCCATGTAAGGTTGACGTTGCCTACGTAAGCCCAGGGCCCATTGGGAGCGTAGGCGATGGCGTCCTCAACATCGAGGGTGTTTTTTAAAGCAGTGAGGATGGCTGTGCTCCCCTGGGGAGGGGACGAGTGGAGGGCACGGAGAGGTTGAAGAAAGAGGGAGGCCAGTGCAGAGCGGTGGGCAGCAGGTTTAATAAGCAAGGGAGCTACAAGCTGAGGAAGTCTGCCTCCACCCACCAGAATCTTAAAAGTTTTATATCGAGACCTTAGCTGGGTTCAGTCACATATGCTCTCCAGATGGCCCCAACAGCACATCGCTGTCAAGGCTGTGTCCTTGGGACAGACAGCCTCTGGGAACAGGGAAGGCCAAGTGAGACACACATACCGAAGACTGGGGAAGAGGGTGAGGAGCCTCTGACTGCTGATTGCCAGGACCCCCATTCATGGGTCGCTGGCGGTCACGTCCTCTCAGTGACTTCTCTCAACAGTGAACCTTAGGGTCAGGTACGTAGGTAATCACTGCACGAAGGGGAGCCATTGAAGGGCATTGAGCCGAAGAGGATAGGATCGTCAGGTTGCTGTTTTTGTGAGCTTAGTGTGTCTGTATGTGGAGTTTGGGGGGACAGGGCTGAAACTGAGGTGTCCTCATTAAGAGACTATTTCAGGACCCCGACACGAGATTGTGAAACACTGGGGTAGTGCCGGAGAAGAGCTGGTAGCTTCGAGAACTGTCTGGGCAGCAGGCTTGATGTCTGGCTGGATGTGGGTACTTAAGAGAGAGCTGTGTGAAAATGGCTTCCAGTTTTAGCCAGGATGGTGCTGGCGAGTGGTCAGCTGCCCTCTAAGAAAAGCTGCTGATACAGAGAGAACATTGGCGAGGTCAGTTTTCACAGATGGGGCCGTGGGCCTGAATCTCAAGAGTTTGGTCTGGAATTGGAAGTTCTCTGAATATAGGTGTCGGTGGAAGCTGCTAACAGTGGCCGGGTGGCCAACTAGGGATAGCAGTTGGATTGAGAAGAGCCTAGGGCCAGGGTCACATTCCCTGGGAATATCAGTAAGGAAGTTCAGAGGGCTCGGAGCCCATGGGGGAGACAGAGGCAGAATGGGCAGGGCGGGAGGAGAGCCACCGAGGACGCTGCGGCTGGGGAAGCCAGAGAGGCAGTGAACTTCACGTGGGGGTGAGTAACTGGCAGGTGCAGCAGAGAGGAGGTCAGGCCTGGAGGATGACCCTGGGGACAGCAGTGATACAGCAGCTGGTGGCAGCAAGGAAAGCCCTTTCTGGGCAGCAGTGGCGGTGCCGTGCGTGCAGCGGGTGGAAGAGTGACCAGGAGAGAGCGGCTGGAGACCCGGATGCAGCCTGTGCAGGCTGACCTTAGCCAAGGGGCTAGCGAAGCTTGGAGGATTGTTAAAAAGGGTTTTGTTGGTTTTTGCTTGTTTTGTTTTTGAAATGAAAGGATAAGGATAATTCTCTTATCCTTAGAGAATTGCAGGTGTGTTGAAGAGCCAAGACGGAAGAAGCCGGTGGACAGGATGGGCTCCCTGCCCAAGCAGTTCCCTCAGCGGTGGGCAGGGTTGGGCCTGCTCAGCTCCGCACCCCTGCACAGCCCTGGGCGGCAGTGAATGCCTCATGGAGCAGTAAATGCGAATGTTCTCATTCTTCTCCTGAAGGTTTTCTAGGAATGTTGTGGTGATGTGCATGCACATATGGTAACCAGAAGCCGCAGAGCACAAATCATTTCTCCAGTTGTGGCAGTGCTTGCACACTTGTTTCTCTAGGGACCCTTCTCGTGGCTCCCAGTTCAAGGGTAGGCTCTGTGATTACAGAAGAGCATAGAAAAACTCACGGCTCCTCTGTGCAAAGGGGCAGCATAAATCCGGTTTGCTGTTCATTAGCACTTGATCTATTGATTTTCCACCCAGTACAGATTAGTATATATATTCAGTGATGTGTACTGGTACATTTATACTGAGGATGTATAGTAAACATTATATATATAAGTTTACATATAAGGTTATATGATACATAATACATATTATACTGTATACTAATATACACACTAATATATACTGATATATTTCTGTACATTCCAATACCGAAATGTAGAGCAAGGAATCAGTATTCCTCTGTGAGGTTTTTCTTTTCGTCAGCAGTTCATAATGTCCACGTTACTTAGAGCCTTAAGAACATATCACTTGTCACTGATCAATAGAATTCGTAGTGCTTTTTCTTTAGAGTTTTGTCTTCTTGGTTTTATGCCAAAGCTGAATTTTTCATTAAGAAGTATATACTTTTTTTTCCTATGTATTAAGTATTACATTGTCTATAAAAAATTTGGAAAATACAGGTGTATTTAAAAAAAGAGGCACACCACCCGCAACCGCTAAATACCCCTTTTTTGTGCGTGTTCTATATGAAACCTGTATGATTTCCCCCTACATTGCTGAGATACCCAGTGCCGTATTTTCAGTGTTGCCGAGAACTCTGTTCGTAATGGGTCTTTGCAGCTTTGCTTTATGTGTGTCATCTTGAGGAATGCTCAGTGTGACCAGGAGCACAAACTTCACAGGATGCCTTCTTTGCAGTAGAAGGAGAAGGAATACAAAGCTCTCACTCATGGACGAAGAACTGCACAAAAATGCTGTGCTGGTCGGCAGTACCTTCTCTATTTGGCCTGGTCCCCAAAAGAAATAGTGGCCTGAGGACAAGTCTGATGAAAGAAGCAGTTCCATATTATTCTTCTGTAGTTAATCTCGAGGCCCATGTCTGGCCGTCACTAGGTTTGGATTTTCCTTTGTTTTGAAAGTTAAGTTCGTGTTTTTAAAACTGTGACTGTTTTCTCTTATTGTATGTGCTTGCTTTTAGGAATTTCACGTTTCTGAAGATTTTAATAAAATGAACTTTATCAAGACCTACCCAGGTAATTATAGCACACACACATACTTACATGCATATGCGTGTAGACAGACACACACAAAACTAGAACACTGTCTCTTACGATCAAAATTGGGTTTCACATGAAGTGTTTAGTGGTGTTTCTCCAATTATATAGGAGGCTGTGAACTCTTCAGAGTCATTTACCATCCTTTCCTGCTTATCAGTGTTTAAAATTTTGTATACTCTCCTGTTGAGTGCATTATCAGATTTAATTTAAGCATTCTATTTTTGAGCATGTGTAGTGCCTCCAGTTTTTGATAACACACACTGACCTGTATGACAGTGTGTATATATACGTGGGTAGTATATATATCTGTGAGCGTATGCTTCATACACACACACACACACACACACACACACACGTGTGTGTGTCCTTGACTATTATTCTAACTCTAATCCCGGGCTCTAGCCCCGGGCTACTTCTATTTAAGACAAATGCCTAGAAATGGAGTAGCCAGTTCAAACATTAACAAGGTTTTTAATACCCTAGATTTCTTTTGCACACTTCTTCCCAGCAATAGTGTGAATTTTTACAGTCCGTGAGTGGTAGCTGAGAGTATCTGCTCATCAGGTCTGTAGCTCTTAAAATGTTTTTTGCCAGTTTGATGGTCAAAATAGCTCGCAATTTAAAAATTACTTCAGCTTTATTTAATGTTGATCATTTGTTACCTTTTATGAATGTCTGTTGGTGATTTTGTCCATATACCCATAGAGTTGTAGTGTTTTCTAAGTGATTTATAAGAAAGAGTCCCTCCATTCTTCCAAAGCATACTGGTCAGCAGAGAGTGAGGTCAGAAAGTTTCTCTGTCCAGCCTCTGACTTCATTCGTCAGACTGGGCATTTATTAAACACCCGCTGCATGCCATGTGCTATACTAGATGAAGGAGACTAGACTCATCACTGCCCTAGTGTGGCTTACAGTCAGCCTGGAAATGCAAGTAGTTCACAAGTCACATAATAGAAAAGCTTCCCTCTTCTCAGCTATAATTTTGGAATACAGAGCTTTACAAATACTTTGTCTTTATAAATACTAAAAAAGAGTTACACACAAAATATTCCAGAAACAAAATGCTTACACTATTTTTTAATTTTGGAAAACTGAAATTCTCTTGTTTACAATGCCAGTGTTTTCTAAAAAGGTCGAAGTACTAAAGTGATAGACTATAAAAAACATTGCTTCTTAAAAAAAGTCTACCACATTCCATATGGAACTTATTGATAGTTAATAGCAAAGGAAAAATGTTCTCTTGAGTACAGCCAAAAAAAAAAAAAAGGTCTGTCTTTGATCTGTTATTGGAATCCCTCTTGAGCATCAGTCTTTCGGGATCTGTAGCTTCTCATCGCCCACCCAAGTAGGGGACTTGGGGCTGGGCCACGGAAAGCCTAGGGTACTGAGTTGGGGTTGGGAAGGCTATCTGAAAGCTGGCTCACAGAGCACAGGCATTTCCGTGGTAGGATCATTGAGACCGTAAGTGTCCAGGCCAACCAGCTCGAGGAGGTGAGCCTCAGTTCTGATTCAGAAGGTCACGTTTCTTGGTGAAGGGCGCAGACTTCCCTCTCTGTTCCTGCAGCTCATCAGAATCGAGTGTCTGCGATCATCTTCAGCCTGGCTGCAGAGTGGGTCATCAGCACGGGCCACGACAAGTGCATCAGCTGGATGTGCACCCGCAGCGGGAACATGCTCGGGAAACACTTCTTCACCTCCTGGGCTTCGTGTTTACAGTATCCTTCAGCCGGCCACGTGTGTGCCGCCCCTCCCCCGCCACCTGATCATAAATTGGCAGTTGAGATCCAGAGATTGGGTGATTCCTGTATATTTCCCCTAAAAATATTAAAAATATATTGGTTTATTAAAAGTAATAATCAGATGAATTGCCGTTCTCTGCTGGGAAGTGCTATCTCTGTCTCGTACAAAATCTCGGAAACCTAAACCTCATTAATCATCACCCCTACCCCCTCGTTCCTTTGCATTTCAAGGTGAGAGGAAAGACCCTTTTGTTGAATAAAGAAAAACAGAAAGGGATCGATCTTCTTTTCGGTTATTTGCAGACCCTGAAAGAGAATATAATAAGGATTTGTGACCCTGGAATTCATAAATGGACTTAAAGGAGTTTTATAGTTCATCGGCATGTATGTGGAGGGGGTTCGTAATCCATTTAATATTCTCAGAGGTGCCTTAGGGTCCTCGAATGCTCACAAATTGCTGCCTTCACAGTTTTCTTCTACTGTATGGAATTTGTTTCCTGTACGGTTTGCCCTTAAGGCGACCTCTGGTAGTGGTGTTTGTCGGGCGTCCAGCTCACGGCGGTCAGCAGGCAGATACCCGACGGTAGCTCCTTTTCCAGAGCTGGTGTCTGACGTGGTAAATTCTTTTTTTCCACGGAAAGCCTTTATAAAAAAAACTTTTGCTACAAATGAATGCACAGCATGAGATATTTGAAATAAGCATTTAAAGTAGTACCATACACTTCAGGTTCAAATAAGGGGAAAATACTTTGCTATATCTTGTGCTAAATAAGTGTTTCTGTCATAGGTTAGGCTTTTCATATGGACTGATAGGAAATGGCTCAGAACCACACAGGCACAGCCCAGGCAGTGGTGTTCTTTTGACCTGTGCTTTGGTATTGAAACAGGGGGCATCCTGATGTGTTTAAACTGCTGCTTGGCCACAAATTTCTATGGCCATTAAGTGATTGAGAAAGGAATGAGTTGTTATTAATAGTTAGTGTATTTTTAAAATTTAAATTTACTACTCTTCAAATAACTGCATCTTGGATGATTGAGCTCTCTACGGCAATTTAAAATGAATCATCCTCTGTACTTAAAGCTGTCTCATGCAGGCCAGAGGAAAGATGGCCTCATGTCCATATTTGCTACCAGTTTTGCATTATTTCCAGAAACAGTTCATAAATAGCCATTTTGTTCCAGTTCTTTCTTGCTGTTTTCATTATCGAGTGTTTACTTTTTTATACTTTATAATTTGATTAGAACTACTTGTTTCCATGTTTGTCCTCTCTGTCAGCTCTTATCTTTTTTTTTTTTTTTTCAATATCCTAAGGTATTGATTGGAATAGTAACAGGTACTCAATGAATTCTTGTCAAATTAATGAGTATTAATTTTCCCAAGAATTCCAACTTGAAAAGCTTTCTTTCTTTAATATTTACGTATTGCCCGAATCTCAGTTGGGTATTTCTTGTCTTATGGTTTTAGGCTTATGCTTATTTCCTTAAAATGCACATTTTTCTATTTGATAACTTTTGGGTGAATTGTGTTCTATATCCTTGACTGCTTCTCCACAGATATGATTATGATACTCAGTATGCTTTCGTTGGCGATTATTCTGGACAGATCACCCTGCTGAAGCTTGAACAGACCTCCTGTGCAGTTATCACAACCCTCAAAGGGCATGAAGGTAGGCTGTGTGATCACTCACAGTTCTTCACCTGTCCTGGGCATCCGGATTTAGTTCTCAGCCCCGTGGCTTCATGAATCATCAGCTCCTGTCAGTTTTCAGTTTGATTGGCCAGATGTGAGATTTAGTTCTAAAAGAGTGAGAAGCTAACCGAAAGTGGGCTGTTGGGTTTCACATAGTCAAAATCCTGTCCAGATGGTTCATGTAGACGAAACTTTCTGTTTTGTTTGTCTTTTTAAACTGAATTATTTTCAGAAGAGCTTTTAAAATTCTTGTAAATGGTAAGACCTTTGGAGGAATGTTGTTTTTTGTTTTTGTTTAATTTGTCAGTTTCTAGGACACTGAGCAAGAGCTGGTCGACAGTGCCATTAGGAAAAATGTCCAGGCTGCTTCTGCCTCTGCTTGGTTAGGGACTGAGGAGAAAGAATGGGTGGGATTGTATCATTTCTACAGGCCAGCAAGTTGGCCAGGCCCCATGGAAGGGTTTTAAAGCTCAGTTGGCCGTACTGGGTAAGAATTTAGACACTTCAACCCCGTCTGGTTTAGATGGAACAATCTGTCAGATTGGGAACCCTGTAGAGCACAGGGGGGTAAGTACATTAGACCGTATTGGGGCAGGAAGGCATAGCCCCCAGGGAAACCACTCGTGCTGATGACTAATGGTCTCCTGATCCCCAGGCCCCTGAGTCCTCTCTGGGTTGCTAAGGACACACTGGGTTCTGGGGACTGCTTAGTAGTGTTTATAGTGAAGGACCGTGTTTATCTGCTGTCAGGCAGGCTGAAATGTACAGGGCACAGGATTAAATAGGGTCAGGAGTTATGCACAGTTGTTCCCTGAGGCCAGTTTGGCAGAACAGTTCTTTTTTCACTCATGTGAAGTCTCTGAGAGAAACTAGTTTCTGTTGTTTTCTTTTTCAATACGACCTCATCAGTTTTCTCTATACCTGCCAAAAATATTAACCTGTGGGACTGGTTCAGTTTTATTAAGTTTACTGACAGGTTTTTTCTAGGCAAGCAGTGATCAATAGAACAACCAAGAGAGAAATCTGTTGAAAGAGAAGGCTGTAGAAAGATTTTCCAAGGGTGTCAAATTTGTTGAGTTTAGCCAAGGTAGAATGTAAAACATGAGGTTTGGGTTTTTTACCTGAATTCCCTGGCATATCATGTGCAAACTAAGACCCTTCACTTAATTTCCTTACACATGTGCATCTTGAGATAAAACACCTGCAAGTTCCCAGAAACCTGGAATAATCTAGATTTTTATCTTCCCTATTTACCATAGTCATCTTCACGGTTTTGTCTTTTTTTTTTTAACGTTTATTTATTTTTGAGAGAGAGAGAGACAGAGCATGAGCAGGGGAAGGGCAGAAAGAGAGGGAGACACAGAATCCAAAGCAGGCTCCAGGCTCTGGGCCGTCAGCACAGAGCCCAGCATGGGGCTCGAATCCACGGACTGCGAGATCACGACCTGAGTCTAAGTCGGACGCTCAACCGACTGAGTCACCCAGGCGCCCCTTCACTATCTTTTCTCATTAAACATTGTTAGCTTTTATTTTTTCCCTTCAAAAGCTTTTTCTGAACTAACCCTTCATAAATAGCTATTTTATCTTTTTTTTTTTTTTTTGGTATAGAATGAAGAAAAATTCTTTAAACATCTTCGTGTTCAAAGTAGTTTGACTTACGACTGCAGATCATTGTCTTATAACTCTGGGTGATAGGTATACGTGTCTTCTCTGTGACTCATGATGAAGTGTTGAAGGACCTTCTGTACAACAAAGATTCAGGCTTCCTTTTTTTTTTTTTAACTTTTTTTTAATGTTTTATTTATTTCTGAGAGAGAGAGAGATAGCATGAGCAGGGGAGGGTCAGAGAGAGAGGGAGACACAGAATCTGAAACAGGCTCCAGGCTCTGAGCTGGCTGTCAGCACAGAGCCCGACACGGGGCTCGAACCCACGAACAGTGAGATCATGACCTGAGCTGAAGTCAGACTCTTAACCGACTGAGCTACCAGGCGCCCCAGACCCAGTCTTCCATAAGGACCCCACCGGTCGAGGTGTGGAACGTGCGTGCACAGGTGCGGGGCTGTCCTGAACCTCTCCTCTCTCACCGTAGGGAGCATCGCCTGCCTCTGGTGGGACCCTATCCAGCGGTTACTCTTCTCGGGAGCGTCTGACAACAGCATCATCATGTGGGACATCGGAGGAAGGAAAGGCCGCACGCTCTTGCTGCAGGGCCACCAGTGCGTGACTGTCATGGGGGTGGGGAAAGAATCCGAGTTTGCGGGAGGTGGGGTAGCATTAGTGTTGGGATGCGGCGTCTTCCAAACTCTGTCTGCGAAGGCAGCCATACGCCAGGGCTCACTCTGTCCACTTTTAACTTTAGCTGCTTTTCTGTTAGTCCTGAGTGTCGGGTGTTGTAGAGGAGGAAAAAAAAAAAAAAAAGCCCAGAGTCGTCTTCCTTCTTTGTCCAAAGAGCACTTGCCACCTGTCTATCCCAAGGAGTCACCCTCTTGAAATAGCTGCTTAGGGTGCAATCGGGTTGAGGACCGAAGGTGAGGACTCAGGCCAGGGAAGGTTGCGTGGGGTGCCGTGCTAAGCCAGTCTCGAACCGGATGCCTACCTGGTTTTATTATTCAGACGTGTAACGTGTGGCTGTGGTTTGACGCAGGCCCAGCCACCTGAGCTAGGACGTTACAGCACTTAGTTTCTTGCCTTCTAGTTTTGGGAGGAAGAGGACGTTGGCCTCTCCTTTCCGCCTTGCCTTTCCTCCTGTTGGCTAGGCTGTTGCCGTCTACTGTAAGCAGACTCAAGTTGAAAAGTGGCCAAGGAAACACCCTTCACACAAGTCTGCAGGTCAGGAGATTGCTTCCTAGGGCATACAGGACTGGGCCAGATGTCGCCCCATCGTTGGATGTGTGTGCGTGTGTGTGTGTGCGCACGCGTGCTTGTGTGTGAGTGTGAGCACGTGCGCATGTGTGTATGTAGTGTTTCATCATCTGTTCCTACGGGTTGTGTTCCAGTTAAGGGAGTCACTCCTCCTTGTTCTTTGGTATGAACAAGTAGGCGAATTTTTTTTTTTTTTTTTTACTGTTTTCTTTTTGAGAGAGAGAGAGACAAAGTACGAGTGGGGAAGGGGCAGAGAGAGAGGGAGACACAGCATCTGAAGCAGGCCCCAGGCTCTGAGCTGTCAGCACAGAGTTGGTCATGGGGCTCAAACTCATGAACCGTGAGATCATGACCTGAGCCAAAGTCAGACGCTCAACTGACTGAACCACCCAGGTGGCCCCAAACAAGTAGGTGAATCTCGTGCACCTGAAAAGGAATGGACCACAGTGACTGGCTCACACAGTGATTGGCCCGATAGTCTAGCCATCGTCTTCTCTGTGGCCTGTGGTGCTGGATGACTGATTTGAAAGTGGTTTTTCCTTCATAGAGACTATGATGCCATGTAGTAAGGGACAGAATACTGACTGAAGTTGATACCAGAGGCCACATTACCATACCAGGTAGTCAGTGGTAAGATGCCAGTTGCAGGTTCCAACAAGCAGAGATGTGAGCCTGTGTGTTTCCACATCGAGACAAGTGACGGATGTGTGTTGTTCGCAGTGACAGAGTGCAGTCCCTATGCTACCTCCAGCTCACACGGCAGCTCGTCTCCTGTTCCTCGGACGGCGGAATTGCAGTGTGGAACATGGACGTTAGCAGAGAGGAGGTAAGGGAACGAGCCAGACAGGGCTGGCATGGAGGGACCCCCAAAACCTGGCTTCTCGGGCCCCCCCCCCCCCACCGGCTGTTGGTGCCGACTGAGGCAGACTCCGCACCCTCGTTCTCTCTGGCTGTCGCCCAACAGGCTCCATCGTGTCACTTTGCACTGCACCCCCTGCCCATGTGAGGGTTTCGGCAGTGACCAGCGTCACCCACAGGCTGCATGTGGGCTGCGTTCTGCCTGGAGACGGTGCCCAGTGCCGCTGGGTGCGAGCTGTGTGCAGGCCCCAAAGCGCTCTGGTGGCCCCACGCATCCCTGTCACCAGATGCTGGGGGCCGGACGCAGCAAGGTGCCTGCCCGGGAACGTGAACACATGTGCCATTCTCTGGTTTATTTTCCACCAGGGGGTGTCCATGTACTACTACTGTTTTCAGGAGGCCCGAGTTCTGATTTGTTTGTGCCGCTAACGTGTTGTGGGGCCTCGTTCAGAGGATTGTGGTCATTTCTGTCTGTTTGCTGACACACTTTCTAAAGCCGCTTCTGGTTCTTTAGAGAGACACACTGATTGTGTCAACAACCTTGCCGTCTTTTTTCTTCTACTTGAGAAATAATCAGTGTATATCATTATATTAGCTCCAGGGGTGCAGTGTAGTGATTCGGTATTTGCGCATATTGGGAATGATCACTGCGGTGAGTCCCGTTAGCCTCCAGCACCACCTGGTTACAAATCTTGTTTCTTGTGATGAGAACTTTCAAGAGTCACCCGATCAGTGACTTTGACGTGCACAACGCGGTTTCAGCCGCCAGGCTGTACCTCATGTCCCCAGGACTTGCTTCTTTAACAGCTGGAGGTTTGCACTTTTTGACCCCCTCACCCATCGCACCCTCCCTCCACCACCTCCTCTGGCATCCGTACTCTCGTCTGTGGGCAACGCGGCAGTGAGCGTTCTTGACCTGGTCATTGTGTGGTTGTTCAATTATTTATTTCAGATGAGTATCTGAAAACAGACCCTGTGGCACAGGGAAATATGTATGTTCTTACCGCTTTTTATACATGTCGTCAGATGACCTCCAGGCAGGATTTCTACTCTCGTGTCTGCCAGCGTGGGTATTATCTGTCTTTTCCAACCTGTGATGTAAATAGCAGAAGAGCCTACTTTTTGTTGACTTGGAAGAGAAGATTGTAGAGCCGAGGGACTGAGGAGGACTGAATTTTAACTTGAGAAACATTTACTGAGCCCCTGGAGGGTGGCTCTGATGCCTGGAAACAGGTCAAGGGCTCACTGCTACTGCATCTAACTGCCTCCTGCGCCGTGGGAGGTCATGTGGTTCGCTCAAGGCGCTGCCCCGTATGCTGTGCGGTGGCCCATGTGCTGGGCCCCCTTGGATCAGATGCGGCAGCCCCACCAGACTCCGCACACAATTTGTGTCACCTCCTATTACTCGTGAGTCTCGTTTTCACTGACTAAAACTGCATCTTTAGCATGCCACAGAAGACGTGACCTGGGGGTTCCGTTAACTAAAACAAGTAGTGACATGACTCATTTCCAGACGTTATGGCTACCATGCTCTAGACATAAAGATTCTTGCCTGCAAGAAGCTTGTAATCTCACGAAGGAAATAGACTACCCTGTAAATAATAAAAGGAAGCTTATAATTTGGAAAAGTCACGACTGCTACCTTTTTAGCTTGTGAGACCAGTCAGGCAGAGGAAATCTTGATTGTCGGCTTACTGGCAGAATATTTTGGCCAGTTATTGCATCATCTATAACGTTGGCATCACATTACATATACTTTCCTCGCAAGGATTTATTTTAAGTGTGTTTTCCAGTAGCTACTGTTGCGGGCATCAAGGACAGCTAGCATTCTGTTCGATTTGCTGGACTTTCGGACTGCTGTTTCGGTCTTATTCTGAGAGCACAGACCACTGAAGGCTGTGTTCCCTGGGTCACGCGGGAGGGCGACGCCCGAGCCAGTACTGCAGGAGCTGCTTCTAAGAGCTCACCCACTTGGATTTCAGTCCACTATCCTTATCCTTTGGCAAATTCTTTTAGGAGAAATAGTTAACAAAATAAAAGCAGGATTCCCACCTTCAGGGTCACATGATTGTGGAGTTCGTTGTACGTCTAGGGAAAGAAAAGACAACCCCGTCACTCAGGATGCTTCCTTTGTACACGAGTCTCTTTTCAGTCGTTTGTGGAAGATTCTCCCAGATCACATGCATGCTGGCTGGTTCCACGTCACGCTCTGCTGGCTTCTCTCTCTCAGCAGCTGACAGTGCTGGTGGGTAAGCATATTGTGTTAAAAAGATGCCTTGTTTTCAGTAGTCTTTCTCTCTCTCTCTCTCTGTCTCTTTTTTTTAAACCAGCTAAGTATAGTGCAAAAGGAAACAGTCTACAGATCTGGAAGGTCCTGGCCCTGGAGTTAGAGTTTGTACTATTCACAGGGCTTCCTTAGACAAGGGCATACAGAATTAGTCCCAGGTTCTCTCTCCACGCTGCTTGGGATTTCCTATCGAGTCACCAGGAAGTACTGATCGGGGCAGGCTGGAAGCAGATTTGCCTCCTGGCCAGATCGTAATTAGAGGGGCTCCTTTTGGGAAGTAGTCATGAAACATAAATGAATAAGTAATAATTAGAGCGAATCCACTTGAAAAGAGAACCTTGTTTTAGGGTAGCGGATCACAGGATGTGCAGTGCGGTATGCCACGCAGATCACTGCAGCTATTGGTAATGGCCGTGTGGGGGATGATTCTCGTTACGTCGTCCCTTCTGTGCAGCAGAGGCAGATGGAACAGTAAGTAGGTGGGGAAGAGTGAAATAAGGCTTGATGAGCATTCTCTTTTGCTCAAAAAAAATTTTTTTTTTCCCCTCTAGCGAATAAGTGTATAACAGGATGGTCCGTGATAGCTTGGAGCACATCACTTCATCCTATTAAAAGAAAGTTATGGGTATTTCTTACAATAAAATGCTCCGGAAAGTCTGTTTCTTTCTGATTTTGTCTTGTTTGTTATCTGAAACTATGTAAAGCCCACCTTTCTTCCCTGGAGCCCCTGAGCCTCCGGCTCAGTCTAGTCCTGTTCTTTCTGAAACCCCCAGACAGGACTGTACGTTCCTGAGGGTAAGGGCTCGGGTGTGTTGTGGTCACACCCCAGAACCACGTGCAGGGAGCCTCATGTTCAAACAGAGATGACCCGTTTGGAGATGCCATGTAGGTGGACGAGCTTGGGTCTCCTAGGTCACCACCACCTGTGCCCTCGTCCCATACGCTGCGTCACTGCCAGAGCCACAGCCTCTCTGCTCGCTCGGTGTGGGTGACGCTGCTGTGGGTCCGCTCAGCTTGTGTTGACAAGCAAGTGGAATCAGGCACATGAAATCCTGGGCACCCTGCCTGGACACCTGGGGCACTTCGGACACCAGGCCCCGTGCCCAGCGCTGCCCTCCTCCCCACCTCACAGGGTGGGTGCCCCTACTCGGCTGTCACTGTCGCAAAGACATCCTGAGCTTTGTCCCATGTGTGTCTGGTGCCGCGTGCGTCTCAGACCCGAGCCCAGGCCACGGCACCTGCCTCCCCTCCCTGCAGACAGACATTACCGAGCTCTGGGTGGTATGACCCGCCATGTCACCCATTTTCTCCCTCAGGGACCTTGTTCCCAAGCAGCAGTCCCCAGCTGCCTTCTCCGTTCTTTGATCACAGAAGCGGAAGAGGTGATTCTGCAGCAAGGCGGTCATCTTTCCCACATGGGTGCATGTCTCTGTCACCCTTTCCCTTGTCTTCCCTTCCTTCCGGTATTTCTCCGGTTCTCCAAAGAAACCTGGCTTCTGTCCGAGCCCACTTTGTGCTGTTTGCTGGGCTCCCCACCCCCAAGAAAGACCTTTGCAGAAGTATTTCTGGTGACGTAGCTAAAGTAAGAAATGGGAAAACCCAAAGTCCTGAAGCAATAGGAAGCAAAATAGGGAAGCAGAGGCACTCGTTCTTAGCCCCCAGAAGTCCCAGCTTGACTCTTGGAGGCTCTCCGTCTGTCTTCCTGCCTGTTTTAGAAGGTCGGGGGTGGGGAGGGGTGTGCAGTGCGGTGTCTGCGATTTTCCCGTCACGGTCTCCTCTCATCAGCTGTATTTTTCTGGAGTATTCACTTTCAAGATCAAGAAAGAATCATTTCTTCACAGTCCTTGGTCTAGCCGACAGAAATTCGCGTTCTCTCCCATTCTTATTGCACGTTTATAATGACGATTGATTGGGATTCAGTAATGGCTTTTAACAGGTTCATCTTATAATCGGGCAATGGTTTGCCTAGAGAAATACTTCCTAAGTTCTTGGTAAAGCGATGTCAAGACTTTAATTGTCCTGTTTTCATAAAACTTCATTGAGAAGCTCCTCTGGGACAGGCTGTCCATGTTTCAAGATGAGTAAGACCAGTGAATGACAGGTTAGCAGGGAGAAGCGAGGTGTGCGTAAAGGATTACAGTCCAGAGAGCGCGGTGCTGGGGTGGAGGTGTGCAGGCAGTGCGCATGCACACGGGAGGGCAGCTGCTCACGGGAGTCAGAGGGGCCGGCTGGCAAACCTGTCCTGACACGAGGTGGCCCTGAAGGCGTGACCCCACAAGACGTCCCAGGGGGTCATCTACCAGATTCTGCAAGAAGTGGGTTTTCATGCAACTGGATTTTGATATTCACAGCTCTGGCACAGAAGTCTATGAAAACATGCCTTAGGAGTTCCCAGTGAAAACTGAATTACTCCTTTCGGACAATCCCATAAACGTTGCTAAAGCGATAAAGATTACCAAAAACACGTAGTATTGAATATGGCAACAGCCAAAATGTATTGAGGAGTTTTCTTTTTAATTCCTGTTGGCCAGCACCAACAAGGTCTAGAACTGTTGTATCAGTAACCTGAGAAGTCCTGGTAGACACAGAGATGCTCTAATGGTGGCTTTGACGTTCTCCTCCCTCAGGCTCCTCAGTGGTTAGAGAGTGATTCTTGTCAGAAGTGCGAGCAGCCCTTTTTCTGGAATATAAAGCAGATGTGGGACACAAAGACACTGGGGTTGAGACAGGTGAGTAGCCAACGCTGAGCTGTCACTAGGTTGATCACGTATCTTGTTATATGTGGTATTCGCCCACCATTTTGTTTGGAAATCCTTCTTATTCTTATAAACGCTGTGAACTCCAGCATTTTTGATACCACTGTCCCTGTGTAACTACCAGCCAGTGGGACCTTTCCTGGGGCCAGCTTGTGCCTTATCCTGCGATGGAATAGCAGGAATGCACAAGAAAACACTAAGCGCCTATTTGTAGATACATGAAAGATCCTTCAGTCTGGAAGTGTTGCTCGTTACAGTGTTCCACGTGCAGAATTCGAGTGAAGCAGGTCATGTGACTGGGAGCCTTATGCTTTCACGGTTTGTTGAAGATATGTAACAGTCTGGCCCTCATTGGAATACTCTGACATTAGGAATTTTAAATTATTCATAAACTGTTCCATAGAAGTGTGCCTGGAACATTTTTATTAAACATGTTTCTGGTACTTTTTTTTCTTTAATTAAAGAAACATGTCCTGAATCACCTCTAGATTTCAAAGATACTCTTATCACTAAGTACTCATGTAATTCTAAAGTTCTCCAAAGAAAACCATATTTCTACAGCAACCTTGAAGGTATGATTGAATATGAATTTGTGTAGGTAAGTAGAAGAGAGTGCTGATTTTATTTCTTGGTGCCTCTATGAGGGATTGGCCTAAGGTTTGTGTGTATTAAGAAACTTTCTTTAATTTTACTTACAAAGCTACTCTACCCCAAGGTCTAATAGGAGGCTGGCAGGCGCTACAGGGGTGAAGTTAGCACCTGGATAACACTCTGATGTTGTGAAATGGAACCTGAATTCCATCATTAGCCTGTTTCCCGCAACACATGTCTGGTGGGAACCAGTGCGTTGTAACCGATGGGGGAGAGAATCCCTCCTTCTACAGGAAACGTGAAGAAATTCATTTCCACCTTATGAATAGAAGAGAGAGGAAAGGTACAGGTCACGAAACTTTTAGGAGTAAAAGAATATGTAGAAGTTATTAATAATTGAAATATTAAATGTAATCATTATTAAATTAATAATTTAATAAAAACCGGTCTATTTTGAATGTTCTTGAGGCTTATTTCCAGAATCACAGTTTGAAAGGCTAAAAGAAATAACATATGATTATGGATATGTATTTATTAATGAGGGCACATTACATTAATTCAAACCTTTTCTCCACCGTAGGAATAGGTTGTTTTTTCTCTGAAATCTCTAGTCGTTTGAGCTCCTAATCGAACTTGAAGTTGGTTTTAGTAATGTCATTTGTTGACGTCCAGACAGAGGATATGACTGAATAGAAACCAGTATTTGACCAAGAAAGCAAGGCTCTTTGGAATTCCTTGACAAGTGTGGAAACGGGCCCGTCTTCCCCGCTCCCGCCCTCTTCCCTGAAGGGGAACCGCGAGCCCCGAAGCGGAAGCCACCGCTAACCCCCACCTTCTCCTCCTCCCGGCCCCCCCCCGCAGCATCACTGCAGGAAGTGTGGCCAGGCCGTGTGCGGCAAGTGCAGCAGCAAGCGCTCCACCTACCCGGTCATGGGCTTTGAGTTCCAGGTCCGCGTGTGCGATTCCTGCTACGACTCCATCAAAGACGAGGAGTGAGTGTTGGCGTGTCTCCGTCTTCCTGCGCGCCTGCAGGGGGGAGAGCCTGAGAGACGTTCCTCCCCTCCCGGCCCCGTGAAGAGTTGGTGGGAAGTAGTTCGGCCCTCGCCCCATGACCCTCGGCAGAGTTCTCCCAAACACCGTGGGGGGTGACGTTGCTAACATCGGTCTGGCAGTCGAGCGGACAGATGGACGTCCCTGAGCCCCTGCCCCCCGCCACCACTGAGGGCGGCACGCGGGGCCACGGCCACACGCTCGCTGATGCGGTGGCTGAGCCGGTCCGTCCGGTGCTCAACCTTTGTTCACGTGTGCTTGGAAACTTAGTTTTCTTTCCCTTACCTTTGAATCATCCTAGAAAGTTCTAGACTGGAAAACCTTGGCAGAGGCCCCAGTTGAAAAGTGAGTGCAGCGTCGCTGGGGGCAGTCAGTGCATTCCTGAGGAGACTGGGGCTGCGGGCGCGGGAGGGGAGCGAGAGCCAGGGCCTCGGGGCTGCTCCTGGTGGCAGAGAGGCGTGGGGAGCCTGCGGCCTCCCCGCCAGGGTCGCGCCCACCCACCCGACAGGATCTCACGCGGTGCGGTTCCTCTGTGTTTATTTTTTAATTTTTTAAAATGTTTTTTATTTATTTCTGAGAAAGAGAGAGACAACGTGAGCAGGGGAGGGTCAGAGAGAGAGGGAAACACGGACTGAAATAGGCTCCAGGCTCTGAGCTGGCTGTCAGCACAGAGCCCGACGCGGGGCTCGAACCCACGAACCGCGAGATCATGACCTGAGCCGAAGTCGGATGCCTAACCGAGGCGCCCCGAGTCCCTCTGCATTATTAAAAGTCCTTGTTCTTATGTCTAGGAATATATCAGCTTTTCCACTAAAAATATAAATATCCGTTACCTGGGGAGTTCTGTCACACATTCTGTCGAACAGCCTTGCAGCTGGCCATGCCTTCTGTCACCCTGTAATCATAAACCTCACTGTAGCCACAGCTGTGGGAGCAAATGCAGACACTATCCTTGTGTTTCCTTTATGTTGTTAAGAAAACTCTTTCTTAGCGCTACAAACAGGTGAGTTTTCAGCGGTCTCTTTTCTCCTTGTCAGTCGGACCTCTCTAGCAACCTTCCACGAAGGAAAACATAACATCTCCCACATGTCCATGGACATTGCCAGGGGACTGATGGTGACCTGCGGGACCGACCGCATCGTAAAGGTAACGGGCTCGTGTGTCCTGACCAGCGTCTGCGTGCAGATGGCCCCATGGTCATGCTGTGAACACACGGGAGACTTCTAGTCCGGTCCCATTTCCTATGGGCCGGCTCACCTTCCCTTTTCATAAGCGGCCTTGCAACCTGCAGCCGGTTGAAAACCCTGAGTTTTCATGTGTCTGTGAGTCCCCATGCCCCTGGTGGTGGGTGACTCCTTCCGGCGTGTTTCTGTCCACCACACCCAGCAATCTGGGCAGCTGGCGGGGCCTGCGGCCATCTGTCCGGGGCTCCTGCCTCGCCACTGCTCTGCGCCTCTGACGCAAGCTGTCCTGCCCTTGCTGATGTCCCCTGGCTCCCGGACACAAGGTTTCCTACTTGCAAGAAATAACCACACGTTCTTTTTTTTTGAATTTTTTAAAAATCAATGTTTATTATTTTTTTCTGAGAGACAGAGAGAGAGAGACAGCGTGAGCAGGGAAGGGTTAGAGAGAGAGGGAGACACAGAATCTGAAACAGACCCCAGGCTCTCAGCTGTCAGCACAGAGCCCGATTCGGGGCTCAAACCCACGAACTGTGAGATCATGACCTGAGCCGAAGTCAGACTCAACCGACTGAGCCACCCAGGCGCCCCAACCACAAGTTGTTTCATTCGATCCCTCGGTCACTAACACAGATCCTGAAAGCTGGCATTTCATGCTTAGTACCACTCTGGAGTTGTGAAACCACAAACCACTTCATTTCTTAATTTTTAAAAAAAAAAATTTTTTTTAATGTTTTTTTAAATTTATTTCTAGGAGAGAGAGTGAGAGACAGCGCGAGCAGGGGAGGGTCAGAGAGAGAGGGAGTCACAGACTAAAACAGGCTCCAGGCTCTGAGCTGGCAGTTAGCACAGAGCCCGACGCGGGGCCCGAACCCACGAACCGCGAGATCATGACCTGAGCGAAAGTTGGACGCTTAACCGACTAAGCCACCCAGGCGCCCCTCATTTCTTAATTTTTAAAGGTAGGGGCTTTTCCCAGTCGGCTTTTTATTAAAAATGAAATGAAATTTCTAGTCAACAGTATGATGTAATCTTCAGGTGACAGGATAGTGCTTACAAACCTTTTTCACATTTTATTGAGCTTTGGGCTTCTGTCACTAGATCTTGAGAAGGTTTCATAGTGGAAGAACGAGAGCGTGAGTTCCCTCGTCCCCCTTTCCAGTTTTACAGCTGTCTGTGTGCAGTGTGCACTCTACTTGCGGAGCCCGTCACGAGTGCTGCCTCGCTGGCCCCTCTGTCTCTTGCAGATTTGGGACATGACGCCCGTGGTGGGCTGCAGTCTGGCCACCGGATTCTCTCCGTGCTGAGCCGGGAGCCGGGCGAAGCCTGCACCTTCCCAGAGGCGCCCTTCACCAGATGCAGCCGCCCCCCTCCCTCCCTGGGGCGCCACCGTCACCGTCACGGGAATGGACAGTAGCCACTAAAAAAAACAAAGCAACATTTTTTAAAAAGAAAAACATGCCGGGTGTGTTTTGGGGCATCTGTGGCCGGACCTCGGGGACGAGCGTGGAGAAAGTTTGTCGGCAGGGGTTCCCTGGGGAGAGGAGTGACCTCAGCAAGGCTCCCTCGTCTACAGTGACCTCGTGTGTGCTGAAGGCGCAGGTGGGCAGATGCGAGTTTTAGGGGGAAAACCATTGAACAAAAAGCGTTAATGCTTCGGACTTTGGTAGGGCAGTCCCGAGCGCGAGCACCCTCCCGCCGTCAGGCTCGCAGGCCCTCTGCGGAGCTCTGTCGTCAGAGCAGGGGTGGGGGAGACGTGCTCGCCCCGTCCGAGGGCTGCGGCAGGAGCTCCAGAGCCCAGATCTCTCCCTCACTGTCCGGGTCGGAAGGTCCCCGGGCACTTAGTTATTGACAGACTTTTGAAGGGTCTCTGCCCTCGGCGGGTCAAGCTGTTCCTGCACTTGGTGTTTGGCACGTTCAGTGGCCCCTCCTCCCAGACAGCGTGTCACAGGCGAACCCTCACGGTTGTTACTCCATGAGCTGTCAGACTGCTAGGCTAACCCGGGCGGCACACAGCTCTTCCTGCCGCCCCCCGCCCCCCGCCAAATGCGCTGAGGACACAACGTATTCGTGGTGCTGTTAACGTGGGGGTCGCACGAGCCGCCTGACTCTCTGGCCGCAGTCAGAAACGACTAACGGAAGATGGAACACCCACCCGGCTACCAGCGTGACCGCGAGGGGAGATGAGCGTTCTGTTCCACCGAACAGCCCAGTCCTCCTCCAAGACGCGTTCGGTTTGTAGTCCCAAGATGAGCCCCTGTGACATTGCGGCAGGTTAATACACACCGCAGAAGAGCCCTGCAGAGCTTTGGACACTGCGCGGCCTCTCTGCTGTATGGGATACTGGCGGTATCTCGTAGAAGGGAATTGGTAACCCAGAGCGGTAATTGCCAGCCCGGGTCCTGCACCGCAATTCCCAACTTGTACCTCGCTTTCTTAACAGCTGGCGGATTCTCTTGTATCAGACGACGTTGTCCAAGTTTGTGGCCACTTAGGACGAGGATGGGGAAGAGGGGGTGGAATGGGGAGCCTGTCTTTTAATATTCCAGTATTTATTTCTCAGATTGTTTGTTTTTACAGCCGTACACGTACCTATTACTTTAGGGCTATACAAGCGAGTGGAGAGAGACCTACCTTCCTGAAAGGCAGAATGTAAAGTAGATAGCGAGAGCGTTTTGTTAGTCTTACTAGTGAATACTGATAAAATCTACTGCCTCACCGTGTTGGGATCATATCAAGACAGCGTGGAGGTTCGGCGTGATACGACCAGGGGACTAAACCTGTTTTTTCACAACTGAGAAGGACAGTTAAGGCAGGCGGTTTAACTCAAGATGTCTTAATGGCCAAGTGACACAAATAATACGGAAAGGAGGTCAGGCACCTCGTATTCCAGAAAGATCTGCATTAAAATGGACTTGCCTTCAGAAATACGACCCCTTATAATTTTTGTGTTATATCACCGTTAATAACTTTCCTTAAGCTCTTTACAAAATGTATGATACTAACACAGCCTGGAAGAAAACTTGAGGTATGGGATCTTAACAGGCAGCATTGAATGGTAGCTTTCATTCAGTTAGTGGTCCAGCTCGAACAAAGGTGCTATCCTAGGGATTTCATGAAGTCCCGAAAGGAAAATAGTATATGATCTACTTCTTGCCGTGGTAAAGAGTACCGAACTGTGGTTTTGTTTGCCTTTAACTTCTGTAAAATGTGGTTTTTACAATGTCCATGGTAGACAGCACAAGATCACGCCATAGTTTTCAGCCTTTTTTACCTTCAAAAATTCTTCCTGGAAAACCCGGTGTTCTATAGAGGTTGTAAGGCTGTGAGAGCACCTGCTAAGGGGTTAAGCTAATATAAACCAAGGAGGAAAGGCGTACCGAAGGAAGAACTGGAGAGGGGCATCCGGAAAAAGAAAGAATGTTCCAATCGACTTTTCTCTCCACTGGAACCTGTTACCACTTTTCTTTTTAAAAACACACATGGCAGGCTTGTCTTGTGTCACACTAGGGAGCAAATGGGGTAATATTTTTATAGAGGCGGGCAAAAATTATTTTCTCACTTCTGCTGACTGGGCACATAAGGAAAATACAGCTAGACTGCCTTATTTTGACTGCGTTACTCTTAAACGGGTCACTTGAAATAGTTCTTCAAGTTAACAGTTTATGGTTTTTCCATTCCTGAATACTCACGCTAATTTCTACAAATAGGGATTAAAAAGTACAGATTGTTAGAGGAAAATCCTTATGTTTAGATCTAGTTATGTACGTACTAAGGAAATGTCAATTCTTCATTCTAGATGTGTTCTAAAATTGCCCTTTTTAATGCAAATGGTAGAAACAGCTGCGTAGCATTAGCCGGAAACATAATTCAGCGCACTGTAAGTCCTACTTCTGTCCTGCCTGGAGGATGTAAACAAAAAATAGTGCTCTCGAATGCGTCACTTGGTTCTCTCCCTAAAGATTTCAATTTGCTAGTACCTACGTTTTTAAACTGTTGAAACTGGCCTGAGTATGTGAGAAATACCATAGTGACTCAGACCCAAGGATATCTTTTCTAAAAATGAGCTTTCATTAAATTACTTTCTACTTCCATTACTGGATCTGTTGTCTCTTAAAATGTAAGGAACCAGTTACTATTAATGATAAACCATCTGCTCGTTATCAATGTGAGGTTTAACAAATAAGTAATACATACTCTATTTATTCCAGTGTCTATTGCTTAATTGTTAATTGTGAGCAGATTATTGAATGCCTACTCTATTTTCTGTAGTTTATATACAGTAACCCTTTGAGTACATTGAGGTTTAATTGTGCAACAAATTTATATTAGAATACAATTTAAAGTGTTTTACTCTATAGCCTTTGTGACTGGGGAAGCAAAGGGCAATGTCGATTAGTACATTTTGTCTTGTACTAGCTATGTTTCTATATAAGAGACAGTGCCATGTGTATCCCAGAGAGTTAGAAAACTTCATTCCTTGCTCCTGTTTGTGGGTTCTGGGTTTTTGTGTTATTTTTGAGAATACGCATACACAATAAAATGCTCCTTGCTTGTTACTCTGTTGCTTAATTTCACTTCTGTTACGTTTGATCTGGACTTGGGGCAATAATACCGGCTGCCTTATACTCACTCTGCGTGCGGGGCACTGGTAGTTTGATCCTGTTTGATCCCACCAACATTTCAGGAGGGCGAGATTGTCCCTGTTTTACAGATGAGAAAACTGAGAAGATATTTTGTCTGGCTGGCTGGCTTGGAAGCGCTTGCCTTCCCCATACTATGTACTTTGATGTGCTAGCGTGTAAGAAGTGTGTCAGGTAAGCATCAGGGCTGAGGGATTATCATGTCCTTTGAAGTTCGTGCAGCCTTGAAGTCAGATCACTCGGGATACCTAGATTCCCCAGAGACCCCAGCATCCGTGCCCTGGTTCTCTGCATCAACAGCCCAGTTTTGTGAATAAACACAGCGTGGTTCCGACCCAGGAGAACGGATTGCTCCACGTAACTGGTAAGAGGTTGATTTAGAAACCAGCAGTATAGCTTTATTGAATAAATAATATGTAATAAAATAATATATAAGAAAAAAGAATAAACAGAAAAGGAAAAAAGAAGAGATAACACCAAAAAGTCTAACAAAGATTTAAAACCCTCTGTTCTGCCAGCACCCAGAGAATACACCGTCAAACTTAAGCTGCATCTCTTTCCAGGATTGGTTTTTTTTAAGCTTATTTATTTTGAGAGAGAAAGTTCGCACATGTGCACGAGCAAGCGGGGGAGGGGCAGAGAGCAAGGGAGACAGAATCCCAAGCAGGCCCCACACTGTCAGCACAGAGCCTGATGTGGGGCTCAAACCCACGAAATGGAAATCATGACCAGAGCAGAAACCAAGAGTTGGACGCTTAACCTTGACTGAGGCACCCAAGTTCCCCGAAAGAAGATGTATATTTTGAGGTTTTTATGCTTTTTTTTTTTTTAAGTTATTTACTTTGAGAGATAGAAGGAGGGGCAGAGAGAGAATCCCAAGCAGGCTCTGAACAGTCAGTGTGGAGCCCAACTTGGGGCTTGATCCCATGAACTGTGAGCCCAGGATCAGAGCAGAGATCAAGAATCAGACACTTAGTAGTAAATTTTCATTTGTGTTAACTTTATTAAAAACGTAGTGCACAGAGCCCACTTTGGAGCCTCTCTCTCTCTCTGGCCCTTCCTGTCTCTCTCTCTCTCTCTGTCTCTCAAAAATAAACATTAGGAGCACCTGGGTGGCTCAGTCGGTTAAGCGTCCGACTTTGGCTCAGGTCATGATCTCGCGGTTCGTGGGCTTGAGCCCTGAGTAGGGCTCTGTGCTGACAGCTAGCTCAGAGCCTGGAGCCTGTTTCAGATTCAGTGTCTCCCTCTCTCTCTGACCCTCCCCTGCTCACACTCTTTCTCTCTCTCAAAACTAAATGAAACATTAAAAAGAAAAGAATATGTCAGAAATGACCCTGCAGTGTCTTAGGCTTGATCAGAAAATGCCATCCCGCGTATACCTGGTTCTCTGTGGGAAACCAGCAGCCTGAGGGGTTCTGGTCTGCAGCCGAGCTGAGCTTCCTGTGAGTTTGCCGTCTAAATCTTGGACGTTCAGCCCAGTTGAGCTTTCAGATGCCTGAAGACCCAGCCCACATCTGTGAGAGCAGGAGAGGCCTCAGGTGAGGCCCCAAGCCGCCCAGGTGGGCCCTTCCTGAATTTCTGACCCACCAAATTTTAAATAAAATTGTTTTTTTTTTTATTTTTTTTTATTTTTTTTTATTTTTATTTATTTCTAGGAGAGAGAGAGAGAGACAGCGTGAGCAGGGGAGGGTCAGAGAGAGAGGGAGTCACAGACTGAAACAGGCTCCAGGCTCTGAGCTGGCAGTCAGCACAGAGCCCGACGCGGGGCTCGAACCCACAAACCGTGAGATCATGACCTAAGCGAAAGTCGGACGCTTAACCGACTAAGCCACCCAGGTGCCCCAAAATAAAATTGTTTTAAGCTGCTACGCCATGGAATGATTTGTTACACAGCTATGGTAACCGGAGCAGTGGGCCGCCCACTGGACTCAACTCATCTGGGAGCCAAAGGGCAGAACACTACCCCTCCCCACCATCTCCAAGCGAGAGTGGTGAGGTGAACACAAAGGCAATATCCTACCGGTGAGCTTCTTCAGAAGCAAGTGATTTTTCCATAAGGGCATGCCAAGAGCCTATAGCTAATGAATGGGCCATGGTCCTCATTACCCTCTTCAGATTTCCTCCATGTTTCTATCCACCAAGGCCATCCCCCTCCTTCCACTACAAATTTTTATTTGAGGGTTTCCTTTTGGCCATATTGAATTTAGTTTGAACTAACCTAGTCTGGACTAAGCATATTAGATTCTTCTATTGGCCATATTTAAGGGTGCTCAATTTTTTCCACAGTTTTGCCCATTATGCAGATGTAAGTTATGTACCCTGATAACAGCATGGAAACTTCTGAGTTATGGAAATTTTCAGTTTCCAAGCATGGATGCATATGATGTGTATTATTCCATTCATAGAGCTTTCATTGACCTAACACCATTCACTGAAAAATTGTTGAGCACTTATAATATATAGGTACTATTCTAGATTTTGTAAAAGAGCATCAGTGAACAAAACAGATCCCCAGTCTTGTGGAGTTTACATTCTTGCACAGGGAGGAGGGCAATATGCCATAAGCCTAATAAAAAGACAAATTATATAGTGTGTCAGAAGGTGATGAGTGCTATGGAGAAAAGAGAAAGCAGGCTACCAGAAATGGAAGCTGCACCTGGGTGGGGGCAGTTTGCCAGATAGGGTGATTGGGATGATACATGTTCAAAGAATTTGGAAGAGGGTGAAGATCGCCTTCCAAGAAAGAAAAAGGTCGCAGGCAAAGAGAAGAGCTAGACAAAAATGCTCCAAGACAGGAGTGAGCTTGATGTGTCTCAGGAAACGCAAGGAGACCAGAGTTTTAGCACAGAGTCTGAGCACTCAGTGGGGGCTGGGTCATGTAGAACCTGGTAGGCTATTGCAAGGACATTGGCTTTCACTAAGAGTGAGGTGGGAGCCATCATCTGACTTGCACATTAGGAGGGTCCCTCTGCCTTGCCGGGCATACCCCGTAGAGGCAAGAGTAGAAGCACGGAGTCCACTGGTGAGTCCATGGGGTAACCCAGGAGACACAATTGCAGCTTGGCCAGCAGTAGTGATGGTAGAGGGGGCGAGAAGGTCCTTATGCTGGGCATACTTTGATGGAGGAGCCAGCATGGCGACTCATGCCCGGGGCACGAGGTGCAGGGGAAATCAGCAAGTCGAAACAGATTCCAAGGTTCGCCCTGAGCACCTGGAAGGGTGGAGGGCCGTAGAGCTCAGAATTACTACAATGATCAGTTGTTGAGCTAAGTAGAACTTAGCTCTTGGAACTCTGGTCTTGGTGTGCTCTACAGAGAAGAACCTAGCAAATCCAGAACTGATCAAAGGCCAAGCTAACCCTCCAATTCTCCACCTGCATTTTTTTTTCTTTCTTTCACCCAATGAATGAATGAGGCTGGATCTACCGTTCGCAGTGAAAGAAACGAACGTTTAGTTGAGGTTCTGATCCGTTCAAGTTCAGAGAACTTGCCTGACCTGGTACGTGGAGGAGCTGGTACTCAGTTCCATTTGTCCCCCACTGTCTGTTATTCTTTCTGCTATAGCAATCCTTGTTACTATCTGCTTTTGTATTCTCATAGTATGTTACTTAACTGTCTAGTTGCTGTGGAAGACAAAAGTATTTTTGTCTATCAAAGAGTGTCACTGCTTTCTAAATTTCCTCTCTCCTGAGTCAATGGACACTTCAGGATCTTTAAACCTACAAATCCACTTGACTTTGTTTACCTTAATTATTCAATCTGAATGGCCTCTGTTCATTATCTGATATAGCTTGAACAACACTATTGCTGCCAAAGACTGTTGAAGGCAGATTGCTTTTTGTTTGTTTTTAAGTTTTTAATGTTTTATTTATTTTTGAGAAAGAGAGACAGCATGAGCAGGGTCAGAGAGAGAGGGAGATACAGAATCCAAAGACAGGCTCCAGGCTCTGAGCTAACTGTCAGCACAGAGCCCAACATGGGGCTGGGCTTGAACCCACAAACCATGAGATCATGACTTAAGCTGAAGTCGGACACTGAACTGACTGAGCCACCCAGGTGCCGGGAGGCAGATTGCTTTGGGTCCTACCTATAGTCTTCTAATTATAGATACATAATTTCTAATTACTGGTAAGTATTTACAGTTTTCAAGCGTAGGTATGTGAGTTACCTATAGTTTCTCTGTATCTTTGTTGTGCTGACTTTGTAGCCATTTTATATTTGGATTCACTGTGGTGCCAAATGATCTGTTAATTAGGAATGCTGAAGACCCTACATTTTTACATCTTGCTAGACTTTTCTTATATGCAGAGATCCACAGAAGAAGGAAACTGGTAAAATTTGGGAAACGCCAGCAGCATTATTACTGCTGTATGATGCCTATGCCTGCCGGACCGTCAGCCCTGGGGAAGGGGTGGGGAGGTGGGGACTTTTCTTGACTATTTTGTTAGATGCCTCGGTTTGAGAAGAGGGGGTTGCAGGTGTTTAATCATCCCATTGTGGGATAGCCATTCCACTATACCAAATGATTTATTTATTTATTATACACTCTCGCAAGCAAGTGCAAGCAGGGGAGGGGCAGAGGGAAAGAGAGAATCTTAAGCAGGCTTAATGGTCAGCGTGGAGCCCCACGCAGAGCCCAGTCTCACCACCGTAGGATCATGACCTGAGCTGAAATCAAGAGTCAGAGGCTTAACCGATTGAGTCATTCAGGCGCCCCCTAAATATACCATTTTAGATCGGGAAGGGTCGGCAGTTCCTTTATCATTACTGACTGGCTAATGTGCGCACTCTTACGTTCATGGGATACATGCCACGTCACAGCTGCTCCAGACTGTGCCTGAAGGCTTTTTAATCCTGGTTCCCTGTTTCCAATTATAGTTGAAATGAAATGGAAGCTTGTTGACCTTCAGTCTCTCTGGTGTCATTAAGTGATGTGAGAGACGCTCATCCCCAGGGCCCTGCAAGTGCAGGATTGATACTTAGAAGGCCTTGACTCCTTAAATTTTCTGTCCACTGAGACTCGCACGCTGCACCCTAATCCCCAATCCTGAATCACATTATCCTGATTTTCTTTGTATTTATCATCATCTGATGTGAATAATGTGAAATAGTTCTGTCTCCCATTAGACTATAAAGCTCCATGAAAATAGAAACTGACACACACAGGGCCTCCCAGTGCAGTAGGCTTAGGGAGCACGGGGCACACAGTGCATGATGCTTTCAGGGGGCTCACACGAGCATCTTAATGTTAATTTTTTCTAAACTCAGAAATGCTCTTCTCATACTGTTTAATTTTTGTTACACTGTCACACTACTTAATTATTGTTGTCATACTGTTTAATTCTTGTTAACCAAAAAGGTGAGAAATGGCATCTCTGTAGTTTTAATCTGGATTTCTCATAAGTGAAGTTGAACATCTTTTTATACATTAAGGGTCACTTAAAGCATGTGTGTGTGCGTGTTTGCTTATAACCCTCTTGCTCATTTTTCTATCAAGTGTTTTGATCTTTTCCTTCTTAAATCTGAGTTCTTTGTATGTCAGAGAATTAGTCCTTTATCAATGGCATATGTTGCAAATATTTTTTCCCGTTTTTCATTTGTCTTTTGACTCTGACTTGTGTTTTTTTTTTTTTTTTCCTGTAATAACATTTTTAAAAATGCTGATGTAGTCAAATTTATCAATCTTTTCTTTGATCGATTCTGACTCTTTTTAGAAATCCCTTGGGGCGCCTGGCTGACTCAGTGGATTGAGTGTCTGACTTTGGCTCAGGTCATGATCTTGCAGTTTTTCTGAGTTCGAGCCCCCACAGCTCAGGGCCTGGAGCCTATTTCGGATTCTGTGTCTCCCTCTCTCTCTGCCCCTCCCCCGCTTGTGCTCAGTCTCTTTCTCAAAAATAATTAAAAAAGATTAAAATTAAAAAAAGAAATCCCTTCCCTATACTTAGGTTAAAGAGGAACTTCTGTGTTTCCTTCTTTTATTTATTTATTTAAAACAATTTTTTAACACTTATTTTTGAGAGAGAAATGTCTGTTTTTTAAATGTTTTTTAAAAATGTTTCCTGACTGTCCTTGCATGTTTATTTTACATATAAACTTTATTTCTACTTGTCCTGCCCCATAAACAATGTCTTGGTATTTTTATTGGAACTGACATTTTTATAATGTTGAGTAATCCTATGCAGAACAGAGCATATGTGCCCTTTTGTTCAAATCTTCTCTTGTGTCTTTCCGGAGGATTTTGTTTTTTCTCAAATAAAGTTTTAAAACATTTCATGTTAAATTTATTCCCAAGTGATTTCCCCCCCCCCATTTTTGCTGCTATGGTAAATAGAGGTCTAACCATGATATTCTCTAACCAGTAATTGTGCAGATGAAGGTTATTGGTTATTTTGTCTATTTGTTTATTCATTTTTCATTTGAAAATATTTCCTGCTTTTTGACTGAATTTTTTTATTGTTTGAGGGCAAGGTGCTTTTACAATTTTGTGTTTCCCTCTTTCCCAGAAAAACTGTAGTTTTCATAAAACCTGGACATTAGCAGCACAGTTACAATGAATTATTTGAAGACTACTTCTGTCACAGTTCAGCCACAGTTAGTGAAAGTGCATAAATGGAAATTAAGAAGTATACATTTGGGTCGCCTAGTTGGCTCAATTGGTTAAGCATTCAACTTCAGCTCAGGTCGTGATCTCGCAATTCAGGAGTTCAAGCCTAGCGATAGGCTCTGTGCTGACAGTTCAGAGCCTGGAGCCTGCTTCAGATTCTGTGTCTCCCTCTCTCTCTGCCCCTCCCCTGCTTGCTCTCTGTCTCTCTTGAAAATAAATAAACATTAAAAAAATAAAAATAAACTTAAAAATATACCTTTTGGGGCACCTGGGTGGCTCAGTCGGTTAAGCATCTAACTTCGGCTCAGGTCATGGTCTCACGGTTCACGGGTTCGAGCCCCACGTCAGGCTCTGCGCTGACAGCTCAGAGCATGGAGCCTGCTTCAGATTCTGTGTCTCCTCCCTCTCTCTCTGACCCTCCCCTGCTCACACTGTCTCTCTCTCTCTCAGAAATATATTAAAAATTTTTTTTAATTAAAAAAAATTTTTTTTAAATGTACCTTTTAAGAGTTTTGTCTCTGTCTCAAATCTTCATACTTAATTATGGTAAAAAGTTTCAAAGTCCTTATTATGCAGTGAAGTCAAGTTTGTGGCTGGTATCTGGTAATGTGAAGTCTACTTTTTCATGCGGCTCCTTACCAATTCAGCTTAAAAAATTGTTTATAAATATTAAGCCAATTACACTTGTATGAATCCAAACCATTTAAAACTTTAGTGATGTATTGGGGTAGAGGGTAAATGGAAGCCTTCGTACACTTTTCTTTCTTTCTTTTTTTTTTTTTTTAATTTTTATTTATTTCTAGGAGAGAGAGAGAGAGACAGCGTGAGCAGGGGAGGGTCAGACAGAGAGGGAGTCACAGACTGAAACAGGCTCCAGGCTCTGAGCTGGCAGTCAGCACAGAGCCCCACGCGGGGCTCAAACCCACAAACAGTGAGATCATGACCTAAGCGAAAGTCGGACGCTTAACCGACTAAGCCACCCAGGCGCCCCATGTACACTTTTCTGATTTCCAAAAGCGGTAAGTAAACAAAAGTAGCTTTAAAAAAAATCTGATGTTTAATGTGTTAAAATGTCTTAACTAAGGCTAGTACCCAATTAAGCACCTAACTGTGTTGAAAATGCAATTGCACATTTAGGAAAATTCTCCCTACTTGCAAAGTTGTTTCTGGGCTCCCAGAATCATTTCAATTGCCCTTTAATCTCCTATTGAAAGTATTCATGTCATTCCTAATGGATGCAATGGAAGCTTCTAATTAAGTGCACAGTGCCAGATTTATTTTCACCTCTGGCCTGAGCCTCTAAACTGAGTCCCAGGATCCACAGGGGCGTATACAACTCACAACATAAAATACTATTATAGAATTGACGCCAGTGTTTGCACTTCGTGTCTGGAAATCGAATGTTGAAAGGGACACAGAAAGAAGAGCATGTGCCTTTCTTCCAGCATCATGGGTTTTCTTAGAGTCAATTCAATGAAAAAAGTATATCTTGTTATATTTTTCTATGTATGTCTGGTGAACTTTAGGAAAATTGGGTTATTAGAGCGAGTTGGTTCTTTCAACAATGTCAGATTAAGAGGTAGAGCATTGATGGGGCGCCTGGGTGGCTTAGTCGGTTAAGCGTCTGACTTCGGCTCAGGTCATGATCTCGCGGTTCGTGGGTTCGGGCCCCGCATCGGGCTCTGTGCTGACTGCCAGCTCAGAGCCTGGAGCCTGTTTCAGTCTGTGACTCCCTCTCTCTCTGACCCTCCCCTGCTCACGCTGTCTCTCTCTCTCTCCTAGAAATAAATAAAACATTAAAAAAAAAAAAAAGATGTAGAGCATTGAAGAACCAGTTTCAAAGAGGATAAATATTGATTCATTTGTTCATTTATGTATACATTTGGGTATCTTCTTCACCTTTCTCGGTTCCGATTTGAGGAGAAGGATTGCTTATATGCACTGAGTGCCTATTTTTTTCTGACCAAGGTGCTAAATTCTTCACCTGGGTTGTTTGATTCAATCTTTTAAAAAATATTTTAATTTTGAGAGTAGGGGGGGCAAAGAGAGAGAAGGGGACAGCGGATCTGAAGCGGGCTCTGTGTTGACAGCAGAGGGCCCTCTGCAAGACTCAAACCCACAAACTGCAAGATCATGACCTAAGCAGGGGCACCTGGGTGGCTCAGTCGGTTAAGCGTCTGACTTTGGCTCAGGTCATGATCTCACAGTTCGTGGGTTCGAGCCCCGCGTCGGGCTCTGTGCTGACAGCTCAGAGCCTCGACCCTGTTTTGGATGCTGTGTCTCCCTCTCTCTCTATCTCTCAGAAATAAATAAAAAACATTAAAAAATTAAAAAAAAAAGTTTAAAAAAAAAAAAAAAGATCATGACCTGAGCAGAAGTTGGACACTTAACTGACTGAGCCACCCAGGTGTCCCTGATTTAATCTTTTTAAGAATGCTCTGTAGAAATGGTCCTCAAATTCCAGATTTTCTGCTTCTAAAACACATCCTCCCACTCCCTGCCCAAATGGTGCTTACAAAACCCCAGAGGAGGCCAACAGGAAGTGCTAATGAATGCCTTTGGGACAGCATAGGGTAGAAAGAACATGGACTTCGGCTCCACGTTTATCAGGGTTTGAATTCCAGTGCCGCTACTCACTGGCCAAGTTAACACTTGCTACTTATGCAAACATTCTGGCCACTCACGGCTTTCATTACCTGTCACATGAGTACAATGATATCGTGTATGCGAAGATTAAGGTACTTAAAGTAGGATAGCCTAGTATCCATTGTAGATAATAAATATTAGTTCCTTTTTCTCCCTCTTTTCAATTAGAAATGATGCAGATGGAGCAGGGCTTGAGCCTGCTTTGGGGGTGTTGATGGAGAAGAAGAGAGCGCTGTGTGGGATGTGGCAAAGCTCACTTCAGCGTGGAGTTGGGGTGTGTGGCCTGATCCCATTAGGAGTTCCTGGTTCACGGCTTTTAGGAAAGGCTGATACTGGGCAGTACCAGGCAAACATTCTCTGGCCCAGCTCCTTTTGGCATGTGTTACCAGTTAAAGAAGGAACTTCTAAGAAGGTCTGAATGAACAGGATTGGGGGTGTAGGTAAGGCCCACTTTCCAAGGGTGGCCAAGAGTCCTCTGTCGTCAAGGAGGGGAAAATCCCCCCAAGGACCAGGGATAGAGCTGCTGACTTAGAGTCTCCTAAGGTCAAGAAGAGGAAGGCAAAGTGCTAGAAGAATCTGAAGCCCGGGAACATTTTTCAGTGGGATCTTGAAGTGAGTTCCATTTTGATTCATTCAAGCCTTCACTGGACATTGATTCACTCAGCGCGTATTCATCGAGCACCCACTCACCGTGCAGCAGCTCTGGGGGTTGGAGCCTGGCCGCCTGGACTGGAATCCCTTTAGGACCCCAGACGAGTCATTTCACCTCTGGATTCAGATTTTCTCCATCGGTAAGGTGGGGAGAGGAACGACCTCTAGAGAATGTCATGGTGAAGATGAAGTGAGTCGATGCGTACAAAATAATATGCACACTGCCTGCCATGTACTCAGTGCCCAGTAAATTTTAGCTATTTTGATATGTCAAGCTGAGCAGAAGATCAGAATTTCCAAGACTGGTAAGTCCCAGAAGGCTGCAAGGCACTGAGGGGTCCCTCATCCCAGCAGAGGGGGCGTGTATGTGTCAGGTCTGGGTGTCCTTGTCAAGGCAAAGACAGCATCTGGCAGATTCCAGACCCAGTTTCCAGCCCTGCCTTGGTGAGGTGCTGTTTGAAAACCCCAAGTTGCACTCCACGATTTCAGGTCAGAATCTTTCTTCCCTGGCTTCTGACTGGTCTTTTTGACCCATATCCCTTCTTCTGGGGGCAGAGACTGCACGCAGTATAATGGGAACTACGGCGACCTGAGGGCCGGGCTTGGGGGAGGCCATAGGCTTGGACAAGTCGCAATGGCGACTCTTTCCAGCCCGTGAAGTTGGGTGGAAGTTTTGAAAGTTACAAGTTTAAAGTAGCTGAAGAGTGCCCAGGAGAGCCCTGAATCCTCTCCCGCACCTCTTCTGTGACCCTGGAACCTGGTGACAGCAAAGGCAAGGCCAGAAGCCAGTCAGTCCCCTGTTCTGATCACAGGCTCCTGGGATTATAGAATTAAAAAGGCTCTTGGGCAGTGTACTGTCCAAACTTTCTATTTTTTTAATGTTTATTTATATATTTTGAGAGAGAGAGAGCAGGGGAAGGGCAGACAGAGAAGGAGAGAGAGAATCTTAAGCAGGCTCCTCACTGTCGCAAGGAGCCCGACATGGGGCTCAAACCCACAAACAATGAGAGCATGACCTGAGCCAAAACCAAGTCAGACGCTTAACTGACTGAGCCACCCAGGCATTCCCAAACTTTCTGTTTTTATAGATGATAACACTAAGGCTCAGTGATGTTGAAAGACGCTATTTACTGTCCCTACTTCCTTGCTCCACTGAATATAAGCCGAATCTTGTTTATCAAGTTGTATTTGGAAAGGTGGCAACCGCTTATAGAACAAATAAGTTCCTAAGAATGGCCCTGATGCGTGAAACGACATTGTCTCACTGGATACCTTTAGATAGGAGAGAGAAGGTTCATGCTGGTAGCTATTACTCAGAAAGAACACAAGGGGTCTCCACTTCCATGTCTTGGCCTATGGAAAGCTCAGTTTTCTGGTCTTGAAAACCTTACTACACCTCTCATAAAACTGCTAGAATTTAACCTTTAAGTCTGGCAGGGATAGGAAAGATTCCTTACTGCTCCAGGAGCTTCATTGTACCAGAAATCCGGCTCTGAGTTAATATTCAGACTTTCCTTTTGCCTGAAAGTATAGGTTTGATGTGAGAGGGGTATTTAGACAAATGTTCAATAGTTACTAAATGGGACAAATGGAAAACTTGGAGCACTCCTAATCCACCACATTCCAAGAAAATGATTTCTTGTGTCGCATAGTGGGGCTCAAGTAAGCAGATAATCATGCTGCGTGACCTGAGAAAGAGACATTTTTTTTTTTTTTGAGGGGAGGTGGGCACAAGTGAGTGAAGGGCAGAGAGAGGGAGAGGGGGAGAGAGAGAGAGAGAGAGAGAGAGACTCCCATGAGGGGAGAGAGAGAAAGAAGCAAGACTCACCTGAAGCAGGGTTCATGTTTACCCAAAGTGGGGCTCTAACTCACCATCTGTGAGATCATGACCTGAGCTGAAGTCAGATACTTAGCTGACTGAGCCACCCAGGTGCTTAAATGACTCCATCGAACATAGGATTCAGAGAGGGGAGAAGCGAGTATTGAACAAGTGTTCTGCTCATGAATTCCTGAATAGTGGGAACTAATGAGTGCCATTTTGCTCAGGAAACTGAAAGAAGGAAGGAGGTTCTTTTTCTAAAAAAAATTCCTAGTCTTTACCCGAGCCGACAAGACTTGCCCCACCTAGAACCAAGATCTTCTTGAGTTCTCTGCCCGCCCTGCGCCCCCCCGCCCCCAACACCATGCTCCTGCCTCACCTGCCTTCCTTCTACTCTGCCAACTGCTCACCTATTCTCTCCCCTCCTCTTCACCTGGCTGAATCCAATCCAGTTCTCCCAATCCCCTTCAGCCTTCAGATTAACTGTCCCTTCCTTTATTCCCCTTCTAAGTAGATTCCCCCTTATTCTCCATCACTGGTTCCTGGTTTATCCCACGACGGAATTCATCACAGTTCCCAGTTATGCTTTGTTGCTGCTTTTCTTGGCATACTGGTTTCCTGCTGGTTACTTCTCATAACGAAATATGAGTTGTGCACTAATATTACCTCCATTGACAGCTCCTCTGCTGGTCTTGGGGGAGACACAGTCCGAGTGAGATCTTGGTGCCTGTGCCAAAGGTTTACAAACTTTGCTATCAACAAAAACAGTTAAATTTTATTAAGCACTTACTATGTATAGGTACCAAGTAAATACTTTTTAGGTATTATTCAAAATTTTTTAATGCTTATTTATTTTTCAGAGAGAGGGAGTGCAAGCAGGGGAGGGGCAGAGAGAGAGAGGGAGACACAGAATCTGAAGCAGGCTCCAGGCTCTGAGTTATCAGCACAGAGCCTGATGTGGGCCTCAAACCCACAAGCCGTGAGATCATGACTTGAGCTGAAGTTGGACACTTAACCGACTCAGCCACCCAGGTACCCCTTAGGTATTATTGTTGTGGTTAATTCTCATTACAAAACTATGAGTTGCATGCTAATATCTCCATTTACAGGTGAGGAAATGGGGGCCCAGAGAAGTTAGGTAATCAGCTCAAGTTTGCAGAGTTAAGAAGTGGTGAGGTTACTTATTAAATCAAAGCCATGTAGTAAGAATCTGAGCTTGCAACTATCCCATTAGAAACCCTTGAAGAGATATGAATCCGCCTTCCTCTGGGCCGGGCTGGGTGCGCCTATCTTCAGCATGCTCCTTGCTGATTCTGTGCACACTGAAGTTTGAGGCCCACCGGCTCTAGTGAGAAGGGTCTAGAGTTCTAACAGCTTCCATGGTCTCAGCAGGACTTTTCTCTAAAATCAGTGGGATCCCCACCCGTGTTGAGGGCGGTGACTCCAAACGTCAGGTTGGAGGCAGAAGTGTGAACACTGTGTGCAGGACAGAGAACCCTCTTCAAACTCACAAATGTTGGAAGGTTTGGCCAGAATAATGCACCCCGTTGGGCTGGGAATGATAAAGGATGAGAATAAAGGAAAGCTTGATGAAGTCTAGCTAAAACACGCTGGGTGCTGAAAGACAATTGTAGTGGAAAGACAACGGGCCTCAGGGTCCAGATCGCCCATCTGAGTCCCAGCTTTGCACCTCACAAGTGGGGTGACCTTCCTGAGCTTAACCATTCTGAGCCTCAGTTTTCTCATCTATACAAGAGGGATAATGACTTGTATAAAACATCTGTAGCAACCTCAGTGCTTTCTAAAATGTGTTTCCTCTCCTGAGGCGCCTGGGTGGCTCAGTTGATTAAGCGTCCAATCTCGGCTGAGGTCATGATCTCACAGTTTGTGGGTTCAAGCCCCGCATCAGGCTCTGTGCTGACAGCTCAGAGCCTGGAGCCTACTTGGGATTTTGTGTCTCCCTCTCTCTCTCTGCCCCTCCCCCTCTCACTTTCTGCCTCTCTCTCTCTGAAAAATAAACATTAAAAAAACAATTAAAATGTGTTTCCTCTCAACCAGAGAGAGGAAACAAGTGAGAGGAAATGAATGTGAGTTCAGAAAAGAAAGAGGGGTATGAACCCGCACAAAAAACCTCTGCTGGTGAGGTCAACTTTGCTTCACTAAGCTCTTAAAATTCTAGCTCAAAAGGGCAGAATGTTTTGTTTTACAGATAACATTAACAGCTAGTATCGATTACCTATGAACACTGCTTTTAGGACACTGATCCATACTAGAGAAAAGCCAGTATGGAGGTGGATATTTATGACGGCATAGTATTGTTAAGGACGGAAATAAGAAGGGAAACAGAAGAAAGGATTGTCTCACACAGAAGTCTCAATGTAAGAGGCAGCTTGCTTTCATTTTCTCAGGTGACAATGTTTACACACACTCCTCTATATTCACATTACCCGCCCTAAAGAACCTTGAGGCCATCTGGTCACCCTTGTTCTGCTTGTGTGTGCAGATCACCATTCTGCTTATTTCTTGAGTTCCGTGTACCCGCCCCCCAAACCCCAGCCCTGAGGGAACAAGCTTGGGGTGTCATCAAGCTACCTTGCCATCCTGCTCAGCCCTCTCCGTTGCTTTGAAACATGCTGTTAAGAAGTCACATTTTAATATGCTTTGAAAAAAATATTTAGGTCCATGAGTATACAAGGCTCTTTTTTTTTTTTTAATGTTTATTTCTGAGATGAGAGAGAGCGAGACAGAGTGCTAGCAGGGGAGGGACAGAGAGAGAGGGAGACACAGGATCCAAAACAGGCTACAGGCTCGGAGCTGTCAGCACAGAGCCTGACACGGGGCTCGAACTCGGGAATGAGGAGATCATGACCTGAGCCGAAGTCGGATGCTTAACCAATTGAGCCGCCCAGGTGCCCCAGGCTGCGTTTTTAATAAAGTTAACACAAATGAAAATTTTACTACTATTGAGAACAGCTACAATTATTGAGTACTGACTTTAAAATCCTGGCAGCATCTTTAGGAAGCATAAGAATTATTACTTCCATTTTACCGATGGGGAAACTGAGGCACAATGAGGTTAAGCATCTTGCCCAAAGTCACGTGGCTTGTAGGAGGAGAAACCAGACCAGCACTCAGCCAGGTCTGCGGCCACATTTCCCTGGGCAGGGGTGAACTCCAAACTTTCCCTGTCTCAACTGATTTGAGGGCTTGGTGATTCTGTTCTCCATTGCCCTTCCTGCCTCAAGTTTTGAATCACCAGCCTAGAGGTTTAGTTCCTTTGCCCAGTACATACATTTATCTAGGGAATCTGTACTTACTATGTTCCGTCTACACATGATCACAAGATTGCAAGGGGGGTTTACAACTCAAAGCTATAGAACCAAAGATTGCTGATTATCAGGAGCTCCAGGGCTAGCAGTCCTCTGGTGGATGCTGAAATTTAACTATCAACCAGGGCGGAGTGCCTGGGTGGCTCAGATGGTTGAGCATCCAACTTCCAGTCAGGTCATGATCTTGTGGTTTGTGAGTTCGAGCCCTGCATTGGGCTCTGTGCTGACAGCTCAGAGCCTGGAGCCTACTTCGGATTCTGTGTCTCCCTCTCTCTCTCTGCCTCCCTCCCTGCCTCCCCTCCACCCTTGGCTCATCCTCTGTCTCTCTCAAAATAAATTAATTTAATTAATTAAATAAACAATAAAAATAAATATCAACCAGGGAGTTTAGCATATTCTATAGGAGGCTTGGAATGTATAACACCAATATGGCCTCAAGTTTCAGACCAAACTGAAGGCCTCTGAAATATGAAGGTATCTCCTCCTACCCAGCTATAAATCAGGCCCCTCAATGTCACATCTATGCCTTGGGTGATTCATTAGTGTCACCACTAGATATGCTGAGCAGCCCAGGGTGAGGCCATTGTTTGAGTCTTCAGAATTCCAAAGGAGGGTGGGTATGAGTAGTGAGGAAATGGTAGCAAAAGTCAGACAAGCATGGAATGCAGCAACCAGGAATGATGCCAACCCTTTCCCATCAGGACCCAGAGTGGGGAAGGCGAGCCTAAGAACACGGACTGATCACATCAAAGGCTGGTCCTCACATGTGAATGTCTGAGTTCTTTCGGAGATACTGGGTCTCATCCATGGTGCTGATGTATTCTGCATTTTTCATGGTGACCATAACTGCCGGCCCATATCAGGGTTCACCTGCATTCCATTTTCTTCTTGGTGTAGCAGCGATAACCATCAGCCTGCCTCGTTGAAGTATCTCATATTTGACAAATCATATGAGAAACCCAGGAACTAGCCCCCCCACCCCCGTCCCATTTATCTTTAGTTCAGTTAGCCCTTAACCAGATTACTTATGACTGGAAAAGAAGAAAGACCTTGTTGGCTTCCTAGTGTGATGTTTGATATCATCAGTAAGTCTTGTGTATTCCCAAAGATTACGGTTCAGAATTCAAGAGTCCCAGGAAGCATTTTGCATAATCACAGGCACGAGATGCATACTTCACACTCGTTTCTAAAGAAAATCTGGCATCTACAGTGTGAGGAAGTAACACCTGAATAGATGGTTACAACTTTAAGGTGGAGACACAGGTCACTGCAGAGATATTCGTCTCGTTCTGAAATAACTTATGGATGGACCACAAGGGCTTGGCACTCCAGAACTTTCCCTGAAGAGGCCGGGACCTACTCAATCCACCAACAGAACATGTAGAACGCATCCACCAAGCAGAACATGTAGAAATGATGGTAAATCTGCAGCATTTGACTTGCTGGCTTTCCCACCCTCTCAAGGATCTGCCCCGACCCTGCCACATCTATGGGTCTGGGGTTCGCACCCCTCTTTCCATAAATCCCAACTGCATGAAAACCATGCCGGAAATATGTTCATGTAGAGGCGGAAACAAGTTGATGGTGCCCATACGGCCTTTCCTGGTCAGTAAGTGATAAAGCCCATAACGTAAAGGAACTGAATCCTTGTGGAGTTTTCCCCTTAATCAGCAATGTGCCCATGTGCATGTCTGTGAATTAAGTGACACGTACACTCTGGATTTCTTGGCCAGATTACTAGCTTCTTCTCAGATCTCCAGAAGTAGATTGAAAGTCCCACCTGACCGAGCACATGGCTGTTTGAACAGTTCCTTCGGATGTCATGACCTTGTGCCCTGCAGCCAAACACCTTCTCCAGTTAATCTCCTTCAAGCACAGCTGTGTGCCAGCCACACGCTAACCCTTTCCACTATACTCCCCGCCCCCAGCATCCTCACCCTGCCGGCGGCGGCGCGGGGGGGGGGGGGGGGGGGGGGGTGTTACTCAATAGCTCCTCATTGTGGCTAAAAGTAAAACAAGTTTTAACTGACAGCTAAAGACGATTTTGCCCTTCAAAAAGTGGTCCAAACCTCCATCAGCAGCTTTAAAACACCCACTATCCTAATTCACGCCGCTTCTCAGCTACCCTGGGGACTGAGTGTGAGAACAAGAGATCCAAACGCTGACCCTGGGTGGGCCAATGCTGAGAGCACTGGACAGTGAGAGGGATTTAGCAAAGAAAGGCAGAATGACATGGCCAATAAAGTAGGATGGCAGAGCCAATGTTTAGCCAAGTAAACAGTGTCGGGGAGGAGGTCATGAGCAGTTTGATTCAACGTTGCTAATGGATGGAGCTGGATGAAGATCAGAGAGAGCGACCCCGCTGGGTTGGGCACTCTGAGCTCACTGGCGGTCTGGATCCCAGCAGCTTGGCCGGGCCAAAACCCTAACGGAAATAGCTTGAAAACAATGTGGGATGAGTGGACATGAAGACAGAGTATGAGTGAGCTGTTTGAGGCATGACTACACAGAGGCACAAAGACACAGGTGGAGGCTGGAAGGGAATGTGGAGCCAAAGGAAGTTTAGGCTTGTTTTTCAAAAGATGGAGGGTATTGCTGCATGTTTAAACACTGCATGGAAGTGCTTCCGTGGAAAGGGAGGAGGTGTGACGCAGGAGAGGGTGGCCGTTGCAGAACCAGATCCTTGCTCTGTTGGGTGGGGGTGGGGAGGAACCTTGTGTCCCAGTGGACGCCCAGGGCCAGCCATCCAGATAGTCACAGAGAGATGAGCAAGTGGTGGAGGTGGGTGCAGGCAGGAAGCCTGGGACATCAGGTGCTTGAAGGATGAGGAATTTTTCTTTTCTTCTTCAGAAAATGGATTGCTTCCATTTTCTCAACACAGTCGAAGGCTGGCAGGCAGCAGAAGGAGAAGGTGGAGAACATTCCTCCAGGAAAGAGCAGCCGGGTGACAGGTGAGCCTGCCCTGGCTCACCTGTTTTATATGTATATATATATAACACCCACTATCCTAACTCACTTCTCCGCTTCCCTGGGGACTGAGTGTGAGAACAAGAGATCCAAACACCGGTATATATAAACCCCTCACCACACTCAAGCTTTCTTGCTCCGATATTCTTCAGCTTCACCTCCTTGGGCCCCTTGGCCAGGCACATTCTAACCCTTCTGCTTCAGTTGCACTCCTAACCTCCCTCCTGGCTTAAGCCAGCTTAACTCCCATTCAGTCCTTAGGTCACACCTCATATATACCTCCTGTTCTCAGGAAAACCTTTATACCCTTAATCATCTTAATTACCCCAAACTGTGATAATCCAAATAGCTCAGATAACTGTAAAACCCAAGGTCAGTTTCAGGCTTGATAAAGGTCAGAAAAAGTCACCAGGACCTGATTATCTCCTGACCTCAGGCCCCATTTCCTTGGCGTTGGCTCCATGGAGAAGTTCAACCTTCATGGTGGCAAAATAGCTGCAGCTGGTCCAGCTTCCTCATTCACCTTCAAATCCAGTAGGAAAAGCGAATATACTTCTCCAAGAGGACGCCAAATAATGTTCCCATTTTCAGTTCCATTGGCTTGGGTTCCTTGACTCAAGGTATTTGCTTATTTTAAAACCAGTCATTGTCGCTGCAACAATGCAATGCTCTGATTGGCTAGGACTAGGTCATGTGTCGTCTCTGAGGCCACGAGTTTGTGTGTCGGTTGGGTCCCAAACCTAAACTGAGAGTACAAGAAACAGAGGCATGGATCCAGAGGCAAACGATATATGTCCAACATGAATTTTTTTACTACTGGTTTGCATAGCACCTTCTCCTTCCCTTTCCTAGCATTTGTGATAACTGTATATTTATGTATGCTATTATTTGTTCGGTATTTGTCTTTACCATGACCCGCTGCACTTGCTTTGAGAGGGACTGTGTCTCCTTTTTTTAACTCGTCTATGCCTGGTAGCCAGCATAGTCCATGGCACAGAGCAAATGCTCAATTAACATTTGTTTAATAACTATGGGACTAACCCCCACACCAAAAACCAGCAGACTGTAAAACAATATATATGATAGGATTCCATTTTTTGTTTTAGCAACTACGTCTCTCCCCTCCTCTGTCTCTACAGATTCCAAACCTGAAATATACCACATAGAACAGTGGTTATTTCTTGATATTAAGAATGGGCTTTTATTTTATTTTATTATTTTTTTATTTCTAGGAGAGACAGAGAGAGAGACAGCGTGAGCAGGGGAGGGTCAGAGAGAGAGGGAGTCACAGACTCTGAAACAGGCTCCAGGCTCTGAGCTGGCAGCCAGCACTGAGCCCGACGCGGGGCTCGAACCCACGAACCGTGAGATCATGACCTAAGCGAAAGTCGGACGCCCAACCGACTAAGCCACCCAGGCGCCCCAGGAATGGGATTTTAAAATAACACGTTTCTTGATTTTCCTAATCGATAATCCTAATTCCTAATAATAACCTACGTTATTTTTAACTGAAAATGTTTCTGAAGATATTCTTTAGAAATATATTAGAGAAGGTTCTACTTGGAATCAAAATGTCCTGATTTGACAAAAAAAAAAAAAAGGGATTTTCCAAAGAACAGAAGGCCTTCAACTAAATGTTTCCCCATGACAGGGTGAATTCCTATACCCTGCGGAAGGGCTTATGGGACATGTTGATTACTTTAGACATTAATAGGAGGGCACTGGGGACCAGCAGTGCCGGGCTCCAATCAAGTGTGCGCGTTGCTGTGGAGATATCACATAAGATGGCTTTGAAGTTGGCCTCTCTTTTGCTTCTTTTATTTTTTAAATTTGCAGCCTGACTTCTCTCAATCTATGGAAAGTGAGTATTTTGGTTTACGGACTATCGCTGTTTTACGTTTATGATCATGTCCCTAATTTGTCCCCTTCCCCCACCTCCATGGTTGGCAGTGGCTTTTACTGCTTTCTCTCCGTCTTCTGTTCCTGAGTACTTATGCAGCCATCCGAGGAGTGAAACTCATAAATCCAGCTGATCTATTCCCAGGGCATTGTGTTGTGAAGAAATGTACACAGAGTCTCATTCAGCAGCCCACAACCTCATCAGGAGCACGTTGGCTCACTGTGCACGCTGGTCTCTGCCTGTGACAGCAGATTTCGAATCTAAGGACCCCATCAGGATTGAATCAGGAGCCTCTTCTCAGGGTGGGACGTCTTGACCTCTAGGCTCTCTGGGTTGGGCTTGGGGTCTGCCTCCTTGTTAGTTGGTAGACCCCTTTGATGTAGAGTTCAAAAGGGAGTACATATGGGATAGGGAAGTCAAGACCCAAAAATGCAAGTTATTCCTCAGGGGCGCCGGGGTGGCTCAGTTGGTTGAGCGTCTGGCTCTTGGTTTTGGCTCACGTCACGATCTCACGGTTTGTGGGTTCCAGCCCCACATCAGGGTCTGTAGTGGCAGCGGGGAGCCTGCTTGGGATTCTCGCTTCCCTCTCTCTGTCCCTCCCCCACTCGCACTCACTCTTTCTCTCTCTTTCTCAAAATAAATAAATGAACTTTGAAAATGCAGGTTATTCCTCTGAGACACACAGGCATTCCGAATAAACATCGCTTACCGCCCACTGTTGTGTCCTGAGTGCATTTGTCACGTGTGAGGCTTCAGGAGGAATCGGCTAGAGGCTTGGTGCCGTGAGACCTGACTTAGCTCTGCCTCTTCTTAGCTGTCTGTGTTCAGGCTCTCATCTGGGCAATGGGCACAGTACCCCCTCCCTACAGTCTGTCTTGACACCAGATAAAATAGCCTATGTGACGGGTCCAGCCCCGAGGGGGATTTGGATGCAATGTGAGAATCTGCAGATCTTCCACTGTGCACCTGAGCAAGGCTATGAGAGAAGACAAAGGATGCTATTTGTTTGTTTGTTTTAAGTTTATTTACTTATTTTGAGAGAGAAAGAGCATTACGCAGGGGAGGGGCAGAGAGAGAGAGCGAGAGTGAGGGCAAGAGCATCCCAAGCAGGCTCTGCACTGTCAGCACAGAGCCCGACACAGGGCTCGATCTCAGGAACTGTGAGATCATGACCTGAGCCAAAATCAAGAATCAGACACTCAACCAAGCTGAACCACCCAGGCGCCCCAGGATGCTAATGGATTTTTAAGTTACATTCCCCTCATTTTCTAATCAAACGCTCCCTAACAGACCCTACTCTACAAGGGAGCTTTCTCTTGCTCTGATCTTTTACCTAACCCTCTAGGCAAGGGCACTGCGATTTCTTTATCTTTCAAGTTACACCTTCAGGACTCCAGCTCTTTGTACTCGCAATAAAACCCTCAAAGCAGGGGGCGCTGGGAGATTTTCACAGGCTCAGCAAGGCAGGAGGGGCGGGGCACAATCAGTGGAAAGAAAAAGACCCACCAAGGTTAGAGTTGGACAGGGTGAAGTCGAAAGGCCAGAGATAGGGAGAAGGCGCACAATCAGCAGCTCTCCTAAATTCACAGTGAGTAAATCGTGCATCACCTGTCAAAAGGCACCCTGCACTCACCCCGTTGGACTGCGATGTAAATTGTTAAATATCCTCTTCCACAACCCTCTGGAAGATGCCACAACACCAGGCAAGGGAGCCAACTGGAGGTGTGAAGCGTGATGGAGGTGAGCTTTGTGAAACTTTGAGGTTGGCATCTTGGTGGCTGTCAGCGTACATGATGCCAGAAAGCAGAGAACACCCACTGGCTTCTGGTTCCTGCTGTCTCTCTGATGTCCTGTCAAGTCCAGCCACAGGGACCTACTGTGTTGGGGTCTTTTGAAAGGGACAACTCTCTTCTTTTCCTTCCCAGCACGGGCTTCTACCCTCCAGGTGTTCCGTCACTGCGTTAGGGGAGGCCTTCCCTGCCCCCTGAGCTCAATGAATGTAGCTTTTCCTGAGCCCCTCCCAGCCATCTGCCCTTACCTTCCTTATTCCTCCTTTACCTTCCTTCTTTACCTACTTAACACTCCTCTTACTTTATAATTACTATTTTGAATCATTATTTATTTACCTGTTTATTATTTGTTGTCCCACAAGAGACTATAAGCTTCAGAAGAGTGGCTGGCTCAGTTGGAAACGCAGGTGACTCTTGATCTTGGGGTTGTGAGTACGAGCCCCACAATGGGTGTAGAGATTACTTAAAGAAATAAAAATTTTTTTAAAAACTTCAGAAGAAAGACAGCTTGTTTCTTCTCAGCTGCCCCCCGCCCCCCATGTCCCTTCTGTAGGACCTGACACACAGTTAGCACTGATAACTGTGGCATCGATGCATGGGTGGGCGGAGCATGGCTTGTAACCCATCTTCTCGGCCCACACCCCGTGGACATTACACTATAAATCCTAGGAAGGTCTTTCAGCAATTTTGGCTTCCAGGGACCACCCGGGCAAAGGTTTTTAACTTTCCGCCATGGATCTCTTTAGGTATTTGATAAAACCAACAGAGTCTCCCCAAAGAACATACATATAAACTCAAACTCTGCTTCCAACGTGCGGGTCTGGGGACTCCCACCGCCCCAGGTAAAAACTCCAGACCTAAGAAACATCAAGCGGAGAAGGGGACAGACCGGACACTCGTCGCCGCAAAGTCTTAGGAGAGACGTCCTAAAACCGAGCTTGTATAAAATGACCTATGTCCTGGGATTGCAGGATGAAAAAATACACAAAGACAGAAAGAAGTCGGGGGCGGGGGGGGGGGGAGACAAGAGATTGCTTCTAGTTCCGGCTCTGCCAGCCGCTCCCTCCCTTCGCGGCTTAGGACCAGCCAGCCTCGGCCACTTTCCCTAAGGGTATCCGCAAGCGCCAGGGCAGCAGATGCACATTTCTGGAACAAATGAAGAACACGGTCTCCGTGCAGAATCGGGAGAGCAGCACCCCTCGGGGCTCCCTGCTCAGGGGTTCCCAGTGGCCCTAGGGCACCTGCCGCAGCCGGTGCGCGCACAGGGCGGGAGGGCTGCGGGGGCGGGGCGGGGTGGGGTGGGGGAGGGAGAGCAGGGGGAGGAGGGGCAGGGGGGAGGAGGGAGAGCAGGGGGAGGAGGGGCAGGGGGGAGGAGGGAGAGCAGGGGGAGGAGGGGCGGGGGGAGGAGGGAGGGAAGGTACTCGGGGAGAGAGGGGAGGGAGGGGAGGGAGAAAGCGGGAGAGGAGGGAGAGGGGAGGGGCGGAGGGAGGGGGGGAGCCGCGCGGGGAGGAGTCTGCAAACTTTCAGTTCGAGGGCATTGTGGGAAGCAGCCATGGTCTGAGGCGCGCGCCTCACCTGTCGGCCGCCGGCGCCTGCGCTCGCCCTGCGCGCTCCTGACCGCCGCGCTCCTCGCTCCTCGGCGGCCGGGGGGCGGCGGAGGCCCGGCCACCATGGTGAGTGACCCGGGAGCGCGCGCCGGTGGGAGGCACCTGCGGCGGCCGGGGTGGGGGTGGGGGGGGACCCCGGGGGTCCGGGTCCGCCGCCCGACGGTGCGGACGCGCGGGGCTCTCCGGGCCGCAGGCGCCGCTCCTTCATTCATTGGCTCGTGCGCCGAGCGCGGGGTCCGTGCCAGGCGCGCGGCCAGGCGCAGGGTGTCGCGGGGCACCCCGGGGACCTTTGCTTGGCAGGGGGGTTGCGTGCTGGGACGAGGGTGTGGAGCCGAGATGGGGAGACGGGTGGTACACCAGGAAAGCCAAGGTAAGGCCGCCGCGACTGAGTGCTCCCCAAGTCTGCAGTGCAACCGGGTGGAGGAGCGGAGGGGCCACTCTGGAGAAGATCGCGGCGAAGGCCCTTTCCTGGAGGCGACATCGCAGATGCCGCGCAGGTAGTTGGGGCCGAGAGAGCAAAGACCAGCGGAGAAGGGGACCCTTGCCTGTGGCACAAAGACAGAGGCCAGGTCCAGTTGAGGCAGGTCGGTAGAAGCCACGTGAAGGAGTTCGGGCTTTACTCCCACTGAGTTGAGCCTTGGGAGCGTTCTAGCGAGAGAACTGATCTCGTTCCTTCTCCGCGTAAAAAAATGCCTTTGGCTGTTGGCGGAGAGTCGCCTGAAGGATGTGTGTGCGAGGAGGGGTTTCAAAGTAGAAACAAGGAGACCAGTTACGGTGCCCCGGGTCGGAGGTGGTGGCCTGCACTTGGGCGGAAGCAGTAGCTCCAGGGGCCTCTCTTCCATCGCCTTCTGTCCGGGAGTGGGGTTCTGACACCCCGAGGTGGCCTGAGCCGTGCCACCACACTTCCCCAGGTGCGCTCACTTCCCACATCAGAGAGGTTTGGCCGCACAGACTGGAGGTGCCTGTTGTTTCTTGAGGATTCCTTGCAAATACAACCTGATGCAAAAAGGAGGCTGTAAATAATGGAAAAGCTCTGTTGGTTTGCTTCTGGTTCCCAAGTACAAGGTGCCAGCGTGTGGAGCTCTCCAGCATCATTTGCCTGACGGAGGGCGGAATAAGGCCCTGGAATTTCTGAGTAGCAACAGGCTACCTCTACGCCAAGAGTTGGGGCAGCGTCCTGGCTCTAGACAACACTTGCCGTGGCGCTTTGTTGTTTTCTTGCTGGTGTCGTAGAATCAGGTAATCAGAAATGTGTGAAGTTTCGCGGCTTTTCCACCAGGCCTAGCCCAACAGAAAGGTTCATGCGATCGAGCACTTCTGGTAGGCCAAGCGGGGTGCCCAAGCCTGCCACTCACCACCTCAGGCAAATCCTTGCCAGCGGCCGAATGAAAGTAAGTGTTCTGCTCTCTGCAGTTGACCTGCTCCGATCTGCTCTGAGCAGTGTGTCCTTGGACAGTCCCTTGACCTCTCCGAGTCAGTTGGCTTATTTGTAAAATCAAGGTTATCATTCTTCCAAAGTTGTAAGAAGGGGTTCTCTGCATGCAGTCTGGGTGCCCTAGGGAGTCCCTAAAACTTTTCAGAGGTCCGTAAGACCCGATGATTTTCATAACAGTTTATCATAGCACTCTGATATTATTTGCCTTTTTCACGTTCAATCCTACAAGACTATATGGGGAGTTTTCTTGAGGCTAACCTAACCTGTCCTGGGATTATGTGACAGACTGAATACAGAAACAGCTAGGAGAATCCAGCCACCTTCTATTGAGCCAGATAATAAGAAGATTTGCAAAAAAGGTAAAATAGGGGCAGCTGGGTGGCTCAGTTACTTGGGCTCAGGTCATGATCTTAGGTTAGAGAGTTTGAGCCGCGCATCGGGCTCTCTGCTGTCAGCGCATAGCCTGCTTTGGATCCTCTGTCCCCTCTCTTTCTGCCCTTCCCACCCTCATGCTCTCTCTCTCAAAAATAAGTTAAAATATGAGGCACCTGAGTGGCTCAGTTGGTTGAGTGTCCGACTCTTGGTTTCGGCTCAGGTCATGATCTCTCGGTTCGTGAGTTCAGGTCCTGCATCAGACTCTGTGCTGACAGCTCAGAGGCTGCTTGGTATTCTCTCTCTCCCCCTCCCCCCTCTCTCTCTGCTCCTCCCGTGCTCTCTGTCTGTCTCTCTCAAAATAAATAAATAAAAACTTTTAAAAAATTAAAAAAGCATTTAGATTAAAAAAAAAAGAAAAAATGTAAAACAGTGTCACTCTCCTCACCATTTTTTCCCCCTTTGCTTTGGAAAATATTGCCACTGTTCATAACAAGTTCTTTCTGTTAATGTGTAATCCTGGTGTAAAAATGAATTAGTGGGGCGCCTGGGTGGCTCAGTCAGTTAAGCATCCGACTTCGGCTCAGGTCATGATCTCATGGTTTGTGGGTTTGAGCCCTGCGTCGGGCTCTGTGCTGATGGCTCAGAGCCTGGATCCTCCTTCAGATTCTGTGACTCCCTGTCTCTCTCTCTGCCCCTCCCCTGCTCATGCTGTCTCTCTCTCTCTCTCTCTCAAAAAATAAATGAACGTTAAAAAAAGAATTAGTAAATATCTACACTTTTTCCCGATTTAAATATACATTTCAGTCCATACCAAGGGTTACAACCTTTGGAGCTATCTATTTTTTAAGAATGTAAAGGGGTCACAGGCAGGTTCTGTGAGTCAGTGCAAGGGAATGCATTTAGAGGAGCAGCTTTGCTCCCTGTCAGGGCTCAGGAACTATAACATCTCGTCTGTCGTTACTGCCACGTGCTGGGAGGAACAGGTGTCCTCCCTATGGCCCGTTGGCTTTCTGGTGAGGGCCACTTTGTGACTCCGTGTCTTTCTCGTGCTCCGTTCTTGACTCTTGCCGGCTCTTCCTCTAGGAAACTGGAAGATGCTTGCACTCTCCCACCTGCTACCTCCGCACAGGGAATCGTTCTTCATTCCTGTGCCCATCGGCCAGGTGTCTAGCACCGAGATCTCATACCTTCTGAATCTGGGGACTGATTTTTTTTTTTTAATCTGAATTGTCTTGTTTGAACCAACTCTGTACCTCTGCACCCTGTCATTGTTTTAGAAATCTCTGCCCTGGGAAACAATGCGAGGGGTATTGTGTATCAGGGATCCCTGAGGTTTCTGAGCCCAGTGTGTTTAAACAGCTCAATGGGAAGCTGTTACTACTGAATGGTTGACAGTGTTGATGGAGGAAGGAAGATGTTCTTTTGTTTGTTTTTCCCCCCTGTAAGAAGATGGCAGTGAGGATTTAGAGGGTGAAGTTTGAAGAGCCACGGGACACCTTTAATTAAAATGCAAGTGGACTTTGCTTTAAGCAGTCCACATGCTTTGGATAAGTTGAAGAGACTTTTAAAACCACATTGTGAACAAAGTAGAGGAACTACCCATTGAAAGATACTCCAGGGGTTACTCAGTTTTGAAATGGGTCTTGTGTTGCAGATCATCAAAATGTATGCTGCTCCTCTAAAGTGAGATCGACCTATGCTAAAAAAAAAAAAAAAAACAAAGATTCATTGGTGTGATTTTATTTTTTAATTTTATTAAAATTTTTTTTATGTTTTATTTATTTCTGAGAGAGAGAGAGAGAGCACGTGAGCCGGGGAGGGTCAGAGAGAGAGGGAGACACAGAATCTGAAGCAGGCTCCAGGCTCTGAGCTGGCTGTCAGCACAGAACCTGGCGTGGGGCTCGAACCCATGAACCGTAAGATCATGACCTGAGCCGAAGTCGGACAATTAACCGACTGAACCACCCCAAGTTCTCCTCTTTGGTGTGATTTTAAATTGTACTTTAGAGAGAGGCTTTGCCGCGCTGAACTGTGAGGTCAATTCCTGATCAGAGTTGACGTCAGCACGAGGGCACCCTTCTCCTAAATCAAGTACATCAGAGTTCCCCACGTTCATCCCGATCTCACTGCGTTGCCCGGAGTCAGGAAGGATGAAGTGGGGTTGCAGTGGGTTGAGGAGGGAGAAACCTAACTATGAATCTGTAGATCCTGCTCTGATCACCCCCTCCCCACCCAGTGTATCAATCTAATCATCCAGGGCTTAAGTGATCTGTCACAAGCATGTAGTCATTTTGGCAGTTTAAATTCTAGTTCCAGGGTTGAGGTAGATTATTACAGCAAGGAGCGCTTTCCTGCTCCAAGGCCTGGTGTTGGCTGCTGGCCAGTCCTTAGTGTGGGGTGGAGGGGGTTGGGAATAAGGGAGGGAAGTGTAGCTTCAGGGTGTTCGGGTTTTCCCCAGAGGGTAAACCACGGACAGCCCTTCCTCCCCTCCCCCCAACACCACCGGTGAGGGTGAGACTTGTGTATTTACCCAGCCCCGGACTTGTGACTTGTGAGTTCCCATTCCTGGTTTCTGTGGCCAGTACTGTCAACAGCTTATGATTTTTGTGTGGCATTTCACAAACAGCTGGAAGGAAATGGTCCCCAGATTGTGTATCTGCCACAGGGTATTTTCAGTGTGTGTCCGTTTGGGTCCCATGAATGATTTCATTATTGACTAAGACTTAATAGATAAAGCGAACCCCATCCCCCTACACGAACGAGGAAAACTCCTTGACGAGTCCCCAGAGGTACGCATTTGGGGACATCTTCACGACCCATTCATTCCTTTGATAATATTTTATTGTTACTATGGTCAGGCTAGAAGTTCTCACAGTGATCAGAGACTTCGCTGTGGTTACTTCTCCCCGGGGGCCTGTCTGTGCCTGTCCTAGCCATTTGCCCAGGAGAAACCCGTTTTGAGCCTCTGGAGACCTAACCCTGCCCCCGATCCTGTCCTATGAGAGAATGCACGGGAAACCAGAGGCCAAGCCTCAAGGTCCTCCTGGTGTGGCTTTAACCTGTCTTGCCAGCACCTTGACCCTGTGAGAGAAGATGTGCTAATTACACCCTGACGGGCTAGAGAAAATATGCTAATTTCGTGGCTGCTGATAGCAGGATAAATGATGATTTTTAACTGTGAAAAGGAAGCACTACAAATCATTAGAGTTAGAGATGAAATGCCATTGACTATCATCAGGAAGCTGGCCTTTGAAACATCTCTGACCCAGTTCCAAGCCTGAGAACTTTCCGGCAGGTAGAAGTGAGTTCTGAAATAGCTCTGACTACTTTCTGAAAAGCGCCCGAGGGATAATAATCAAGCGTTCCTGAGTCTCTCGGTGTGATGGATCGTAGATCTACAGTTCGGTCAAGAATAGGGCGCTCAGGGGGGCGCCTGGGTGGCTTAGTCGGTTAAGCCTCCGACTTTCGCTTAGGTCATGATCTCACGGTTCGTGGGTTCAGGCCCCGCGTCGGGCTCTGTGCTGACTGCCAGCTCAGAGCCTGGAGTCTGTTTCAGTCTGTGACTCCCTCTCTCTCTGACCCTCCCCTGCTCACGCTGTCTGTCTCTCTCTCTCCTAGAAATAAGTAAATAAATAAATAAATAAAAACATTAAAAAAAAAGAATAAGGGCGCTCAGGATCTCCTGTGTTCATGTCCTTGTTGGATCTTCTCTAGTAGGGCTTTTGGGCTGGTAAGAAACGATGGGTGTGTGCTGGGGCTCAGCGCATCTACTTAAATTTCTGCACCGGGTTATGAAAGTGAAGCTAAGGCCATGGTTTGCAAGCTGGGGCGCCTTGTACCCAGTGTTGTAGAGAGGGGACATCATGGGAAAACCATGACTTACGCAGATCACTTTAGATTTAAAACTTCTTTGCGCTAAAACATGAATGGGGTGCCTGGGTGGCTCGGTTAGTTAAGTGTTCCGACTACTGATTTTGGTTCAGGCCACCATCTCACAGTGTGTGGGACTGAAGAGCCCATGTCATGCTCTGTGCTGATCTCCCCTCTCTGTCTGCCTCTCCCCCACTTGTGCGCCTGTGTGCCTAAGTCCTCTCTCTCAAAAATTAACATTAAAAAAAACTCACAAATGCGTTTGAGTCCAAGCTGCAAAATTCATACATACTTTAAAGATAAAGACCCAACAAATAGCTTGTGTATGGCCAGCTGCTTAAGACTGGCACCGTATAGGGGCGCCTAGGTGGCTTAGTCAGTTAAGCATCCGACTTTCGCTTAGGTCATGATCTCGCTGTTCGTGGGTTCGAGCCCCGCGTCGGGCTCTGTGCTGACTGCCAGCTCAGAGCCTGGAGCCTGTTTCAGTCTGTGACTCCCTCTCTCTCTGACCCTCCCCTGCTCACGCTGTCTGTCTCTCTCTCTCCTAGAAATAAGTAAATAAATAAATAAATAAAAACATTAAAAAAAAATAAAAGACTGGCACCGTATAGCTCACAGGCTACCTGCTTTTTCTGCTTTTTCAGTGATTTGGGTAGAAAAACTTGAGATGGTGTTCTAAGGCAGGGGTCAGAAAAGTTTTTCTGTAAAGGGCTGGATTGTAAGCATTTTAGGTTTTGTGGGCCCTAAAATCTCTGTCACTGTCACTTAACTCTTATAGAGTGAAAGCAGCCATGGGTGAGATGGAAATGGGTGTGGCTATGTTTTGATAAAACTTTATTTATAAAAACAGGGGGTGGGCCAGAATCAGGCTGCCAGCTGTAGTTCATTGACCTGCGTTCTAAAGTAGCTTCCATTAATTCCCTATATATTTGACAAGTGACTTGAACACCTGCCACAGGACAGGCAGTGCTCCACGTAGGACCAGCTATATAATTTGTCACACCTAATACAAAATGAAAATGTTAGGTTCCTTGGTCAGAAATTATTGAGAATTTCAGGATGACTGCAGGGCATTAAACCAAGGACAGGGATCTTCTGAACTCAGCGCTGTAGGCAGGAACCCGGTGTCCATGGGAACCAGCCCTGGGTCTAGGCCCCAGAACTTGTGTTAAAGAAACTAGAAGCTCGCTGCTGACCTGCAGTCCATGTTCTTGATAGGAAGTTCTCTAAACTTTCTAAATATTTTGTATTGATGACACAGAAGAGGACGTTATAAAGCACTGGTAAATCACCCTCTCTGTTTTACCTCATTTAAGTTAGAAGTGTTTCTGATGTGGGCAGTATGGGGACCCGGTGGGGGCATGTGGACTTGGGGGCAATCCTGGCCTTGGTGGCTACTTCAGGCCCTGCAATTTCACCCCTTCTTGGCCTGAGGAAGTGGATCCATTCATCAGGCCAACTCAGCTGACCCTTGGTCACTTCCTGAAGCAGTTATGAGTGGAAAGAGAGTTCAGGAGCTGTGTCCTTCTCCCGGGCATTGCTCTCTCCACGTCTCTGTGAAGCCTTGGGCGCAGGACATCAAGAGGCTTCCCCAGCGCCTCCCAGATTTGCCCTAAAAGACCAGGTGTGGTGTAATTTGTCAGCGTAAATCCTGGACATTAGTTCCCCATTTGTATAAAATAAGACTGATATACCCATGCATAAACTGGAGACTTCCAGGAGGATTTGCAAGAAGCAGTGATTGTTCCTGGGAAGGGCTCTAAGCATGTGGTGTGATACATTTTCACTTTGTATTGTGTGTTCTTATAGACACTCCAGTTTTCTCTATTTGAATGTAACATCTTCTAAATTTTATGAAAAATAACTTAAATGTAAAATATTGCCATTTACAGTAGTCTTCCAGCAAAGGAGGACTGTGTTTTGTAACTTCTTTTTTCTTTAAGTTTATTTATTTTGAGAGAGAGAGAGAGAGCATGAGCAAGCATGAGCACGAGCAGGTGAGGGGCAGAGAGAAAGAGAGACAGAATCCACAGAGCCTGAAGCGGGGCTTGAACTCATGAACAGTAGGATCATGACCTGAACTGAGATCAAGAGTCAGACACCTCACTGACTGAGCCACCCAGGTGCTCTGTGTGTTTTGGAACTTCTTAAGGTCGGATGTGTCTGGAATTGGGATGGAAGCAGAAGTTTCCTGAAAACACACACACACACACACACACACACAGAGAGAGAGAGAGAGAGAGAGAGGGAGAGAGAGAGAAGCTTTTCTCTAACTTGAGCTCTTGGCCAGACTTCTGAGATTCCTGTTAGTGCCTTGTTTTCATATGAGAATTGAGAATACCTGATGGGGGAGAATGTGATCCATCTTTCTCACTTCAGTGACTCTGAAAGCTTTTGGTAACGATATAGGATAATGTTTCTAGTCACTTCATAGGACTAAACCATTAAAGTACAGAGATGGTTGTCAGATCACCTGGAGTTGGACTTTCTGCATTCAGTAAAGAATCCAACATTCCAGCAAGATTAAGAAGTCACGCCCTGAGGGGCGCCTGGGTGGCTCAGTCAGTTAGGCATCCGACTTGGCTCAGGACATGATCTCACGGTTTGTGGGTTTGAGCCCCGCGTCAGGCTCTGCTTTGGACTCTGTGTCTCCCTTTCTCTCTGTTCTTCCCCTGCTTGCGCTTTGTCTCTGTTTCTCAAAAATAAATAAAAATTCTGATTCTCACTGATGTGTTCTGCCACCAATCTCAGTGTCTGCTGCACATCCCTGGCTTCCTGAGACTTCCTTAAAAAAAAAAAAAAAAAAAGAGGTAGCAACTTTTAATTATGGAGGTGAAACTATAAAAAGCTTGAAAAACGGTTTCTTTGAAGAGGAATGTCAGAATTTCATTAGGTGGCAGAATGCACTGTTGGAAGACACATCTCTGTTATGAAAATGCTTAGCTGCTGGTTCCCTGTGGAAATGACACACAGGGCATTTCGCCCATCTTCCTCCCCCCGCCCCCCAAAGCCTTCATGTGTTCATTTCCAGAGGCAGGTGTCAGATGTCAGTGCAATGTGTCCGGGAGGAGCACGTGATGAGGCAGACAGCCCCAAGCCCTGTATGTAAGCCCTGTGATCTTGACCACTTTGCTTTTCCCTTTCACACAGGGCCCACTTCCTCCATTTACCTGAAGATTGAGTGAGATAATCCAGTTCAAGCCCTTCTCATGCGGTCTGGCACCGACGACACATTCCATAAACATTAGCTCGGCTATTTTTAAGAGAAACAGGAAAAATCCCTAACAAAATGTTTAAAAATGCTTATCAGTTGATTTTCTCCCCCCATCCCTCCAGGAAACTTATTTGAACCAATGAAATTAAGAAACGAAATATCATGGACTGTAAAAACTGGGAGGTAGGAGAAGATGAAGGTGTTTGTAATATCATAGTGTTTTTCCAATTTGATTTAAATTGGGGTATGTATAGGACATTTTTCTTTTATTTCCTTAACAAGTACTTTCAGTTTCTTTACTAAGAAGCCAAAACCTCAATTTTAAGTGCACTGCATGTGTTTCCTACTTTTTAAAGTTTATTTGGCCTCATGACTTTTATACTGTAAGGATTCAGATAATCTAGTCTAATTAACAATCTTGGTAAAAAAAAAATAATAAGGGGGAAAGGGGAGACTTGATTATATAGCAAGGCAGGTCTTTCTCACAGGTTGAACCTGAACTTTGAAAGAGGATGATGGACATGCCATCTCCCACTTCCTAATAAATTTTATTCGCCAGTGTAGACCTTGTTATCAAGGTTTAAAGGCACTGGGGCAGATTTTTAATGAGTGCCAGGTAGATTGCAGTAGGAGGAAAATGAAAGTTCTTAATAAACATCGAAGTGGCCATTACCGTGCAGGTTGCTGAGGTTAACGTATGAAGCATAGCCTCTTAAAGTTGTTCCTGATCACAAAAAAATTCACATTAAGAAAGATCAAATAAGTATCGCTATAAAATATGAATAGGGTCCCAAGTTATTCATGTTTCGTTTGACTTCAGAATCATACTGAATGTTGTCTAGAACTTCTACCCACTAATTCCAGTTATCTTTTTGGTCCTTAAATGATTTGACACAGAACCAAAGGCCAGTCTGCTTTTCAAAAGACTCTAGAAGAAAATCTAATTAGAGGTATATTTACTCTAAGACAAAACCGAAACAATTAATATTCTTTTTTTTTTTTTTTTTTTTTTTACAAATAGTTTATTGTCAAATTAGTTTCTACATAACACTCAGTGCTCATCCCCAAAGTGCCCTCCTTCATGCCCATCCCCCCCTCCCCCCCACATCCATCAGTCCTCAGTTTTTGTCAGCATTCAAGAGTCTCTCATGGTTTGCCTCTCTCCCTTTCCCCCACCATTTCCGCCCTTCTTCTCCCCCTTGGTCCTCTGTCAAGTTCCTCCTAATCCTCCTATACGTGCAAACATATGGTATTTGTCCTTCTCTGCCTGACTTATTTCGCTCAGCATAACACCCTCAAGGTCCATCCATGTTGCTACACATGTCCAGATTTCATTGTTTCTCATTGCCATGTAGTATTCCATGGTATAGATAAACCACATCTTCTTAATTGATTACCCTGCCCAGAGGAGGGATGAATGGAGAAATAATATTTGAATCACTCGTCAGGTTTGTTTTTTTTTTCTCTCACTTGTGAATCCTTGAGCTCTTAACTGGGGAGGTTATTAGAAATGAGTAATTTCTCCTGGGTTGCTCTGTTGGTTGAGCGTCCGACTTCAGCTCAGGTCATGATCTTGAAGGTCACGAGTTCGAGCCCTGCGTCAGGCTCTGTGCTGACAGCTCAGAGCCTGGAGCCTGCTTCAGAGTCTGTATCTCCCTCTCTCTGCACCCCCCACCCCTTTGCTTGTACTCAGTCTCTCTCTCTCTCTCTCTCTCTCTCTCTCTCAAAAATAAAACATTAAAATCATTTTAAAAGAAAAGAAAAAACCCACAAGTGTAAGATGTTTCTTGATGACAAGAAACGTGTGTTGGGGTAAGAAGTTTCTCACATGCATAGCACATCTAGACGAATGCAGGAGTGGATAATTATGCACGGAAGTGTGTTGTCTGGGTTATAGAATTGCTGCAGGAGCAGGGCATGGGCCCGTGGGAGAGGTGGGCACCGGGCAGAGTCCGAAGGACAGGTCGCCCCTGCCTTCAGCTTTTCAGAAGAGCACGTACTGCAGGTATGTTGGATGTGCACGCAAGTGGGAAGGGTTAATAAGCAGACCTAGAGACAGGCAGTTTTAAGGAAATGCGAGTCCTAGAGGGAGCCGGGATTCTCATCGACTCCCCCTTCTCCATCTTGGCTCTTCTGTCAGTCCCACGAGGACGGATTCATCCAGTATCCTCCAGGATTCATCCACCATCATCCACCATCTGCTCCCAAGTGGATTTTCCAGAGAGCTAAAAAGGACCAAGTTTTGTTTTGTTTTGTTTTTAAATTTAGAGTTAAAAAAATGTTAATACCCTCCTCATGAATTTGAGGAAACGGATCAGAAGTAGCTTGAAGCTTGTCCAAAGTCAGGAGCAAGCCTCACTTCACTGCTTGGTTTTAGGGATGAGTTGACTTCTTAGCAGCCAAGGAACAATGTTACAGAAATTGCAGGTGTGTTTAGTGTGTGTGTGTGTGTGTGTGTGTGTGTGTTGTCTCCAAGTGGGTTAGTTCCCTTGCATATCTTTAAAACACCATCTGCTGTTCTTTCCCTCTACTACGCTGTATGTCTGCCCCCAAACTCTCTTCCTCCAGCCACTTTCATGTATGTTTCAAGAAGGGAAGGTCATTTAAAAAAAAATAAATAAAAGTTTATTTATTTTGAGAGAGGGAAAGAGAGAGAGAGAATCCCAAGCAGGTTCCACATGGTCAGCGTAGAGCCCAAAGTGGTGGTTCCATCCCATAAGCCAAATCATGAGATCATGACCTGAGCTGAAGTCAAGAGTCTGATGCTTAACTGACTGGACCACCCAGGCACCCCAAGGGTAGGGAAACTTAAGACCAACATCACGAGGAAAACAGAACAGAGCACTGGGAAGGGTTGCTGCGTTGGAAATGAGGGGACTCAGGGCCTTCACCGGGCTGTGCCAATAGCTGTGACCTTCACTGTTCTTCCACCTTCCTGGCTCTGTTCTTGCTGTCACGTGAAGCAAGCTTGGACCCGAGGCATAATCTTAAAACCCCTTTCTGGCTCTCACAGCCTGTAATCAGCTGCAAGAAAATCCCACATCTTTCCAAACTTAATGTACACTGTTTTCTGAATGTGTCAGAATCAGAAGCTGGCGGGGAGGGAGGAGGGGGCGGCAGGATGTTGAGTCGTTGATCCGTGTGTCCTTGTGTTGCCGTTGATCAGGGGCTGGACATGTCGTAGGTGCGGCTTGCAGGTGGACTTTCCCTGTCTGAGCTTGGCCTGAAGGTCTGACACCCAGCGCCCATAACTAGGCGGTGACTCATTGCGTTCCTCCCACATCTGTCTGTTTACAGGCACCATCGTAAGTGCAGTTTTGGCTTCAGTCAGTGCAAGTGTCAAAGAAGCACAGCATTATTATGTTCCTTTAGGTACAAGTTCACAGAATACCTACCGGGCTCTAACCCCAGGACTGGAGGTTATGAAGCACTCTAAAGGAAACAGAGCTGATGATGCTCCGGATCCCACGGGGAGGGAGACCTATAAATAGAGCAGCTTGTACGCTACCCTAAACTGTGGGTTTCTTCAAAGAACGTTAAAAAATGAAGATGTGGTCAGGAGGGACTAGGGTTCAGAGAGAAGTGTGAATTTTGAGAGGGGTTTTGAAAGGATGTTACTGACGTGCTTTGGTAAGGAGCGCATTTCAGATGTGGGGCGGGAAGGAGGAGCTCGCTGGGGGGGGGGGGGGGGCCAGCAAGACACGTTCATGTTCTAGGACGTGCAAACAGTTGGCATGGCTGCATGGGGAAATGAGTTGGGAGACACACACACACACACACATGCTGGGGAGGGGGGGTTCCAGCAAGACACGTTCATGTACTAGGGCGTGCAAACAGTTGGCATGGCTGCATGGGGAAATGAGTTGGGAAACACACACACACACACACACACACACACACACGCTGGGGAAGGGGGGTCCAGCAAGACACGTTCATGTTCTAGGGCATGCAAGCAGTTGGCATGGCTGCATGGGGAAATGAGTTGGGACACACACACACACACACACACACACACACACCCAAATACCCAGATATCTTGTTCCCAAGACAAAGTGGAGTACTTTGGTACTTTGGTGGAGGGCATTGAAAGACAGGAGACTTTCTCTGTGCTGTTCTGGAGAACAGCCCCAAAAGGTCTGACTTTTCTGTTTTCTGTTCAGAGCTGTCGTTTCACAGATGTGGAGTGTGAGCAGGGGACAGGCACTGCTTGAGACAAACACCTAAACTAAATCTCTGTCCCTCTGTAGTATTTTTGGATGGGAGGAGGTAGTGTGTTCACATATAGGTGTTACTGATTTGACGTTTTAGAATGAAACTTGAAGTCTTATATTCAGCTTCTTCATATTAGGTAACCACACTCATTTCTCAGAAGAATTTGAGCCTATCTTTGCCGATGATCATTTTAAAAGAAAATTCAGGCAATAAATATTTATTGAGCAGCTATATGTCCATACCTATTAAAATTGAAGCCATTACACTTACTTAAAAGTAAAAATTTTATATTTTATTTATTTAAACAATTTTTAATTTTATTTATTTTTAATTTATTTATTTTGAGAGAAAGAGAGATGGGAGGGAAGAGAGGGGGTGAATAGGGGAGGGGTAGAGAGATAGAGAGGGAGAGAGAGAATCCCAAGCAGGTTCCTCAAGGTCAGCGCAGAGCCTGCCATGGGGCTCGAACTCATGAAATTATGAGATCATGAGCTCATGACCTGAGCCGAAATCAAGAACTGGATGCTTAACCGACTGAGCCGCCCAGGTGCCCAGGCACCTAAAGGACTGGAAGGGAAAGCTTCCATTCTGGCTCCTTGTGTAAAGCATTGGCAAGGACTTTTATTCTTTGTGTCATTTACAAGATAAATAACTATTGCTCTGAGAAAAAAACGTTTTTTAAAGTGACCTTCTTTGAAATAACGGGCTTGTCTGATTAAGTGATGGTGATCCATATTTATTAGTAAAGTCAATAACAAAAGTGTCTTTTAAATCATGCTAGAAAGCAATTCTGGAGCACTGGCTTAGCATACAGTATGCCGAGAAAATTTGCATTGGTACAGTCTTTGCTCCAAATAAATCAGTTTCAGGGTCAAAATGCTGATATTTTAAAGACCACACTAAATCTTTCCAACACAGTAACGGTAAGACTTTTTAACAAAACTGACTTAAATCCCATTTTCCTGAGCTCTTTTCTACAACCAGTGAGTATAATTATATTTTATCAGTAAGAGTTCAGAGAACAATTTAAGATCAATAACTTTGCAATAATTATTATATTTATAGCAAATATTTACAACATGAATGTTCTTAAAATATACTTCCAATTTAGAATTGTATTCTGCAGTAGAGTCTTGAGTATAGAAGCTAAAGATTTTTAGGGGCGCCTGGGTGGCTCATTTGGTTAAGCATCCGACTTCGGCTCTGGTCATGATCTCACAGTTCGTGGGTTCGAGCCCCGCACGGGCTCTGTGCTGACAGCTCAGAGCCTGGAGCCTGTATCAGATTCTGTGTCTCCCTTCTCTCTGCCCCTCCCCCACTCATGCTGTGTTTCCTCTCTGTTTCAATAATAAATAAACACTAAAAAAAAATTTTTAAAAAGAAGCTAAAGATTTTTAGACCTTGAGCAAAAGTGACCCAAAAAAAGATATAAAGTTCTCTTTCGTTAACTGTGAAATAAGATAATCATAAACATAGTAGGACTTCCTTTTTCTTACAAAGCATCTTGTTTTTTTTCCCTCACCAGTTTTATTAAGTTATAATTGACCAAAGCATCTTGGGGTGGTATTTTTTTTTGTAACATCATAGATTTATAATTAAGTATCAGTTTTATTGTGAATATACGCAATTATTTATGGGTGCCAATGTCTTTAGAGTTTATTCCGTAACTACCCATTGCTAAAATTAGGTTTGATTTTTGAATTTTAAAGTAACTATTTAAAATGTTGCACAAGAAAAAGAAATGAGAAAATAGAGTGTACTTTTCTTACATTGCCAGTTTCTCTATTGGGTGTTATAAGGGATGGTGATTTACAGCAAAAGGGACCCCAAAACATCTGTTGTATTCTCTCGTAATAAAACGTTGTGCTATATGGGAAGCCTAATAAAAAGAAACACATGTTCAAAATTGAAGATGTTAAGCCCCTCTGTCTGCACATGGTAATTGCTATGACCCCAATATGGGTGAGGCCAGTGCAAGGTGAAGCTGGGTGCTCCCTGTACTACTTTTGGGTAGGGAGCTGGAGACCACAGAGTAGAGAAGAAGCACTTTGGCCAATACGTGTGTATATCACCATTCACCCTTAATCACTCACATTGTAAGGGTAGAAGGAACCCTGAGAGGAATCACATAAGGAGATGTGAGCAGAGGTCAGGTTCACTATCAAGCAATTAGCCCTGAAGTTACCTTAACAGCAATCATTCAACTATTTACCTGTGACTGAACCTTAAATCGGTGACACCTAAGCAATGTCACCTTAATGCATGTAGTCTGCACAAAATACCGTGCTGGCGGTTCTTAAAATTTTCTGGGATAAAAACCCTCCTGAAAATCTGCTAAAGTTTCTGGACCTGCTTTCCAGAGCAATTGCTCATAAACCTAAAATTCTGCTAAAACTTTCAAGTCTGCCAATACCTCGTTCCCTTTTAAATTACCCTTAGACCTTGGGCATTTATTTTAAAGGTACAGGATCCTACCTGGATTCCATACCTAGCCCTGCCACTTATATCTCGATGACTCAGGGAAGTCTTCTAAGTGTCAATAACTAATTTTTTTGGATTCAATATGATTTATCACCTAGGTATATGGATTAAACAATATGACACATATAAATGTGCCCCAGCATCTGCCATGCAATGGATTGTTTTTACTGATAAATAAACAAATTTGTCATGTGGAATAGTATGTTCATGTTGGTTGGTCTATTAACAGACTGAAGTCTTCCTGGAGAAAAGGGACCCTGAGAAGTTCAATGATGATCAGAAAGTTTCTTGGAAGAGTGTAGGATCAGAGTAGCAAGATAGGGGGCCAATGGTCTGATCTTCCTCAAAGCTATTGTGTCTACTTCCACTCTAGGGAAACAAGTCAACACAGGATACTCAGAGAGGCCAGACAGGTGCCTTTTCCCCTAGAGATGTGTTCACAGATTCTTCCGAATTGCATCCCCACCCCTTTTTTTTCAAGGACTCTAAGCAGATCACTGCTGCTAACACAGCTTTCTTCAGACCAGCTACTGTAGAATAGATCCGGGAGGCCCCTTCTGGTTGTCATTCTAGCCATGTCATCCTGTGACCACACTGTGGGTTGATCGAACCGTGTCTTCCATAGAGAGTAACCTCACTGCTGTGGGATATTTTAATTGCCGTAGTCTTTTGTGAATAGGCTTCCATCTTGTGGACTGCAGTGTTATGTACGTATCTATTTAGCAGAGACTCAAAAGGATCACGTAGTGTAACCAGTAGTCTCGTGTGCACTGTGCACATCGAGAACTGCCTTTAACTGGTGGATTGTGTGGGAAAACCTCAGGCTTTAGAGTCAGACGTATCTGTGTTGGAATCCCTCTCTGCCATTTACTAGCCTTTGAGCTGAGTCACTGACATAGGTATCATAGGACATGGATCCATGGCCTCGTATGAGCACTAACTGTTCCTTGCTGGTGGTTATCATGATCGCGATGGCTTGTGGCTACTCACATTTCCTGCTTCTAGCAACGCCACATGTTCATGGCCCGGAACCCTGGCTTTGCTCAAAAAGGGCCGTCTGATCTCTTGATTTGTTTTTGACAAGTTACCAGTTAAAGTAGTTTTTTTTCCCACTTGTAAAGGGATGAAAAGAATAATCATCCACTATTAGTCTTAGTGGTTTATCACCACATACCTTACACTGCAGTCCTAATTTAACCAATTAACCTAAGATGATAAAGTTCACTCTGATAGTTTTGTGTTCTATGGAAGGCAAAGTAATAAATGGTTTATGTGCTTGGATTATCTGCTATGGAGTTAAAACCTTTTTAGATTTTTTAGGAACCTAGGACATTGCTTTAGGTTTTCTTACAAGGTTCACACGTTAAGTTAGTTTTATATATCTGTGCATCATTCATTTTAAATTAGTACCATAGTCCTTAGGAATCTGAAGTTGGTTCATAAACTTAAGGGGGAAAGTGATTGTTATCTGATGCCAAAAGCTGAAAGCAGAAGCTAAAGACTTGTTACTGTGGGTCTTTCTGGAATTTATTAACCCAGCCCAGTCTCTCTGCTTTCCTTGGGTTGAATCCAACATCAGCCCTGGATGGTTTTTCCCGGACTCACCTTCCCCAGACTCTTCCTCCCAAAGAATATGTGTCACACGCTGGAGCCCAGGACTAAAATTTACCACGCAAGGAGAATCCAAGACTGTCCTTAGTTTTATACTCAAACATTTTCCAGTGTGGTTTATAGAACATTTACAGAATCAATGGCATTGTCTTACTAACTCTATCAATCCTATTGGTAAAATGGCTTAAAAGTCCAAGTCGAGAATTAAATTGACGTTCATTTAAAATAAAATTGGGTCTTCGTTATTACTGTCAGCCTGAACTATCTTGCACAGTCTTAGAATTTCGCTATAGTTTTTAGTTTAATGTGCAAGCCTTGGTTTGATTGAAGTACATCTAAGAGTTGCTGTATTTGAAGCCTGAGATTGTTTGGCAAATGGTGGATGTTCACATGATCAGTGAGAATTTTGTTCATGAAGTTGGTTAGGGTCTTTGGAAAACTTTTTCTGGGCACATGGCTCTGATTATTTTGGCCTCAAATGGTGACCACGGATGGTTTAAATATTACTTCTCAAGTACCTTTGGTTTCAGAATTTGGTCATGTCGGAGAAGCAGAAAGGCCAACCTGTTGTCATCATCGTCTCTTTATTAAACTCAACACTGATGGGTGTGCCTCTGTTCCTAGGCTGCAGGCTGTGAACCAGACAGAGCAGAATGAAAAACAAAAGGCAGAGAACAGCCATTTCGTCTTGTTAACAGAGCAGAGTGTAAGATGCCCAGTGATGCCACCTGTGTCCACTGTAGCCTCTTCTCTATGATTTTTCTCAGACTTACAGCATAGCCTTTCTCCTAGTGAGAGTCACAGTGGGTCAGGGCATGGATTGCTGGGGGTGGGGTGGGGAGCGGGGGGGACACAAAGCCCAGGCTACTTCCATGTTCTGAAGCCACTGGCACATGAAAAGAAACCAAGTGCCCAAACAAGGCTATAAATATTGTGGCACCTTTTCAAGCCTGATGCTTAACAAGTTAACACGTGTGGCATACATAAAATACCATGCTCTTTCATCTTGCCTTTTGCAAAACGTTTTAGGGATTTGTACAAAACATATAGATTCACTGTGTATGCCAGGAGCTTGGACTGGTAATAGGCACAAGTTTATGTCCATTTGAAGAACGTCTCTGGCTTTTGGCCTCAATGGGGCTTTTCTGTGACATCCTGAATAATACACAGTTTTAAGCTTGAGATCCTTTGTGGATGTGAGGCCTGCCCCTTCCTCCTCACTGCTGTCACTCAGATGGGTGCCTCTGATTCCGAGGATGACTTGACTGTCTTTGCTGCCTCACACATTGCCACTTATAGTCCATATGATAGAAAATGGCTTACAGGAGGTCAGAATGGCATTACATGGGGTAATGGTGGAAGGAAAGTAAATTTTTTCATTGGCTTTATTACTAGTTTTGATTCCAGTTTACTTTTTTTGGTGACTTTATGACACATTCCTGATTTCACTCCACCTCCTTCCTCCATTATTTGAACTTAATTAGACCGTAGTGTTCAAGCCAGGCTGCATGGAGAGCCCAGCATCTCTCTCACCATAGCTGCTCAGACTTCACTTTTTACTCTGTATAATTAACTTTTATTTAGATCGAGACATTCTGTGTTTGAAATAAAAGCCCTCTTGAAAACCACTTCTCTGAGGGCAAAGGGTAGAAGAGAACTAAATTTTATTGCACTTGCCTTACACTGGGTAAACAATGGCTCACCTACCTACATGCATCAATGGAGAAAGACTTTGGTCAGTAATTATGATACTTTTGTTTTTCTATAATATGTGATTTCTGAAAAATATGAAAATATGCTTTATGACTGCTGATCTGATAATCATTCTCTGCATCCCATTATTTTAAAGAATGTACGGGTATCATTGCCCTGTGTGATAGGTATCTAATGTCAGACTGTTGGGGTCAAAAGGAACTCTGGAAATTATTTCAGGTCCAATACCCCAGAGGGACCAGTCAAGTTGCATAATCCCATGCAACTGGTTCTTGGTTAAACCTGGGATTGTTACCACATTTTATGCCTCTAAGCCATGCTGTTTTTCCTTGGGCTATTATTTTACTGGCTCAAGAGTAAATAGGTAGAGAATAAGCAGGCTTTTAACTACTTATAGGGCACCTAAAAACTACCAAATCATATATTCTAGTTTCTACAGCTTATGGCCAGGAGATTGTATATAATAGTCTGTTCAGCTTTAGCATTTTGTGAACTTTCTGGTCATTACATTGGGATTTTTTAGTGCGTATACAGATTTTAAAATATCTTGCTCTTGACTGTTGATCCATATAGCTCTTTTCTTATTTCTCAATCAAAGAAAGTTCTCGAAGATTGCTTTTGAATGGAGTGTAGAAAACCCAGCAGACTCAGGTAGTAGCCCGGACCTGAGAAGGGGTATGGGGTATGTAAAAGCACCTTGTTGTTAGAAGGATTCTCTGTGTCGTTAGAGAAACATTTTGGTGGAAAGTACTCTTAGGCCCCCTTGATGCTCGTGCTGACGGTGTCCAGTGTTAACTCCTGCTGGAGATGTGCAGCCGGTGGGCCTTGCCACTGTTCTGCCATTCAAACAACACCTGGAAAAATCACAAGAAAAACATAAAGAGATGGATGGCGATAAAAGCTTGGCTCTCCATTCTGAAAATGCTGGCTTGGAAATTAAAACAAATTTTTTCTCCAGGAAAACAGAAAAATGAAATGGCTATCTCTAATGAGTGGTTTTAAGAAAATTCTCTTCCTTCCTACTTAGCTAAATTTTCACATGTCCTTAGAGGCTTGCGTTGTGCTTGCTGTACCATGGCAATTCACATAATCTAGGTACATGCTACACAACATGGCCCAGGGTACTTTTGTGTTGTCAAGATATTTCCTTTAGCTGTAACTCTTTCCTGAGAGTTGATTTTCTGATTTTCTGGGAGGGGTTCTGTTGATTGTCCTGGAGGAAGAGATATTTGGTTTTCTCTTGAAAAGTTAAATGTTAATCAACTAAATGTTATGTCCCTATAGCAATTATTTCATGATAGTCATATCAGTAAATGCACTAAGGGAGATTTTCTTTGACTATATGGGATGGATTATTCCTTTTTTTTTTTAACTATAAAATTTATAGAAAGAAAAATTCATCGTGCTCTCATGTGCTTTCTGTTGTCCTAGGCTTATCTAGGAAGATTGGCACCAAATATACTTGCATCCTGATCAGTATATGAGCATTCCCTAGAAGAAATTAATTTATCTTCTCTCCCCCAGGCAAAATTCTGCCATTAAAATGTGAAGCAATGATTGATTTAGACATAATTATGTAATAATGACCCATCAATATTATTCTAAGCATTAATCTTCTAAATCCCCACAGCTCTATTGTGAGTTAACCAAATAATTACATTTTACATGCTACCTTTTCTCTTTTGAATTATGGAACTACTATTGAGTAAATGACTGCTTCATCACTTTCCTACAAGAGCAGATCGGCCATAATCATTCATTCATTCAAAAAGTGTTATTTGAGAACCTACTATGCGCCAGACATTGTTCTGGAAGCTGAGGAGACTCAATAAATAAAAGACACCATGACTACCCCGTTGAGCATAAATTGTATAATGTGTACTGAGTACAATAAAATAATAAAGTCAAATACTAAGTCACCAATACTTTGAAAAATAATGGAGTACGATTGGGAGATCAGGAGTATTGGGGCAGGCCAATGGTGGGGTAGTACATTTTATGTAGAGTGGTCAAGGTAGGCTTGGCTGAGAAGTGGAGTTTTGAACAGGCTTGATGGAAGTGATCCATGCAGATATGGGGGGCAAAGTGTGCTGAACAGGGGGTATAGCTAGTGCAAAAGCCCTGAGGTAGGGTGCCAGTGTCGCTAAGGATAGGGGGAGTAAGGGGACAAGTGGTTGGTGATGTCAGAGGTAGGGAGGGCCACCCTGAGTAGGGCCGTGTAGGTCACAGTGAGGCCTTGGCTCTCTCTTGGAGAGAACGTGTTGAGCAGGGAGTGACGGGTCCTACGGTCACAGTCTGGCTGCTTTATTAAGAACAGACGGTAAGGGAGCAGTGGATGAAGTCATTGTTATGACCCAACTAATGAAAAGTCTCTTAAAACTTCACCAACCTGTTAAATTTTACCGAAAAGAAAATGTTGAGTATTCTATGGAAATTCAGTTGCATTGTTTTCCAGCGCTAATAGGAGTCTAGTGTATTCTGGTTGATTGACTGTCAGAGTATGAAAATTTAGGGGTCTTTTTTGGTCTGCCTTTTAATGAAAAGTTGACTATTTAAAAGTAGAAATTATACATCATGCAACTTTGCAAATGTGATTGAAAAGAGTCCTTCCTTCTACAGTGTTTCTGGTGGCCTATGGAATAACCAGAAGAAAAAACACCCCCCTACACTTCCACGTAGAATTAGATTAAATTCTCAGTAATAGCCTAGATTTTCAAAGGTAGCCCAAGGGAGGGAGGGGGGTGCACAGTGAAGGAGCAGAGGCTGTACTTCCCAGCCTGGGTCTCCGGGGGCCTGAGGGGGTAATGTTGGCCCGAAGCCATTGCAGCAAGATGGGAGGGGGCTCCGAACCCTGGAGCTCAGTTCTGTGTCACCTCCCTGTGTTCTGGGGTCTTACTTGCCCTTTGAGAAGAATTTATATTAATTATTTTTTCACTTCTGATGAGGGGAATGCTTACAAAACCTGGGTGGGCTGTTTCTCAACCTACAGCCTGCATCAGCAAAGGTGTATTTTCTCCGGCGGGGGTGTTGGGCAGGGGGCGGAGGTGTGTGGCAGAGTCCTTGCCCTGGTGTCCCTGAGTAACAGCTCTGCCTCCAGCCACCCAGCACCCCAGGAAGCCCCTTCCTGTGTTAAAGTCTGGACTGTGTTCTGTGTTTCCCTAGCAATCTTCAATTTTTAAAACGTAGAGATTTGGAAAAAGCAGGAATATAAAGGGGGAAATGCAGACCGCCTGAAATGACATCTGAGCAAATCTTGCAGTGTTGTTTGTTTATACAATTTTCCCTTCAAATATAAAAAAAAAAAAATGAACAATTATTATTGGGACCCCCCCCCCCAAAAGCACATTTACAGTCTCAGTCACATGTATATAAAAGAATATACATATGTTCTAAATACTGACAGTGTAAAGTCAGCTTTCAAAAGTAAGGTAAGAGGGGCGCCTGGGTGGCTTAGTCGGTTAAGCGTCTGACTTTCGCTTAGGTCATGATCTCGCGGTTCGTGGGTTCGAGCCCCGCGTCGGGCTCTGTGCTGACTGCCAGCTCGGAGCCTGGAGCCTGTTTCAGTCTGTGGCTCCCTCTCTCTCTGACCGTCCCCTGCTCACGCTGTCTCTCTCTCTCTCCTAGAAATAAATAAAAAAATATTTAAAAAAAAAAAAGTAAGGTAAGTAAAAAGGAGAATCTAAAAAGGTGTCAAATGATATGCATCCAAAAGATATAAGACCCAGCTAACTGACACGATATAAAAATAATCAGCCAAGTGATATCAAATATATAGGTAGAATGATATAAAATAATGCTTTGTTTATATCAGAAACTGAAATGTGACCATGAATTTTACAAAGTGTGGATTTCACTTTACTGGAGTGATTACCGGGAATGGTTATTTGGATTTGGCACATTTAGTAATGAAAGCATGTGGTCATTTGGAACCTGTCTGGTTTCTTTTTAACTTGGCAAGCATACCTGCTAGAGAGCATGAAGTTTTTCTAGTGTTTGTAACCAAGTCTATCTGCACTTTTGTTTTTCTAGAAGTTAGAAGTTTAACATTCTTTCTTTGTCTCTAACCTTTACTTAGAATTTTTTTTAATGTTTTATTTATTTCTGAGAGAGAGACAGACAGACAGACAGACAGCGTGAGCAGGGGAGGGTCAGAGAGAGAGGGAGACACAGAATCTGAAGCAGGCTCCAGGCTTTGAGCTGTCAGCACAGAGCCCCACATGGGGCTCGAACCCAGGAACCGTGAGATCATGACCTGAGCCGAAGTCGGACGCTTAACCGACTGAGCCACCCAGGCGCCCCCTAACCTTTACTTAGAACAATACCAATTCTTCTGTAACATTTGTGATTGTGTCCTTCAATCATTGTTAGAAATGGAGGTTTCTGGTATCCTCAGATGAGGCAAGGCACCGAAAGTATTCAGATTTAATCTCAGAATCATCATCATTTGCGAAAGTTCTGAAAAACATTATAACTAAATTATGTATATTACTTGGGCAAAAAGCATAAAGAAAAAAAACAACCTCAACTCACTGGAACTTCAAAGCAACATAGGGCTAAGTAAGGATCAACTGGCAAGATCAAACTACATTATTTTAATGTTTTAATTTTTAAAATTTTATATTTTTTAATTTAAGTTTTTATTTAAATTCTAGTTAACATATAGTGTAATATTAGTTTCAGGAGTAGAATTAGTGATTAATCACTTACATATAATGCCCGGTGCTCAACACAGCAAGTACCCTCCTTGGTACCTATCACCCATCTAGCTCCTCCCCCACCCACCTTCCTCCAGCAACTCTGTTCTCTATTCTTAAGAGTCTCTCTTTTGGTTTGCCTCTCTCTCTCTTTTTCTTTTCCCTGTGTTCATTTGTTTTTTTCTTAATTCCACTAGTAAAATCATATAGTGTTTGTCTTTCTCTGACTTATTTTACTTATCATAATACACTACAGCTCCATCCACATCATTGCAAAAGGAAAGACTTCATTCTTTTTGGTGGCTGAGTAATATTCCCAACCACATTTTCTAAAAGAAGGAGAAGCTATAATTCTCATCTACAACAAGGCATTAGCATATACTTGTTAAAGTAACTTAGAACAGTGATGGAGAGGCACCTGGGTGGCTCAGTCACTTGAGCATCTGACTTCGGCTCAGGTCATGATCAAGTTTATGAGCTTGAGCCTCATGTTGGGCTCTGTGCTGACAGTTCAGAGCCTGGAGCCTGCTTTGGATTCTGTGTTTTCCTCTCTCTGCCTGTCCCGCACTTGTGCTCTGTGTCTCCCTCTCAAAAATAAATAAATATTAAAAAATTAAACAAAAAAGAACAGTGCTGGATACACACCTGAAGCATCTCATGGATCACTTACTTGGCAGTGACTGAATTTGAGACTAAATGCTTTTGTCTTGACTTTAGAAATGTAGCATTGGTTGGGGCGCCTGGGTGGCTTAGTCGGTTAAGCGTCCAACTTTCGCTTAGGTCATGATCTCGCGGTTCGTGGGTTCGGGCCCCGCGTCAGGCTCTGTGCTGACTGCCAGCTCAGAGCCTGGAGCCTGTTTCAGTCTGTGACTCCCTCTCTCTCTGACCCTCCCCTGCTCACACTGTCTCTCTCTCTCCTAGAAATAAATAAAACATTAAAAAAATTAAAAAAAAAAAAAAAAAAAAAAAAGAAATGTAGCATTGGCTGTTGGAAATGTAGTGGTAGAAAACAAAACCTTTGGAAGCATCTCTGGAAGTTGCATGTAAACACATGTTAGGGCTGCAGTAGACTCTATTTCCTTCTTCCTAAGCCCGCTGACACGTTTGTGAGGCTTCTGTGCAATGCTGGCCTTTTCTTTGCCGGGCCATTCAGAAGCAAGTTCTTTTGGTGGTAGTTTCTCCATGAATATTTTCTCCTGGGATGTTTTTACTTGACTTACATTTAACATGTGTTTCAAGCCTATATAATCTCAGGAGTTAGCGATTTCCAGCTAACCAGCACCAAAGGGCCCATTCCCTGTGGAGCTGCTGGAAAATTAAGTCTTTTCCTAAGATGCAGTGTTGGAGATGGATGTATACACACAATTTGCAGATTTTACCATTCATATCCTGACTTTAAAAACTTCCATTCATTTCATTTGATCCAGAAGATCCTGGGCTTTTCTGTTGTCCCATAGTTTGGAATCAGTGGGCCGGAAAACTGGAAGAAAGGGAATTACGGCATGTTCACTTGAGTGTGCATTGTGACGATAATTAGTGGTTACACCTCCAAATAGGCGGCGCAGATCTGCAGCCACTGATCTGGAGCATTTGGGACATGTGCTCAGCCCCTCCCTGATGGCGGTTCTGTACCTCCTGAGCCATGGATGGGACCTAAATTTAGGAGTGTGAACCCAGACATTGACTGGGAGGCTCCGCACAGCCAACTTTACCTGGCTCTCATCGTGATAGTGTTTAGTTATTTTGTTTGTTGTTTTTATTATTTTTTAAATGTTTATTTATTTTGAGAGAGTGCATATGCCCACACATGAGGGGGAGAGGGAAGGGGAGAGAATCCCAAGCAGCGCAGAGCCTGACTGGGGGCTTGATCTCATGAACCCTGAGATCATGACCTGAGCCACCCAGGTGCCCCTGTTTTGTTTTTCAAAGGCCGTTGTTCAGCCTATGGGAAAGGGAGATGCAGGATAGGGTGCATCACAGTTGAGTATTCTAATTGAACTTGAATAATGAAAGCCTTGCATCCCAGGATGCTTCTGTCCAGTCCTCCTCTCAAAGGTGAAGAAAATTATATTTGTTATTAAATATCTGTTGGAGCTTTCTGTCATCATGGCTCCTTGCGCTTGTTTTAGTTATGTCAACTTTCCCACGTGTTTTCTGAACTCAGGCACATGATTTTCACCCCAGTGGTAAAATGATCTGCCACCCTGGAACTTTCAGAAGCAGTTTTCTTTGAGTACACAGTATGGCTGGACCCGTCACTTTTACCCTCACGCCAGGTGCCATGGTGTTAGGATAAAACCAATTAATTGTTGCACGAAGTGAAAAGCACTTACATGTGGAATTCTGACGGGTGACATTTAGTAACACTAAAACGCATGATGGAATTGGCACATTATGAACGTGACAGCATCTAATTTTTGTATGCCATTTTGGCTTCTCTTGACTCATCTTGGATATAAATGAGATTTTGCAAAAACCTACCGGCTGCTTTTGACTTTGAATAAACCTTTAGCTTTCTTTATTTCTTTTTCTTAAAAAATTTTTAAGTGTTTGTTTATCTTTGAGAGAGACAGAATATGAGTGGGTTAGAGGCAGAGAGAGAAGGAGACACAGAATCTGAGCTGTCAGCACAGAGCCTAAACGTGAGGCTCAAACTCATGAACTACGAGACTATGACTTGAGCTGAAGTCAAACGTCTAACCTACTGAGCCACCCAGGCGTCCTGAAGCTTTAGCTTTCTTAAAGATCTATATATGAATGTGTGATCTCTCTGAGGATAAATCTTAGAGTAGAGGTGGATTGTCCACATTGAGCACCAGTGATTTACAAGAAGAAAGAAGAAACTTGACTGCTGGTAGATGTATTTGTTCACAGTTGAGATCATTGCAATTTAAAGTTGCTTTAAGCAGGGTTCAGGCAGTCATGGAAGAATGTTGCCTTTCAGTGACAAAGGTGTTTCAATATCATGTTGACTTTAAAAGTGGTTAAGCCAGCCCAGTTGGTGCCCATGGATGTGTACTTGCTCTCTTTATTTTTATGTTTTTTTACATTTATTTATTTTTGAGAGACAGGGAGAGACAAAGCACAAGTAGGGGAGGGGCAGAGAGAGAAGGAGACACAGAATCCGAAGCAGGTTCCAGGCTCTGAGCTGTCAGCACAGAGCCCAACGCAGATCTCAAACTCACAAACCTGACCTGAGCTGAAGTCGGACGCTTAACTGACTGAGCCACCCAGGCACCCCTATACTTGCTCTCTTCAAGGAGGTGATGCTGTATAGCCATTTAAGGGGTGAGCTCTAGAATCAAGCCCAGCTCTGGAGCCTTCTAGCTGATTGACACAGAGCAAGGTACTTCACTTTTGGGGGACCACAATTTCCTTATCAGTAAATGGGGGTGATAATAACATGTTGACAAGGATTAAATGAGGTATTTTGTGTAAAGTGCTTGGTGTGATGACTACCACATGCTCACCATGTAAAGCATCGTGAGTAGGTTTCGGATGGTAGCAGGAGACTTGCTTGCTGATAGTTATTTGTACAAATAGAAAAAAAAATGAAGAAGGTTAATAATATTCGCTTTTAATACTTTTGGCTGGAAACCAAAAGGGGTTGAAGGCATCGAGTGCAAAGAGCCTTGGGCAGGGAGGCAGGAGACTGTTTCAACTCTGCTGCTTACTAGCTACCCAACGGAGAGTCCAGCCCCCTAGCTCTCTGGGTCTGCATTCCCCCATCTTCAGAGGAGAAGGTGTGCACCAGACCAGCTCTGTTGTCTTTTCTAATGTTGGCATTTTGTGAGTCCAGGAATGAGTGATTATTCCATTTAAAATACCTCACTGTGGTAGACACTGAATAAATATTTGCAAAGTTGAATGGAATCCGCCAACTTTATCTTTGGAATGTAGATGATTTGGTTTTAGGGTATGCATTGTAATGGCGTAGAAAGCAGCAATCACGCTTTTGGAAATTAAAAAAAAAAAAAAAGACCTAAAATTCAAAGCCACAGACAAGCTGCTGTAATAAAGTACCACAAACTGAGGGGCTTAAACAAAAGAAATGTATCATCTCAAAGTTCTGGAGACTAGAAGACCAAAATCAAGGTTTCCACAGGGCTGGCCCCTTCTGGGGACCCAGAGAGAATCTGTCCCACACCTCCCTCCTAGCTTCTGGGGGGCTGCTGGCCATTCTCACGTTCCTCAGCTTCTGCTACCTCAGCCCCACCTCTGCCTCCATTCTCAGGCATGCTCTCTGTGTACGAGCCTGTGTCCAAATTCCCCACCCCCACCCCCTTTTTTAGAATGGCACCTAGCATATTAGAGAAGAGGTTCACCATCTTCTAGTACAACCTCATCTTAACTTGTTACATCTGCAGTGACCAAGGTCACATTCTGAGCTACCAGGGGTCAGGACCTCAACATAGGAATTTTGGGGTGATGCAGTCTACTGCCCCCACTAGGCCACTCATTCCGTCCTTCCCCCCAGTAAGCACTACTGTGCAGTTCAGGTGGATGGATACCAGATAGACTTCTGAGGAATTTTCTTCATGGAAGGTATTCTAGAAACGGTCCCCAGCTAGTTCTCAGCACTGAATCCTTTAATTTGCGGATGACTGGTGACTTCTGTTTCTATCTCATTCCTTTTTCCCTTTTCCTTGCCGTCCCTCTCATTCTGCTCCCCCTCTTTTCTCCTCACCCCCTTCACGGAGCATGGCGCTTGTCACAAGCAGAGCATTCTGCCACCAGATGGTGTGCAAGGATTGGGAAACGAATCGAAAGATGTTGGCCAATGTGGCCGCTTTCCAATATTTTATCTCCGGAAAAAGGCTGGCACAACCAGCCAGAAATGAGATTCTGAGATTGCATAGCTCTGGCTTTCTGTAGAAGTTTTATCTTCTTTTATTGTGGAAACAGAAATCAGAGCTGGAAATCTTGCAGGAAAGAAGCCTATATTGTGTGATGAGTTAAGTTAATAGGAGATTCTGATTCAAAATAGATTTGACAGTAATATTAGGCAGAGATGTGGATGCAGGTTTCTTGAGCCGGAGGGCCACTTCCTCAAACAGAAGGCTCCAGGAATCGCAAGGAAAGGGAAATCCGTTGACTGCACAAATGCTATAAAATGACGATAGTGACTTCAGCAGTCCCTTGATTCAACACTGTCACATGAGGCCTGCAGCCTGAATGCCAGTAGAGATTGCAGCCACTCACGGTGTGCTTTGCTCAGCGCGAATACTGTTTTGTTCATATTATTATTAATATGAATTGCCAACATTAAGATAATCCCAATATTTTACATAATCACCTAGATTTCAGGCTTCTTTTGGAAAAGACGGAATCTGAAGACTCTGCCAGACCGGCTCATAGTTTTTCTTGGCAATACCTGAGCATGGCTGAGTTATGCCTGTCCCTCTAATCGGAATGTGTGATTCCCCGTTTCACTGTGTCCTCCACCCCCTCTTATATTACCCTGAACCTTTACCTTTGTTTAAAATGTTACCCGCCTCTGCCCAGCCCGTGAAAGGTATTTTAATATGTGACCCTGCTCTCCTGTTCCCTGGGTGAAGACACGGGCCCTGGAGAGGGGAGCTGGTGGCTGGCTCAGGGGCACACGGTTCCTGCTAACCCGTGCTGCCCCTGTGACTGGAAGCCGGTGGGGAGAGGGAGAGCTACCCAGCTCAGAGGAGCCTTACCTTTCAAACAAAGAGCTAGGAGAGGGGGTGCCTGGGTGGCTCAGTTGGTTGGGTATCCGACTTTGGCTCAGGTCATGGTTTCGCGGTTCGTGGGGTCCAGCCCCGCGTCGGGCTCTGTGTTGAGAGCTAGCATAGAGCCTGGAGTCTGTTTCAGATTCTGTGTCTCCCTCTCTCTCTGCCCCTCCCCCACTTGTGCTTGGTCTCTCTCTCTGTCTCAAAAATAAACTATTAAAAAAGTTAGTTTAAAAAAAAAAGAGCTAGTAGAGAAGCCAAACGGTAAGAATTAAAACATGAATTGCCAGGGGCGCCTGGGTGGCTTAGTCGGTTAAGCGTCCAACTTTCGCTTAGGTCATGATCTCGCGGTTCGTGGGTTCGGGCCCTGCATCGGGCTCTGTGCTGGCTGCCGGCTCAGAGCCTGGAGCCTGCTTCAGATTGTGTCTCCATCTCTCTCTGCCCCTCCCCTGCTCGTGCTCTGTCCCTCAAAAAATAAAATAAAATGTGAAAATCTTTTAAAAGCATGAACTGCCATTACTCAGGTGTAGAAAAGGAAACTGGAGCCACACACACACAGACACACACACACACAGACACACACACACAAGCGCATGAAAAAATGGGGAACCCTAAAGTAAACACCTTACAGAGAACTTGGAGAGAATGAATAGATACATGATCAGAAGACCACTGGTGAGCAGTCTCCAGAAAGGACGGAGCTCTGAATGACTTACATGCAAGTTTGGGCTGTCTTGGGGGCAAATTCATTATTTAAGCATGAGGCAGATTAATTAAGGCGCCTAGGTAGCTAGTAAGCTAGAAACTGGATGGTTTATTATTATTCAAAGAATCAGCAGAATGCTTCTGTGGGGACCTGTGGAATGTCTGTCAGAAACTCTTTCCATATTCATGTGGGAGCCAAGGAGGGAAAATGGATGGGAGTAGCCATGATTCTAAAGGAGGAAGCTGAGAATTTTGGGCTTGCCCCAGTGAAAATGAATGGCCATGTAAATGAGCGGACCTGACTCCTGGATGATTTCTTAGCGATGGCAAGATTTATTGAGCGTTCATTCTGCGCTAGACTCTGCACTGAGATTGATATGTGTGACATCGTCGCAACGCCCTGAGGTGATAAATGTCCTTAATCAAATTTGGGTTGGTCTAGCAGTAAATGCACAACACATTCAGGTCTTAATCTGAAATGGTGGTTGAGACACACAATTTTGGTTGGATGCCAGGTAACAAGTTTTATTTATTTTTTAAATGTTTACTTATAATTTTTGAGAGAGAGAGAGAGAGAGAGAAAATGAGCGAGGGAGGAGCAGAGGAGCAGAGAGAGAGGGATAGAGGATGTGAAGTGGGTTGTGTGCTGACAGCAGAGAGCCCAACATGGGGCTCGAACCCACGACCATGAGATCATGACTTGAGCCAAAGTCAGACGTTTAACGACCGAGTCACCCAGGAGCCCCTACAAGTTTTAAGCAAGTAAAATTACAGGGTGCCAAGGTAGCTCAGTCGGTTAAGTGTCTGATGCCTGATTTCGGCTCAGGTCAAGATCTCATGGTTTGTGAGATCGAACCCCATGTTGGGCTCTGTGCTGAGAGCACAGAGTCTGCTTGGGATTCTCTCTCTCCCTCTCTCTCTGCTACTCTCCCACTTGTATGCATGTGTGCACTCTCTGTCTCTCTCTCAAAATAAATAAATAAACTTTAAAAAAAAGTATAGTTTTAATTTCTGGCATGTAACAAATTGTCAAAGGATCCCTAAGCTAGAGGACTGACAGATTGTCAGCAAACCTTTATCCTGAAAGCATGTGGAGCTTCTGGGAAAGCGTTATCTGGCAAATCTTATTTCCACTCAGGGCATGCTGGTAAAATCTGTTAAAAGGGTACCTCACCAAAGACTTCAAATGACCTTTGTGGAGGGAGAGAAGAAACCTGGGCTTATAGAATGGGGAGCTGTATGTGGCTGCAGCCCTTTGAGCAGGGGAATGCATGGGCCGGTAAAGAAGCAGTGGATGTCCTTTCCCACCTTCGAGAAGCCTCTCTGATGCTTGAGAGGCAGCAGCTCTGAAGGAATGAGTGCCCACACCAGTTGTGAGTAACGCTTTTACAATCGATCTACAACAGTAGCTGCATCTTTTGGTCTGTAGATGCTATTAAGCTCTTCGGACCAGAGGACTGCTAAACAAGTCAGGAAAAGCTGCCAAAACTTCGGGCAGATACAAATCCTAGATGCATCTATTGCATCTGGAGAAAAGTGATTCCAGTTGTAAACTTACAATACACCCCATAAAACCCCAGGCGTTTAAAAGGTCATCTCAAGAAAACCATAATCTCTAAGGCTTAAGAAAACTCAGTTCTCAGAATATTTTTCCAGGACTACTTTCCATTTCTCAAAATTCAACAGCCCCACCAATATTTATTGAGTCCCTGTTATGGGCACAGAATGGAACAGGACATGATTCGGGAAGAAGCATGCAAACTGATCTTTTTCCCTTGCTTTCTTACTGTGTCCAGCGGTTTACTTTTTTTTTTTTTTCTATTTGTTCTAAGGGCACAGTCATACCCACTGAGTGAGGCATTTTCCTCCATTTTACTTGCTGTTTTAGTTTGTGTACATTAAGAAAAAAGGAGTTTGGATTCACTCCTTCTCCAAGGAGGGCATCTTTCTATATATTTCACAAGCGGACTTAGTTATTTGGCCTTTTGCTGCTCTTTTCAAAAGTCGGCTTTCTCACTGTTTACGATGCCCTGGGTGCTAGCCCCAGAATCCGCTCCACATGGCTGCTTCTCCTATTTGGGAAAAGAATTATATGTATGTGAGTATTCTTTCTGGTACCCAGCATTCTCTCAGAGCTTCAAATGTTAATACTGAATAAAGAGCTGTTTTTATGTTAAGATTTCCTTACTGACTACCCTTGCATAAAAATATTTTTCCTTGTTTTTACCTTGTGTGAACAACCTCTTCACTAGGCTCAGTGTCTTTGTATTTAACTCCTTCTCCATTTTCTCCTCCCCTTACTGGCCTTCTTTTAGCTACAACCAGTAGCAAGAAATGCACTTTATATTACTACCCAGTATAAGTACACACAATAGGAACAAGTTTCTTGAAACACATACCCTTAATATATGTGGTTGCTCTGCTATGTTCTGTTCTGTCCCTTTTCATTAAAAATATGCTGATTGGGAACAAACAATCATAAAATTTGTATGGAGCCACAAAAGACCCTGAATAGCCAAAGTAACGTTGAAAAAGAAAACCAAGCTGGAGGTATCACAATCCTAGACTTCAGCCAGTACTACAAAGCTGTAATCACCAAGACAGTATGGTACTGGCACAAAAACAGACATGTAGACCAATGGAATAGAATAGAGAACCCAGAACTTGACACGCAAATGGATGGCCAGCTAATCTTTGACAAAGCAGTAAAGAGTATCCAGTGGAATAAAGACAGTCTCGGGGTGCCTGGGTGGCTCAGTGAGTTAAGCATCCAGCTTTGGCTCAGGTCATGATCTCATGGTTCATGGGTTTGAGCCCCATGTCAGGCTCTGTGCTGGCAGCTAGCTTAGAGCCTGGAGGCTGCTTCATGTCTCTGAAGGCAAGGGAAATAAAACCAAAAATGAACTATTGGGGCCTCATCAAGATAAAAAGCTTTTGCAGAGCAAAGGAAACAATCAACAAAACTAAAAGGCAACCAACAGAATGGAAGAAGATATTTGCAAATGACATATCATTTAAAGGGTTAGTATCCAAAATCTACAAAGAACTTACCACATTCAACACCCAAAAAACAAATGACCCAGTGAAGAAATGTGGAGAAGACATGAATAGACACTTTTCCAAAGAAGACATCCAGATGGCCAACAGACACATGAATAGATACTCAACATCACTTATCATCAGGGGAAATGCAAATCAAAACCACGTTGAGATACCACCTCACACTGGTCAGAGTGGCTAAAATTAACAACTCAGGAAACACCAGATGTTGGCAAGGATGTGGAGAAATGAGAAGCTTCTTGCACTGTTGATGGGAATGTAAACTGGTACAGCCCCACTAGAAAACAGGGTGCAGTTTCCTCAAAAAATTAAAAATAAAATTACCGTATGACCCAGCAATAGCACTACTTGGTATTTATCCAAAGGATACAGGAGTGCTGATTCATAGGGGCACATGTACCCCAATGTTTATAGCAACACTTTCAACAATAGCCAAATGATGGCAATTGCCCAAATGTCCATCAACTGATGAATGGATAGAGAAGATGTGGTTTATATATACAATGGAATACTACTGGGCAATGAGAAAGAATGAAATCTTGCCACTTGTTGCAATGTGGATGGCACTGGAGGGTATTATGCTAAGTGAAATAAGTCAGTCAGAGAAAGATACATGTTTTCACTCATGTGTGAAATTTGAGAAACTTAACAGAATAGGAGGCCATGGGGAAGGGGAAAAGTTACAGAGAGGGAGGGAGGCAAACCATAAGAGACTCTCAAATAATGAGAACAAATTGTGGGTTGATGGGGGGTGAGGGAGAGGGGAAAGTGGGTGATGGGCTTTGAGGAGGGCACTTCTTGGGATGAGCCCTGGGTGTCGTATGGAAGTGAGGAGTCATGGGAATCTACTCCCAAAGCCAAGAGCACACTGTGTACACTGTATGTTAGCTAACTTGATGATAATTATATTTAAAAATAATTAATTAAATGCTGATTCTGGTCCACTGAGTTTGTCAGCCTGTTGTAAAAGCAATACTCTCGTTAATGTGAATAACCTATAGGTTCACGCTTTTGCGCCCTCTCCCTTTCTTCATTTCACTGTCAGAATTAAATAGCATTGTTTTGAAATTAGAGAAAAATAACTATCAGGGCGCCCATGTGAGTGTGGCAACAATGATCATTTGTGCATATTCCTTCCCTACCTTGTCTTTATGCTTGTGTAGTTGTGTAGCCGGGATACCAGCTATGAGCCCCACTTGCTGCTTACATAGTGCCTACCAGGTGTCTTGAGTAGAGTACAATCTCCTTGAGGTATAGTTCTGTTTGTTGCAAGCACCTTGACATTTACCTAGTGTTTGGCCGCCAGATAGAATGCTGACTGATGTTTATCGAACTTGCTAACACTCTTTTCATTACACACTTTTTTTCTAATTACAAAATCATGCATATGAATTTTGGAAATTCCGGGTAAGCACGAAGTAGAAAATAGCTTGTATAAGTCAGCTCTTCTAAGATAAACACTCTGAACAATTTAGTGTCTTTATATAATTTCTATGTGAGTATAGTTTTAAATTGTTGCTGTAAGACTCCATGTACTATTTTATATTCTTTGTTTAAACTTGACATTATACTATAGACATTCTCGCTTACTGAAATCATTTAACAAATACCATTTAAAAATTTCTCTATTACTGATAATTTAGGTAGTTTATAGTTTCATTTGTTTTGTGTGTGTGTGTGTTACTATAGAGACCTACAGTAAGCATTAGTGCCTAAATACTTATCTGCACTTTAAGGCACATCCTTAATATAGATTTAAACAGTAGGCTTATTGGATCAGAAGGTATGGGTGTCTTCTGGACTCTTGACACTGACGGCTGAGTCAGGTTGGCATTCTAGATCGGACCACTGTTTTTTAATTTTTGGTAATGTTTATTTATTTTTGAGAGAGAGAAGGGAGGAGGGGCAGAGAGAGAGAGGGAGACACAGAATCCAAAACAGGCTCCAGGCTCTGAGCTGTCAGCACAGATCCCAATGTGGGGCTTGAGCCCGTGGACTATGAGATCATGACATGAGCTGAAGTTGGACACTTAAACCCCACGGAGCTACCCAGGTGCCCTGAGGACCACTGTTTTTTAAACATGAGAGGGAACTTGGAATTACTCAGTATCCACATGTAAGGTGTGTCAGAATGGAAGGCCAATGTCAGAATGATGAATCGGTGAGGGTTGAAAGAAAGGGTAGAAGATGATATTTTGTCTTCTGACACAGGGAGAAAATAAGTTGGCAGGGGTGGGAATGACTGAGTTTGTGCGTGTGGGTATACAGGTGTGGTCAGGGGATGGAGAGCTAAGGAAATCCTACAGAATGATTTTTATCATCTTGACTTGTATCTTCCCAGGGTCAGGGAGTAAGGGTGGACATAGGGAATAGGAGGGGCATGATGGCGACTTTCAATAACCCCCGGTGGGAAATGGAAGGGGGAGTTGCTTAGCAACCCTTTACATGAAGAGGTAGTTGGGGAGTTTCCAAGTAACACAGGAGATTTCACTGAGCCAGACCATCATACATCTAAAGTAGTACCCATCCGCAAAGCCCTCTGTGATTTTTCTGTGATTGGAAGTGCCTGCTGTCTCACTATAGAAGCAGAGATGAGAGTGGCTGGGCTGATCTGGGCTAGGAATTTGTAGAGAGGCTGCAGAAGTTGGAAATGAGGCTAAGTAGGTAAGGACTCTAGCATTAGTGTTGTTTAAGTGAGGCATCATGGGATACAGGGCACCAGAGGGCTGTCAAGTTGATGGAATGGAGGAAAGGAGCATATTCTGTGTGTTTATATTGGCAGCTCAGATCCTGAAATACAGCCTGGGGTAACAGTGTTGGAAGTAGGAAAAGGTTCCTGGAGACCTGTCTTCTTGGAAGCCAGTTTTGGGTCTACTACATGGGTTCAGGTCAGGAGCCAGGGAGATTTGCAAACATTAAGAACTAAAGCCGCCATTGGATGCTTTCACCTTCTGTCTTCAACTAGAAGGAAGATGCTAACACTGGTTCAAAACAGCAGACTAAATAGTTCAGAAATGGCCTGCTTTGCACATCCTTCAAAGGTCAAATGGACATACTTCATAAATAAAAATAAGAAAGCGCCCAGAGTAGTTTGCATTCTGGGTTAAAGTGAGAGATTCCGGCTATCCTCCATTAGGTCAAGGATTATACTAGTGGACACTCTGAGGACCAGGAATTCTTGGGTTAACCTGACATGTTTGGATTGGATTCAAAGGATCATTTAGGACAGAATCAGACCCCTCAGGAGGGCTTCTGGGATAGGGATGGGAGATCTTGGTGAAGCAAAATGCCCACCTGAGGCCAAAGTATTTGGGCCAAATATAGAAAGCCAACCTTGCTCAACACACTTCATTGGATTGTATGGTTACTTCTGTGGTTGGTGTATTCCCAAAGAGTATTACCAGTCTGCCTTTCCATTATTCTTCTTGTCTCAGCATTCCTACAGAAGGGGAATGGTCTGCGTATTGTTTTCTGAAGTTGAAGTCAGATGAAGTTTGTATATGACATTAAACTTGAATGTAAGCTAGCTCTTTGTAAATATTGAAAAAACCCTTGCAACTGCTCTTTTCCCTTCTCTCAAACTAATGCTAATCAATGACCGCATTTGATTAACCTCTTGAAACATATTATTCAAACATGCCTTGAATGACTGAACTGATAAATTGGATAAAATTAGTTGCTGGAGGTGATGAACTCTTGTGCGTCACAGCAGTCCATACAGCTCATTTTGCTGGTTCTCTCAAGCTACACCATTAACTCTGGGGCGTGACGGACACCAGACACCATAACACAAGCTGATTCTCAGAGCAGAACCTGAGAGGGCTACATCTCTCAACACTGTCTTACGCAGTGCAATTATGGGATAAACTCGAATCAATTCGTTGCTTCTTTTGAATTTGGAATGTGTTTCTATATTTTATATGGGCTTTGTAGATGTGTGTATCATGTTCCAGATCATCCTTCTCTTTGCACTCATCGTTAGAGTAAGGAGTCGCTCTTTGTTCATTGTCCAACATCAGTGATCCATGTGTAAGAAGGAGACAGGGGCACCTGGGTGGCATCTGACTCTTTTGTATTTTTTAACTTTTTAATGTTTATTTATTTTAATTTTTTAATGTTTTTATTTTATTTTTGAGAGGGAGACAGAGCACTACTGGCGGAGGGGCAGAGAGAGAGGGAAACACAGAATCCGAAGCAGGCCCCAGGCTCCAAGCTCTCTGTACAGAGCCTGATGCAGGGCTCAACTCATGCACTGTGAGATCATGGCCTGAGCCGAAGTTGGACCTCAACCAACTAAGCCACCCAGGCGCCCCAATGTTTATTTATTTTTGAAGCAGAGAGAGACAGAGTGTGAGTGGGGGAGGTGCAGAGAGAGAGGGAGACACAGAATCGGAAGCAGCCTCCAGGCTCTGAGCTAGCTGTCAGCACAGAGCCCGACGCGAGGCTTGAACTCACAAACTGTGAGATCATGACCTGAGCCAAAGTCCGATGCTTAGCCAACTGAGCCACCCAGGTGCCCTGCATCTGACTCTTGACTTCAGCTCAGGTCATGACCTGAGTCCAGTCATAAGATCGAGTCCTGAGTTGGACTCTGTGCTGGGCATGAAGCCTGTTTGAGATTCTTTCTTTCTCTCTCCTTTTTGCCCCTCCTCTGCTCATTCTCTCTCCCTCTCTCTCTCTCTCCCTCTCTCTCTCTCTCTCTCAAAGAAAAAACAAAGACAGGGAAGCAATCTTGAGAGAATGTTGCAACGTGGAAGAACTAGAAAAGTATCCACAATTAAACTCAGACCTAGTTCCAGCCTTTCACTGGAACTTTGGACATAGATCTGAGTGGCCCCAATTAAAAGTAACATTTAGCCTGTGGAGTAATCTTGGAGGAATCACAAGAGTGATTTTGAGATCTGAAAATAGTACCAATAAAAAGACCACATGAAACCAGAGTTATTTGTTCTGGAAGGAAAAAGATTTTTCAAGGCATCTTCAAATATGTGAAGAGTTAGTTATTACTCCCAGGATAGTGAGATACTGTGTTTTAATATACTCTCTGAATAAAAATCGGGGGAAATTGGTTTAAATGGTAACAGCAGAGATTTAGGTTAGATGGGAGGAAGAAAAATTTCTGGCAGGAAATGGGAAGTGAACACTAACAAAATGTGCGGATTTCATTTCTCTAGTGAAGGTCTGACCATTTGCTAGTCATCGGACTGAATAGACTTTTCCATTGGTGGTGATCCACAGCCCATCCCCCCACCCAGCCTGGTTCTCAAGGTCCTGATGTTTTATGATTCTGCCACCATTCAACTTTGCCCTTTTAGAATGTCACTTTTAGGATGATCTCTTCTTGGAAGTAAAAACACCTTTCTCCAGTTAATTCTTAGAAAACAGTAATGATGTTCCATTATGGAGTTTATACCTGTGTTGATAGTGAAGTGGCTATTTAAGAAAGTGCTGTGTTCTCAACAGATATTTAAAACTCCAGACTGAGGGTGATTAAAAAAAAAATTAAATCCAGGTTAGTTAACATATAGTGTAATAGTGTTTTCAGGAATAGACTTTAGTGATGTATCACTTATATGCAATACCCAGTGCTCATCCCAACAAGTGCCCTCCTTAATAATGTCCATCGCCCATTTGGCCCATCCCCCCACCCAACATCCTGAGTGTGATTTTTCTTAAAGTTGGTAGATGAGGAGGGCTTTTATACTTGGTTTCCCCTCACATGTGATGTCTTGGTCCTCAAGTCCTTGTTTTAAGAGATGCTTTCTTTCTAAGACAGAATATAACCTTACTAAGACCTCAAATTCTACAGGTTGGGGGTAGGAGGAGCTCTGAGGGAAGAGCCTGGTTTCTCTTGGTTCTCAGATATCACCACCTAGTACATTTTTATGCCCTGACATTCAGAACCAAACCTCTTCCATAAAAGGGGGTGAATATTTTATTTATAAAAAAATTTTTTAAATTGTATGAATTTTGGTTTCCAGTAGATATTGTTCTTCTCTCCATGACACAGTTTACCTCTACAATGAATTTTATTTAAAACGAAACAAAGGAAAAAGTCTGATAAATCATGATTCTGAACTTTTTCTCATACAGTGCGTTGAGAAAACTTAATCTCCCATCAAATAAAGAGTGTGCCATGTGACAGTTTACAAGAAGCATACTGACCATACCTCCAAGGACCTAAGTAAATTTCTACATGTTATGATGTCTTCCACTCATTTAAAACTTTTAAAATCCATTGAAATATGGACGTTTATTTAAAATGCACATTTTGAAACTTCACTGAAAACAAGATTGGGTTGCTTCCTAACATAGCCAACACACAATCTAATTTGTTAACAACCTATTGTGGTGACAAAGACAATTGTGACATGAGATGGTTGATTCTAAAGCTCTCAGCCAGGTTACCCACAAAGTGGAGTAAAGAGCTTATATTTAAGACTTAGTTTGAGGGACACCTGGGTGGCTCAGTTAGTTGAGCGTCTGACTCTTGATTTTGGCTTAGGTCATGATCTCTTGGTTCATGGAATTGAGCCCCGTGTTGGGTTCTGTGCTGACAATGTAGAGCCTGCTTGGGATTCTCTCTTTCTCTCTCTCTGCCCCTCCGCCACTCACGCTCTCTTTCTCTCTTAATATAAATAAATAAACTTAAAAAAAGTTTGATCTTCACCAAAGGTTCAAGAACACACAGTGGGAAAAGGACACTCTCTCAATAAGTGGTGTCGGGAAAACTGTTTATCCACATGTAAAAGAATGAAATGGGACCTTATCTTAACTCCATTTAAAAAAATCAACTCAAAATGGATTAAGACTTAAATGTAAGATCTGAAACTGTAAAACTACTAGAAGAATGCATAGAGAAAGCTTCCTGACATTGGTCTGAGCAATGATATTTTCGATATTACCCCAAAAGGAAAATTAGACAAATGAGGTTATATTAAACTAAATTGCTTCTTCACCGCAAAGCAAACAATCAACAGAGTGAAGAGACAGCCGAGGACTGGAAGAACATCTTTGTAAACCATATATCTGTTAAGAGGTTAATATCCAAAAAATATAAGAAACTCAAACAGGTCAATAGCAAGAAAATAAATAACCTGATTTACAAATGCGCCAAGGGCTTGAACAGATATTTCTTCATAGAAGATACACAGATGGCCAACAGGTATAAGAAAAGATGCTCAACATCATCAATCATTGGGGAATGACAGTAGGAGATCGCCTCACACTGATTGGAATGACTGTCATCAAGAAAACAAAAGATAACAGTGTTGGTGAAGATGTGGAGAAAAGGGAGCCCAAGTACACTGTTGGTGAGAATACAAACTAGTGTAGCCATTATGCAAGAGTATGGAGGTTCCTCAAAGAACTAAAAATAAAACTACTTTATGATCCAGCAATCTCACTTGGGTGTATTTCCAAAGAAAATGAAGTCAGTATCTTGAAGGGATACCTACACTCCAAGTTCATTGCAACATTATTCACAAGAGCCGAGATATGGAAGCAACCAAAGTGTCCATTGATAGATGAATGGATAAAGAAAATGTGGTACTATGTGTGTGTTTATGTGTGTATGTGTTTGTGGGGGGTGGGTAATAATAGGATATTTTCAGTTATAAAAAAGAAATCCTGTCATTTGTGACATCATGGATGACGCTGGAAGACATCGTGCTCCATGAAATAAGCCGGGCACAGAAACACAAATACTGCCTGATCTCATTTACATGTGGAATCTAAAAAGTTAAACCCATAGAGGCATATAGAGTAGAACAGTGATCACCAGGAGTACGGAAATGGGGGAAATGAGAAGAGGTGGGTTGAAACCTACAGAGTTGCGTTGTAAGATGAGTAAGTCTGGAGATCTGCTGTTCTTGATGACGACTGTAGTTAGTAATGCTGGACTGAATATTGGAGGTTTGCGAAGGGAGTAGAATTCAGGGCTGTCATCACACACACAAAATGGTAACCGTGGGAGGAGGTGAAATGTTGATTAGCTGGACTATAGTAATCACTTCACTATAGATCGGGATATAAAATCCTGTTGTACACCTTAAATATATACAATTTTTATTACAAAAAAGAGAAAGAGAAGAGAATGTGGTTCCTTTCTCTCTTTCTTACTCTTTCTTCATGCTTGATCCTTCCCTTCTCTCCCATTTTTTCTCTATTATCCCTACGTTGCTGTAGTTATGACAGGCAAGTGGCATGTAATTTTTAGAGCAAAGTTTTAACACTTTATTTTTGGCTTGGGAAGGAAGATCTTGTTGTTTTCTCAAAAGAGTTACACGCTTCCTCCGTATCTTTCTCTCCCTGTAATAAATTTGTGACTCCTAAAAGGACTGCTGTTTACAAATCATATCTTTCCCCTCTAATATAAGCCATGTTTGTAATGTCCACATTTCTTTGTTCGCTGATGGGTTAAAATGTAATTTGTAGATGAGACATTTTCATCCTGGGAAGAATTTTTTCATTTGTTCGTAACTAGTATCCTTTGTAAACCCTGCCATTTAATTTCCAGTGTCTACGTAGAATGATATAGCTGATAAAGTTGTTTTTCTCTGTCCTTTATTTGTTCTAGATACATTTCATATTGCTTTTCAGTCGACAGGGGAAATTACGGCTGCAGAAATGGTACACGACTCTCCCTGACAAAGAGAGGAAAAAGATCACCCGGGAAATTGTACAGATTATTCTCTCTCGCAGTCAGAGGACAAGCAGTTTTGTTGACTGGAAGGAACTAAAACTTGTTTATAAAAGGTGTGAGTACCTTTATGAGAATTGTCTTTCTCATTATGGCGCTGGATTGTTTAATCCTGAACATTTTTGATTACAACACCGATTCCCTCACTTGCTGAAATGTTTGGAGTCTGGAGCCCAAATATTTATACCAAAAGACTCACAAGAAAGGACTCTTGTTTATTGAAAGGCTTCCCCTATGCCAGGATGGATTCTAGGTACTTCATCTACATGTGGATAATGTATAAGTGCATTCAATGAAGAGCTTACGGGCACCCATTGTATTTCCAGCGCTTGTACCAGCTGTGAGTGTGGTAACAATGAGACAGGGTACCAGGCTGCTCTCTCGGAGCGTCCTCATTGGTTAGGTAAACAAAGCCTTATCAGTTAGTAACTGATGCTGCAGAAAAAAATGTAGGTTAATGTGATAGAGAGATGGGCAGCTCTTATTCCTGTTATTATTACTCATATTTACAGATGAGGAAACTGAAGCCACAGAGAATGTAAGGATTTCGTCTTCAGTCACTGTAACTGGTTGGTAGAGGCTGGGTTCAAAGCCATATTCTTCTGGCTTATTTTTTTCTAAGTTTATTTATTTATTATTGAGAGAGGGAGGAAGAGAGGGAGCACATGCAAGTGGAGGAGGGCCAGAGAGAGAGGGAGAGAGAGAATCCCAAGCAGGCTCTGCACTGTCAGCTTAGAGCCCCACGTAGGGCTCAAACTCATGAATCGTGAGATCATGTGGTGAACCGAAGTGGGATGCTTAACCAATTGAGCCACCCAGGTGTCCGCATATCCTTTGGCTTTAAAGCATTTATGTTCTCTCGTGCTGGCACGTGCTTGCTCTAGTGAGACCATACTAGAAAGGGACCTTAGTTTACAGATGAGGAAACTAAAGCCTTAGGACGCAAAGCAGTTTTGCCCATAAAGGCCCAAATAGCTGATGCCTAAGCCAGGACCAGAACCCAGCTGACCTGACTCTGCACCCAACATCCTACTGCCACTCTTAGAAGGAAGATGCACATTAGGAAGCCTCTTGCAAGGGGTGTTTATAAAACCTGAAAGGAAACAACAGAGGCAACCTTGTGGACTATATTTAATGGAGTAAATTACCAGGACGTGCCTGGGCCAAGCTGCTTCTGCTCGGTCCCAGGATTAAAGCTTTTAGTACTAGCATCCAGAGGGATGTCAGTGAAGGCCCCTTGTAGTCGACATCCCAGGGGCAGTAAGGCGAAGTCCCTGGAAGCACTTGCCAACAAGAAGCTTGTCCTGACTCTCTGCCTGCTGGGTTTTTAAAACTTTAAGTTCATTTGTAATTTAAACCATCATATAAAGAAAAGGCTGTAGCAGTTTTCTCAACAGATATTTGCAGCTCCTGGGTTTATGATAGCGAGCAAGGCAGATGGAAGACTGTCTTTGCGAAGTCAATGGTCTAGTGGGGCAGAGATGGGCCCTGAAATGGGCAGTGCTCTGATGAGGAAGGCACAGGAGCGCACAGCAGGGCATCCGGTCCAGTCGGAGCGGTGGAGATTTCCCAGAGTTTCGAAATGACATCCAAGCTGAGAGCGAAGGGAGAAGTAGGCGGTTACCCACACAAATGGGATGGGGAAGAGTATCTTCAGCAGAAGAAAGACATGCAGAGGGGAGACTGGACAGACTAAAGGTGGGACACATACAGAATGACACCCCCATTTCAGTGGGCCAAGGACTCTGTCTCCCTGATAATAGCTCCTCAGGGTAAACTGGCATTGAGAGTCTTTCATATAATTAACAGAAATAACCCAATGGCCACCATCTTTTTACATATGCTATTTCCCATTTTGGGAGCATGTTGGATGTGATGAATGATGGTAGCCTTCTTTGCTTTGGATGGTTGGGAGAGAGTCCCTAGAGAAGAGGTCACTTCGCGTGTTCACTGCAGAAAACAGCGACTTCAGGTTATTTGATGTGTCGTCATATTTTACTTTTCCTTCTTTCTTTTTTTATTTCCAAGGTATGCTAGTTTATATTTTTGCTGTGCAGTCGAAAATCAAGACAATGAGCTCCTGACCCTAGAGATCGTGCATCGTTATGTGGAGTTGCTGGACAAATACTTCGGAAATGTAAGTGTTGTTCTGGTCCATTTAAAATCAGTCCGTATTTCAGTTTTTCTGTCAGCGCTGTCTTTCCTTGCGTTTCTTCTCAAGTCTAAAGGATGAACTGCACTGGGACAGGGATCAGAATGTGAGGTGTTCCCCCACTTCCCGTGATCTTTGTAAACAAAAGACCCAAAGCTTCCAAGAGGCAGGCCGCGTCTCTGTCTTCAGACCCCAACTGCACTGGACACCTTGTTCAATGAGCTGGAATTTTATTGTGAAGGATTCCTTGATCTCTTCCTCTTCATTCCTCGTTGATGGTCATCTCTCTTCTATTTTGACTTTTTCATCCCCTCTCTAACTTCTTTTATGAAGTTCCAAGTGTTCTTTTATATTATTTATACGTTGAAAAAATGCCAAAAAAAACAACAAGAAAACCAAAATCCTTTTCCTTCCAATTGCTACTTAATCTCCATTCATTTATTGCCAGGTAGTATTCCATACGAGGGGGGCGGCATCCTCAGAACCCGTGCTCCCTGGGGTGGCTCAGAGCTGGAAGCCCACCTCTCCTGCTCTAAGGAGATCACAGAGGTACCAACAACCCCTTCCTAATGGTCAACGCCAGTGATGCTTCTTAAACCTTCACCTGCTCACCTCCATGTGGTGCTGGATCCTGGCTCGTCACCGCACCTCTTTATTCTGCCACAAACCCGAGTTCTGATTCTCATCCTGTTTCTGAAGGCCCCTCCTTGGTTTCTGCCCCAAGCTCCTTTCCACGCCCTGCCCTTTCTACTCTACTTGCGTGTCTGCCCGGCTGTCCCTTCCAGAATCCATGACCACATGACTCTTGCGCTCTGCCAAGGACAGTCTTCACTGCGCTTCTCACAGCCGTCTCCGTGTTCTGTTTTTGTCTTACAACCATCTCAGTCTTAACATGGCGAGAACTCTAATCACCTTCTGCAAACCCGTTCTGTCCTGTGATTGAGTCTGTTATGTCCCGGGATCCTCCAATGTTTCTTTATTCTTTCTCCACCCTTTGCTAAAGGCTGCCTTTTTCTGTTCAAATTGGACTAGAGTCCATCTCTTTCCTTGCACTCCCACCTAGTATCGGTTTCCTTGGGACTGCAGTTTTACTTTTCTTTGGGACCCTGTCCCTGGCCCTTTTTGCCTCTGGGCTCATCTCTGCCTTCCTTTCTTGGCTTGTTAGTCACCATTTTCCTTGCAATGCACAAACCCAGGGTGACAGATGTCCTCAGTCACTTTCCGTCATCTATAACAAATAAAAGCCAAACATCGTTGCCTGGCATGGCACGTGAGCTTGCTCAACATCTGTCCCAGGCCGCTTCTCCGACCTCCTCGCTTTTCTCTCTTTTTAGCCCTGAGGTGCTCAGTGCTGCAGCAACATGGAACAGCCTGGTATTATCCGTAACTTGTGCAGGGTTGATATGACCCCCAAATAGCACGTCTCTTGAGAGATCATGACCTAGGGCTTGAATCGTTTGATTTTTCAACACCTGTAAAGCATTTCTGGGCCAGATGTTAGCAAATGTTCCAGAAACATGTCATGCAGTCCACAGTCTCAGGAAATAAGTCATTGGATTTGGAGCATGTTTTTTCCCAATAATGCTCTCTTCCCGTTCCCCTGCTCTCACCGGTTTCTATTAAGTGTTGTTCGGAGAGTTCGCTTCCATAAGACATTCTGTGCTCTGTTCAATGGAAAGAGTAGCATTTGCAGTATTGGTTGGGGTTGTATCAGATTTCTTGCAACGATTTTCACAAGAGTGAGTACTTGAAAGGTTTTTGAAAGAATTTTCTCTCCCTCCCTCCCTTTATCCTTTTTATTCCCCTTTATTTCCCTTCATAAATGATGTTAAAAGATGACCTTCAGTGTTGCTTCAGAGATACAGGTTGTTGGTCAGTATACAGAATAAGACAGACCATTTTTCTTTCTCTTTCTCTTAGGTTTTCTCTAGGTTTGTTTTCTTTTTTTTTTTTTTAAAGAGAGATTTGCAGATATATATTAGCATGTCTTCGAACTTGAGATCGTTTAATTTTATGCTTTCCATTATTCAAATGAAGCCTGACATTTTGAAATCCACTGCAGACCTGGCCTTTTGTAAAGGCCTGCAGGAGTTTTTCGGAGGCCCAGGCTTCCCTAGGACCTTCTGCCCCTAATTTCTGCACTCTGGTTTGAACTATTATGTTTTCCTAGATTTACCCAACTGTGATAACGTGAATTGGGGTTGAATTTCCATCTCAATCTTATCTGACCCAATTTCAGATATTTCAGGACACACTGCTTTCTTAAGAGAATCTAAATTACCTTCGCCAATGCTAAGCTCAGTTGAGATATAAGGAGAATCAGAACGAATTCCTATTTCTTTGACATTAATTTTTCATCCTATTTTGGCTTACCTTTAGAAGCTCTGTCTTTGCCATGGACCAAAATTTAATTCGCTAAAAAATTCAATGAATCTTTTATTAAGCTAAGAACAGCTAAGAGCAATTCAAGGCTATGTGCCCGGTAGGCATTCAGTTCTTATTAATTAACTGCGATGAGCAAAGGCTACCAGTACTGATTCTCATTGACATCGTCTAAAGAATAACATTTCTCTCTGGCTTTCTTTCTTGCGTTCATTCTGAAAGTTTCCTTGAATTCTGCGCTTAATATTATCCAAGAGAAACTTTGTACCGAGCTTCTCTTATATCATTGGAAAATATTACCTTCCTGTGGCAGATAAATCAAAATCTCTGGCTACTAATTTATGTATTTTTTTGAGCATTTTTCAACTCCAGGGAGATTTACATGGATTAGCGAGTTAATCTTTCAATCTTCAGTAAACAGCATTAACGCCAACTTACAGAGGCTAAGAGGAGGTGCCCCTGAGTCTATTTGAGGATTTAGCCATTTTCCCATTACAGACTACGGAGTGAGTTTTTGCTGATGTGCTCAGAGGGTATGGGGGTTGCCATCCCAAAGAGGCTTGGTCTTGGTTTAGGAAGTTTTCTGGTAGGAGGAGGAAGGCTCTGAGTTCTGCTAGGTCCTGAGTGAGTGGTGTCTAGTCGTTCACTAACCAGACCTGTGATTTGGCTCGTGATAGATCTCTAATCTTACAGATAAGAAAAATAACACCCCAAAAGGTTAATAGAAATATTTGCTTTGCTAATCTCATGGGGCAGTTGTGAAGATCAAAGAGACAGTATAATCAGCAATACTTTATGAACTGTCAATTGCTATGTCATTGTACCTTAAACTGTGATTATTATTTTAGTATGGTTTTATACGTTTACTGTGTATAATTTGAACTTTTTGTATTTACTTTAGAACAGAATTCAGTAACAGAAGGCTCTTCCTAGACTCTATCCAAAAGTACTTAGTTAATGCTGAGGGGCGCCTGGGTGGCTTAGTTGGTTAAGTGTCCGACTTTCACTTAGGTCATGATCTCACGGTTCGTGGGTTCGAGCCCCACGTCGGGCTCTGTGCTGACTGCCAGCTCAGAGCCTGGAGCCTGTTTCAGTCTGTGACTCCCTCTTTCTCTGACTCTCCCCTACTCACGCTGTCTCTCTCTCTGTCTCCTAGAAATAAGTAAACATTTAAAAAAAAAAAAAAAAAGTACTTAGTTAATGGAATGTCAGAAATAATCTTACTAAGGCATGTATTCTGCTCTAAGAGAAGACCCTCAAGCCAAATTAAAGCACAGGCTAAGAGATCAAGGGTAAAATTAAATTATCAATGGTTCTGCCTTTTAGAAGCTTTCTTCCAGAATATAGATACACAAGAAAATGAGAAAAAAAGTTAAGATGCACACGTGTTTATAAACATGGAAACCATCTGTTTTTGCATTATTAGATGAAATGTGGTAATTTAAGCACCACAGGCACATTCCTGATATAATGGGACAGTACCCATAAGGTGGCATCACCAGGATTTGGGTAACTGGGCAGTTAGCTGAAGAAACCTGCATTTGGCCTAGGATGCTCTGGGAGATGTTTCCTGTTCCTTCTCTAGGATACAGTTACCCCTGGGGGTTAGGCCCAAAGCATAACTCTAGAAGCAGCCTTTTGGAGCTGCTCTATATGAAATAGTTGCTCATACATGACATTCTCTATAATTCCAACAGAACTTGTGCGTCTGTTTCCTTATAGTCTAGAGATAGTCACTGTACATTCAAGTTGCCTCTGTGTGTGTGTGTGTGTGTGTGCACGCGTGTGCACGCGTGTGCACGCATGTGTGTGTTTTGTATTGGACTTCGTGTGCTGTGTTACTTTATTCCCATCCCTTGAAACTAGATGTGGTAAATTAATTGCCCCATGGCTATCTGAGAGTGGGGTTTGAGATGTTCCTAGAGAACTTGCATTAGTATCTGTCAGGTTCACCTTGCAGGATCCCAATTGCTGGTTTCTCCTAACGAGGCTGCTGTCTGTCTCAGATTCCTGTCTACGCCAGCCTTGAGCTCTGAGGTTCCTCAGCTCTTGCTACTATTACTCCTGACTTCCTGCCTCTACTGACCTCTGGTAACTGCTTGCTCCTTGGACCTTCTTTAATGTGCATGGATGTCTGATCTACTGTGCTTTCTTTTTGTTTATCTATATTGTTTAAAATTGCAAAAGAATGCATTGTTTTTACGTCTCCTTCTAGACATATACAGGTTTATTTTTAAATGGGATTGCATGATGCATGTTAATTCTGCAACTTGCTTTCTTTCCTTTTCCCCCTCCAAATGTACCTTGGAGCTCTTTCCCCATCTGTCCATGGAAATCTCTCTCATTCTTTCCAACTTCCACATGGAATTTCCACATCATCACAACAGACAGGGAGACAGACAGACTGTTGAGGGAAGGAGGAGGCAGCTGTAGGTATATACACCCATATGTCGTGTTGTTACCCACTTACTGTTGTTTTCTAGTGAATGGGGAGACCATGACCTTTGCAGATAGTTAGAGGAGTGTTTCTGAGCTGGCCATTTATGGCCGGGATGTTTACCTAACCCTTTACCTCGTGAAGTCTGCAAGTTCACTGACCTAAATTCCTAAACATATGGAGCACTTTGCTAAGATGCTGACATCCATTTCATGTAACAGCCCTCAGTGGATCAGAGAACCGTTGATCTGGAAATCCATTAATTCTCAACCTCATAGAAACAAGGCCTAAATAGTGATGGATTTGTCCTATGGACATGCACTGCATCCTATGAGGTCCTGGATACCAGGGAGGTTAAAGATGACTAAGGTCTGTGCCTGAGCTCACAGTGCTGGGGGAGAGATCGATAAGCCAGCATATAGTAGTGCCCGCAAGATGGAAGAGAGAACACAGAGCAAGTGGTGTGAAATCTGAACGAGGGAAGAGAGGCTTTGGTGGAATCACTGTACTGCTGACTGTTGAATTTGGCCTTGGAAAACGAGCTTCATTTTGCCAGCAGAATAAAGAAAAGGACATTTGGGGGACATCCCTGGAATTGCTGGGATGTGCAAAGGGTAAAGGCATAAAAGAACACACTAGTGGAGTGTGGTCGTCACATGAGGGTGATGCTGACCCAGAAAGCTGGAGAGAGGGGCCCAGGCTGGGTGGCGAAGAGTCTGGTATGCCATGTAGAGGAATTAAAACGTTGTTCTGAACACAAGACCTTACACAGGAGAGGAATGAGCTCAGCACTTTAGCAGAGTGTTAGTCATTGTTGGCCATGAGTGGGGACAGACGCCACCTAGAAGGTCATTGCAGTGGCCTCGGCGAGAGAGGTTGCAGGCCTGAGCGACAGCGGTGAAAGGGTAGCAGACCGAAGATGGGAAGGATTGTCGTTCATGTATATGAAGGAATCAGTAGGAACTAGTGACCAAACTGAGCGGAATGAGACTGGAGGCAGGGGGAGAGAATGACGGGGAGGGAGAAATCAGTGGAATTCGGCAGCATGAATTCAATTGAGCCACAGATCGAAGTTTTAGCTACTAAGAAAATGGTCTGCGGGGGAAAGACTATGCTTAGCCCCAGTGTGGCATATGGGGGCTCGGACTGAGGAATATCCAGACAGACATGTCTCCTGAGCAGGTGAGGATATCGGACTCACTCCAGAAGGAGATTGGGGCTACACATCCAGGTTGGTTAAGACACCTGCATGCTAGACACAGCCGTAGAGAGTCCGTTGGACGGTCTAGAATGTTTGTGCTGCAAAGAGAAGAGGTGCTCACAAGAAACACCAATGCTGAAGAAGAAGGTGGATCGCTAGAATGTAAGCGGCACGCAGCAGTGGGGTTGGTTTTGCCAGTGGATGTCCTAAGGCCCCCGGAAATACTTCGTAACTGAATGCAAAGTAGGGGGAGATAAATCATCCAGCGAGCCTGAAAAGGAACCACCAGAGGTGTTGGACAAGAACAGGCATTGAATGGTACAGCCAAAGTCAGGGAGCGAGGGAGAGAAGATGTTTCAAGAGAGAGATGGTGGAGTGTGTCCAGTGCTGGTGCGAGGTAAAGGAGACGGAGGGCGAGAAACTTACAGTTAGCAGAAACCTTCCAGAAGGTGGGAACCAGGAACAGGAAGTATTGGGAAGGTGAGGAAAAGGCGAGAAGGAAAACCCCAGAAGAGTGGCTGCATGACCATCTGGTCAGGGAATTGGAAACCAGCCCCGTTCAGATATGAGGGGCGGCTGCTCTTACCTCTAGCTTCACTTGAACCAGAAAATCAATCAGGCTCTGCTTTGGTCTGTGACAGTGTTTCTCCCACTGCAGTCCCTAGACCCTCATCATCAGCATTGCCTGGGAACCCTTTAGAAGTGCAGACTCTCAGGCCTTACCTAGACCCACCGAATCCGAAAGTCAAGGGCAAGGGCACACCCAGCAGTGTGTCCCTTCAGACACCTTCCTTTTGAGTGATTCAGATGCGCTCTGAAGTTTGAGAGCCACTGGCTTGTGGCACAATTTTGAGAAAAATTAGCACAGGTTAGCTACTTTGCCTCTGAAGAGTGAGCTTCTGACAGTCCTAGAGCTAGGAGCCAAGACTTACAGACCAGAGGGCAGGAGGAAGGAGGCACGGCCTTCATGCCTGATGTCACTGGGGACTTGGCTTCCATTAGTGCAGGTAGAAATAGGAGCTGTGCTGCCCGATTCCTCTCCCAAGTCTCAAATGTCTTGTGACGTCAAAGAATATTATTTAAGGACATGGTCTGCCTAATAGAATGTGGTTTTACTTTTGCTAAAGGCCCTGGGATTCCCTACTTCTATTTTTCTTTCTTTTTTTTTTATTTTTCTCTTTTAAGTTATTACAAAAAATTTTCTAACATATGACGTAGCAAACAAAATGGCTCAGTGAACACCCATATATCCATCACCTGAATACAATCATTGGTTAAAGCTTGCCATGTTTGTTTAATTCGGAGAGGGGGTTTGAAGCATTTTGGAATAAATTATAGGCTTCATGATATTTCATTCATGAAATACTTCAGTAATAGATACATTATGTCTAGCATAGGTCATTTTCTCACATAAACAACAATTTAAAAAATTAAAATTAACAATAAGGCCCTGATATCTAGTTCATGTTCATATTTCTTCAGTTGTAGCAGAAATGTCTTCATAGTTTGTTTGAACCAGGATCCAATCAAGGACCATGCCATGAATTCTGTTGTTACCTTTCAGCTCTCTTTTTTTGGAGAATGGTCCTCATTCCTTTTTATTTTTTTCCCAATGGTATTAACTCACAGAGAGACTGGGCCAGTTTTCCTATAGAATGTTCCCCTTGGGGTCACTGTGCTGCCCTTTGACTTGTCATACTCTCCCTTATATTTCCTATAAACTAGTACTTAGGTCTAAAGGGTAGACTAGATTGGGGGCAAACATTTAATCAATCCTTCATGGGTGGTGCCATGTGCTTCATTTTGCCTTGTGTCAGGAGCTCCACAATGTCTTGCTGTCCTGCTATTAATGAAGCCAAGTTGGATTTGAGGTGCTGACCACCCCTCTCCATGTTAAATGCCCATTTTCCCTCTTCCCACCAGGACCTTATGGGTTTCCGGTTTCTCATCCATTGATGGTCCTTGGCTGACTCAGTTATCAGAGGCTGTAAAAAGATTTTCTACTTTTGCCTTTTTATGTGTATTTACTAGCTCGCATTCTTTCTTTGAGTTTCATTAGTCATAAGTGAAGTTGGCCATCTTTTCAAATGTTCGCATCCATTTTTTTTGTTTTTTTTTTGTTTTTTTTTTTAATAGTTTATTGTCAAGTTGGTTTCCATATAACATCCAGTGCTCATCCCCACAAGTGCCCTCCTCCATGCCCATCACTCCCCTTCCCCTCCCCCCCCCACCCTACTTCTATTTTTCTATCCTTGTAATATCATCTGATCCTTTTACCTTCGGTACGCCTCCTGGGTGTGACTGTTGAAAAAACTTGGGGCTGACTCACGTTTCCCCTGCTGCTCCTGCAAGTTCATCAACACATCCGTTTTTGTCCCACCAGGTCTGTGAGCTGGATATTATCTTTAATTTCGAAAAGGCTTATTTTATCCTCGACGAGTTTATAATGGGCGGCGAAATTCAGGAAACGTCCAAAAAATCTGCTGTCAAAGCCATTGAAGATTCTGATATGTTACAAGAGGTCAGTACATGGGGAAAGACAATGAAGGTGATGGCGATGATTGTATCTTGGCCGACGCTTCTCGAGTGCTTTACGCTGTGCCGGGTGCAGTTTCTAAGCAACTGACCTGTATTCCCTCATTTCACTATCACGGTAACTCTAAGAGGCGGGTAGCCTTTTTACCCCCGTTTTGAAGGTGAGTAAACAGAGATACAGAGAGGTTAAACAACCTGCTCGATGTCACATAGCCGGAAAGTGTGGAATAGAGATTTGTACCCAGGGACTTGGGCTCCAGAGTCTTGCCTCTGCATGTTTGGCCAAGCTCCTTAGTGAGGGCACCTCAGAATCAAATACTGGGTGCTATTTGTTTTCAAGCATTTTATGAGAGATATAAAAAGACTTTAATTAGAATATCTGTGCTACCCTGGGAAACGAGAATTGAGTGCCTCATCATTCCATTTGCCAGGGTTATTAGAACTTTATTACTGAAGGTGGCATTTATCATTTTAATTAAAATTTCTTATACCTCCTGGCGAGGCTGCGTGTGTGCTCCTATTTGCATAAATAAATTGGGAATCCTGTGGCTTGCTTGCCAAGGTGCAAATGGGCCCTGAAGCATCCACATGGTCGTGCTCCTGGCTCTGTGATATTTATATAAAATACAGTGGGTCTTTTATTTTATTTATTTTTTATTTGAGAGAGCAAGAGAGCGTGCACACATGAGTGGGCATGAGTGGAGGAGAGGGGCAGGGGGGTAACAGAGAGAGAGAGTGGAGGAGAGGGGCACAGGGAGAGAGAAAGAATCTTCAGCACAGAGCCCGAAGCAGGGCCCGATCCCACGGACTCTGGGATTGTGACCTGAGCCAAGACCAAGAGTCAGATGCTTAACTGAATGAGCCACTCGGGCACCCCCCCATGGAGCCTATAGATGCAGATTTGCATCATACCTAATAAGGGAACTTACATCAGCCCTTCACTGCTCCCAAGGACAAGTCACCCGATTGGCCTTTGGACTCCCTCATGAGGTGATCGCACCAACCCCAGCACAGGCCACTTCTAGGTACTTCATCCTATAGCATCACTGGGCTGTCCCACCTGCCCGTCTTATAACAGCAGGTCATGAGATTCCAGAGGATTATAAACTCTCATAAAAATTGGCATTAAAGCCATTCTTCCTGCTGGTTAAGAAGAGGCTGAGTTAATTAAACAGCATCAGGCCTGGTTTCCCAGCAACTTTTTTGGCACATTGCTGAGCTGGTGACTTGCTCCTGCCCATCCAGGGGACCGGGGCTCAGCTGAACAGACTGAGGAAGACGTCTGTTGGAGTAAGTGCCCATTGAGTGTCCGCGTGTCCCTTTTAGGAGACTGGTGCATTTCTCCCCAGAGGTGTTCTCACCGCAAGAAATGCATTTAAAGTTTTTGACGTTTGCCTGGCTCTCTCCAAATGCCACAGGAAGGGAATTTTACAAGGTACTTGAGAAATCAGTGGTTTGGAAATTCCACAGAACAACCTTTCTTAAAATATGCCAATGGTTATTTATAACCCTATCCTCAGGGCCCTCACTGTGGAGTCTACTTACGGGAGAAAGAGACTTTGTAGCGAGGTCTTTGGCACTTACAGTAATTAAAGCTTTTTGAGCTGGGGCCAAGACACAATCTGGGTTATTTTGAATTCTTCTCTGTAAGAAATATCGAGTTTTAAAGAGCTGGGAGTACATCTGGTGCTGCTAGTTCCACAGAAATCTGGGAAGCAGGTATTTCGAGAAAAAGCCCTTTAAGAATTTACCACTAACTGGTAGTTCACGTCTCTGCTGATGGAGCGGAAGGTCTTGATGGGCAGGCCTCAGGGGCCCCTCCATTTAGCCTCTGTGTCCCTGTAGTGAATAGGCAATGTCACGACTGCCCTCTAAATCTCTCTGGGTGAAATAACAGTACCTGCCAAATAGAGACAACGTTATCAGTGTTCTCTTGGGCTCTGTCTACTTCAGCTAAGGCAATGAACATTTTGAGAGCTGTTTGAAAAACTGACTTTGTGTATCTGGTCAAAAAAGTTTAGAATGACTAGGCTCAAGCAATACAATTACATAAAGAAAAAAAAAAACAACAACCACTGCTTCCTTTTTTTCCTTGGACCTAAGCTCGTATTTTAGCTATTAAAGGTTAAGGGAAGCCTTTGTAACATTGCTTTTGCTTTTAGCCCCTGGAACTTTCCCTGACCCCTAACTAATAAAGGTTTCTCAGAATAAAAAGGCTATCCTTGCGTATTTAGTAAGAAGATACAGAGTCTTAAATTTCCAAATGCTCAAAGATTATTCTGAGCATACTGGGGCTTGGTGTTAGTAATGTGGATTAAGAAAAGAACAGTTTAATTGGTTGGGGGTGACTTTAGGAGGTATCTTATTTTGCGGGTGACAACCTATGGACAGTGATAAGAAAGGGAAAGAAACTCAAAGAGGAAGATGGTTAACTTATTACCTGCAGGGCTGCAGTTCCTGGCATCGCCAGTGGGGGCGACGGACAGAAGAGAAGCCAGGGCCAAAATGGTATCCCATCGGCTCAAGCAATAGAATACCTTGCCTGTGTATGTGTATGTGTGGATGCGTGAGAAATGGCTGGGTGCATCCCAACATTGTCACCCTGAAAAGCACAACCCATGTTGGGGTACCTTGGTGGCTCAGTCGGTTAAGTGTCCTACTTTTGATTTTGACTCAGGTCATGATCCCAGGATCCTTGGACTCCACACTGAGCATGAAGCTTGCTTGGGATTCTTTCCCACCCTCTCTGCCCTCCCCTGCTCACTCTCTTTCTTAAAAAAAAAAAAAAGTACACCCATGTTAACAACTAAGTAAAGCCACAAATCAGTAAAAAGTTATAGCATATACGGTGCTGAATCCACAAGAAACCCAGAAGTGCAAGATGCATAACAGAGGGGGTCCTGAGGTACAGATCCTGAGCCTCTTGTGAAAGGCCAGGGCAGAGCTCTTTAAGGTTGTGCCAGCCTTGAAAATCGATTCCAACCTTTAAAGTGGTAAGCTCAAAAAAATGCCAAGCTCGTATGCTATTGGTTCGTGTAATTTGAGTAACAGCACAGCCCAGGAAGAGCAGCCAGTGTAGTGTTTAGCAGACTGAATTAGCCAGTGGTGTAAAGCAGTGCCAATAACTAGGAGCCTATGAGCCATGAAGCCAATAAAGTGACAATTCCAGAGCCGTTTGCTGGCCCACGCCCTTTCCAAGGGTGCGGGCTCCTGTGGTGAAATTTACAAAGGCAAGATATCTGAACTGAAAAGCGTATGTAGCCATACAATGAATATACTATAGAAGTGTGTCAGGTACTTAATGAATGAAAACCATATACTGTTGTTCTGGATTTTGTGATACTTGTCATCTTTTAAAAACATAATCTGTTTTTTTCTTTCCTCATTCTAAATAACCTTCATATTCCAAGTTTATATTTGTAACTTTGGATTCCTTTTCAAATGGTATAAACTCTAGGTGCTAGAAAACAGGCCTGGGCCCTTAGCCAATGTGATACCCCTGCTAAGTTTAAAGACCCCATCAGCATCTGCAGTAGGAGGTACAGGGCAGATGGCTTATGGTGTGGGCTTCTCTTGGCCAGTGTGCTCATCTAGGAGGCGTAAGAGCTTTATAAGAAAGTGTGGATGACAGCACAAGCATTTCAGCATAGGAGCCCTGGAATTCTAAACAGAGCTGGTGAAAACCAGTTAGAACACCTGATTTCTAACTTTAGTCCCTCTGAGTGATGTTGCTTAGGCATGGCCGGGCTCTGTTTGCCCCATGCTCATCACCCGTCTTCCCTGGCAGGTGCGAGTGAATTATATACCCTGAAGTTCAAGCTTAAGGACAGTTTGAGCATTGCTGATTGAGCGGACTTCAGTTTACACAGAAGAGGCAGGGGCGTTACCCAAGGCTGCTCCCCTTGAACTTTTGTATCGACTCAACACAGGAGCCACTGTGTTACACAAATATATGTTTCCAATAGAAGAGAATGCAACAGAAAACCCATTTATCTTGCATGGTAAAGGGCTTGCACGTCACCGTAGATTTCAACTCTACCTATAATTGTAAATCTGCCCAACTGTTTTTTTTAAGGGTACTGGAAAAAAATTACAGCCTTCTGGCATGTTAACAAACTTGCTAGCTAATAAGGAGAATGAAGAAAGGTTGTGTACTTTGGAGGAAAGCTTTTTCAAAATACATGGAAGAAATTCTTAAGAATCCTAGTCTGTTCATGCTTTATATCTTGCCAGGAAGTGTAAAAAGATGTTTTGCACAGTATCTGTAGCAATTCTTATGTTACACAAATACAGTTGAGATTTCTCTAATACATGTGCCTGGAGGTGGGGCTCATGATCATTTTTGAAGGCACATTTATCTGAAGTGAACAGTGGTATATTGGCAGCTGCTGTTTTAGAATTTTTCTTATCAGACATTCCTTTTATGACCAAGCTGAGCTTTTTCTGTTGAAAGTTCTTAAGTTCCAGCCACATGGATGTGTATGCAAATTATCCCCAAACCTTGAACCACTGTTCTTGATCAGAATGCAAAGATTTGTGCCCACGTACTTCTAGATAACTAGAAGTTTAGATAACTTCTGTTCAATAACAGCAAAAAATGAGTAAGGAAGGAAAAGGATGAAAAAGGTTTCACCTTCTGCTAAAGGCTATGGCTGAAGGGGACATGGTTCTCATTTATTGTTCTCTTTCAGACGATGGAAGAATATATGAACAAGCCTACATTTTAACTGTGCCTCTCTCTACTTGAAGACTCCCAAGTGCTCCACACCATGAGCCCGTAAATTAGCAGTGCCTGCCATCCAGTTCTTCGACCGAGCCTTTGGCATCATGCCAAAAATAACCTAAAAGGGATCCTTTGTTAACTAGCATTAAGTTGTTTCACATAACGTATTTATCATTATTACATATCTGTATTATGCTGTACATAACTACTTATTGTAGCTCTGGATGTAGACTGGATATCTGTCTGCAGTGCTCTAACTCCATGTGATATTTTTAAGCTAATTTAAATAACGGTGTTGCAATATGTGTTTCGTTGCATTCCATCCTCTACTAACAGCTGAATAAACAACCCAGCATTTTGATTGTAAAATATATGCTGTATGAATAATTCTTTTCTAAATGTTTAGCTTTTAAAATTGTATGATAGTTCAAAATTATATTCATAGCCCAGAGTTCATACATTGCGCTAGATATTTTTGATACATTTAGTAAAATATAAATTTCAATCCAGATACAACGTATCTGATTTTAATGTCCTGCATTGATTTATTTGTTCAGGGTTGGAATTAAGGAAAATAACCAAAGATAGTCAGGGACTTAAGTAGTTTTGATATCATGGAAGCTGCTATCTAGTCAAGGTTTTAATTTTACCATTTAATTGAATATAAAGGGCATTCCATAATGTTGTGTTTTCCTATAAATTCTCTATATTTATTAAGGATCTGAGACTTCGGGAGATAACGGTGTCTATGACTTCCCTTATTATAAAAATAGTATAATAAAGATTAATAACAAAAGCAGTAATTATTATTACTACTACTATTTTAATAAGTTTTAAGGTTCCAAGCACTTAGTTGCTTGAGAGATTTTGCTTCAAATATGTTTTTTAATGTATATCAGGTATATTTGAGACTGATTGTTTATTAGACTTACTTAGAGAACTGAAAATTATTAGAGCCCATATAGTAGATGCCCTTCCTTCTTTTTTATTTCCTCATGCCCCAAATTAAATATTTGCTGCTGATCACTATTATCCTGAGTATGTTGCGTTCCTGACTTGCTGGAATGGAAGTTGTCTATAACCAGGTAGTAAATGTGATCAGGCATAATAGGGAACTGGCTCTTAATACTCTATCTTGATGTCCCATCTTTGACATCCTACTTGTGTATTTCAATGTTCATTTTGAGGTCTGGGATCATTCCTGTTGGAGTGGTTAGGGACCCACATGCTTTTCTTAAGAGAGGAGTGTGGTTGCTGTTGTATTCTTTCTCTAGAAGATCCTCTGTGGTGGACCTTTAGAGAAAATGAAGGGAAAATGTCCTCTCTGATTCATCTTGCCATATATATTTAGGGAAAAATAAGACAGACCACAAGAACAAAAGAAAAACGTCACCAATTCCTCAATAGAGCCGTTACTAAAAAGAAATAACTCAGATTAGTATACCAAGGAATTATTGGGCTTTTAATATCTAATATTTACTCCAGTTAATCCTGTGATTGGAATGATGGCATTGGATTGAAGTTTCACTGTCATTTTTGATCACTCTGTTTATTTCATGTCTTCAGATTTGTGTTTTTGTTTTTTGTTGTCAGTAGGGTGGAACTCTTTATAAATTTTCAAAAGTTTTGTAGGACATCTTGGTGGTTCAGTTGGTTAAGCATTGACTTTGGCTCAGGTCATGGTCACACAGTGAGTTCAAGCCCTTCATTGGGCTCTGTGCTGACAGCTCAGAGCCTGGAGCCTGCTTCAGATTCTGTATCTCCCTCTCTCTCTGCCCCTCCCCGGCTTGTGCTGTCTGTCTCCCTCTCAAAAATAAATAAATAAACCTTAAAAAAAGTAAAAAGTTCTGCAAAAGTAGACTTCATGTAAGTCGTTGTGTTTTTCTGGTTCTTTTGAAGTTTTCCACCATTTTTGGGTGAAGGTATTTATTCATGTATTCTTGCAAATTGGATAATTCCACATTAGACACTGTCAAGCTATACACTAGGCTTTCAGACTCTGTGTCAGTGTCTCACATAGAAAATGAACATAATGATATAGCATGCTGGGTAAATCTGAGGTATTTGGGGGTCATTTTATGTGGGCCTTTGTGAAAGTAGTCATTATTATTTTCTTTATATTATATAATTATAATAAAACTACCAAGTGAAAGATAATAAATACTAAATTTGTACAAAACTTCCAAATAAAGTGTTTTTAAAATTTTTAATGAGGAATTTGAGTGTGTTGTTATGAACAGAATTGGTTTTTAATCAGATTTGATGCTTGAAATTTCTACTCATAATTCCTGGTGAAGTCCCTTTAATGTGATCTTTTTATTTTCTTGGTACTTACCATCAAGAAGCAACTTCACAAGCAGGTGAGAGCAAATGGAGAGAATGCTTTGCTCCTATTGACCTCTTTCTCCTCATTCACCCACTTTTTGATAATCTGATCTCTTTGCATGTAGTTAATGATGCAATCATTCTTCAAGTCTAGTAATTTCTTTCATGAGCAAACGTAAACTTGGCATTTATTGTGACAAAGTAAGTGAATTTTTCATTCAAACTTTTTTTTCCAAATCAAGTCTCCTAAAATAATGAAAAATCTTTTTATCAAACACACAGACGTTGTTCCACTAGACCTAATAATACCTCCTTAAGATTCATACTGTAACCCCTATGAAACATCACTGAGGAACTGTGTTTAACTTTACCTTTCTGAGATGTAATCAACGAACTTTGTTGGTAAATGTTAATGTATTCTTTCACATGGTCTCTGCAATTTGGATTCAGTCCAGTCAGATGCCCTGGGAAGTAAGTAAAATAAGCCAATGACTGTTTTCCAGTAATTAGCCAAGGGTGGGGCATTAAAAATGTCTTCAATTCCTTTTTTAACTTTTGACAAATTTGAAAAAACTCTGCCTATAGACAGTGCCCTTTGGTATTCAACAGTGATACTGAATACTGTTTTTGTCACACAAAGCTAAAAACAGAAGGGACTTTAATAGCGAAGACTGTATTAGCTTCACCTTTGGATAGTACTATTTAAAAAATATTTTTTAAATGTTTTATTTATTTCTGAGAGAGAGAGAGAGAGAGAGACAGCGTGAGCAGGGGAGGGTCAGAGAGAGGGAGACACAGAATCTGAAACAGGCTCCAGGCTCTGAGCTGGCAGTCAGCACAGAGCCTGACGCAGGGCTCAAACCCATGAACCGTGAGATCATGACCTGAGCCGAAGTCGGACGCTTAACCAACTGAGCCACCTAGGTGCCCCTGGATAGTACTATTTAATATGGAATGTAAGCCTCCAGACGTACTTATTAGAAGTTCTTTGTGAATACATTCATTTACTAGCTGCATCTCAGTGCTTTCTCCTTGCAGCTGTGCTGTCACTATTTTAGATACTTTCCCTCATAATTTATTTGCTTCAAATTATTAATTTACTGTTTTGTTAACTAGTTTGCTTTGCTACTTTACAGAATAACGTTCTCAGTACCTCTCTTCAGGGCTTAACAGCATAGTTCCTAACAAGGGTAGGTTAATCTGAGATGATACATTTCGGATTTAACCATTTTCCAGGTGAGAATTATTTCCATGTGTTTGACATATCTCCTTATCCACATATTCATAGTATTATCCAGAAAGCACGTTTGTCTTTCCTTTGGAAAATGTTGAGAGTTTCCACAGAGGCTGGTAAAATGGGCAATTCTGCATTGTGTGAGTTTGTGAGCTTTTTCAAGTATTAGTATAGACTTCCGACTGACTTTCTAAGCTACGCCTGATATTGTTCTAACTTAGAACATTGCTTCTTCCTTGGTATTTGCACATGTTTAAAATGTTAATCTTGGGGTACCTGGGTGGCTCAGTCAGTTAAGCGTCCAACTTCGGCTCAGGTCATGAACTCACAGTTCATGGGTTCGAGCCCTATGTCGGGCTCTGTGCTGACAGCCAGCTCAGAGCCTGGAGCCTGCTTCGGATTCTGTATCTCCCTCTCTCTCTGACCCTCCCCTGCTCATGCTGTCTCTCTTTCTCAGAAATAACCTGATAATATTTTGAAGTAAATAAGATATTTATGAAGAAGGAAAGGAACTATGAGTTGGCTTGGTTTTAAATTTGAGATAATCCTTATTTTACTTCAATAGTAATTTAAGTGCTCCCCCCAACCTATTTTTTAGAAGGAGAGAAAGATGTTGAATTTGTGAAGGCTCCAGTATTAATAAAATTTTTTCATTATGGTGGAAAAATATCTATAAAATGTAAGACTATATAAATGTGAAGAATAAAGAACTATCAGACTGCAGGGGGTTGTGATCTGAAAATGAAGTTTCAAAACAAATTTAGGTCATTAGCAGTTTTTAGAATGGTATAAAACTAGATTGAAAAGTGAAAGTATGATGATGTAATTTTGCAAGTTAATGCAGTAAAATTGGAAGTATTGAAACATTAGTTTTCATTAAATAAAATAATCAAACTTCTATAACACCTTGAAATATAAACATTACTTATGTACAAATAAATATATTTTGGAGAAACTGTAATGAATTGATTAAATTATGGTTTTCTGGTTTTAGAAATAGGTATCTCTATTTCTGGAAATAAATTTTTAATGATACTTTATCAGGAACCACACTTTGGCTAATTAGAACAATTACACTATTATGTATTTATCCAAACACTACAAAAATACTAACTTGAAGGGATACTTACACCCCAATATTTATAGTAGCATTATCTACAATAGCCAAAGTTTGGAAAGAGCCCCAATGTCCCTCAACTGATGAACTGATAAAGAAGATAAGATATATAGGGGTGCCTGGGTGCTCGGTCGGTTAAGAGTCTGACTTCCGCTCAGGTCATGATTTTGTGCTTCGTGGGTTCCATCCCCACATCGGGTTCTGTGCTGACAGCTCAGAGCCTGGAGCCTGCTTCAGATTCTATGTCTCCCTCTCTCTCTGCCCCTCCTCCACTCATTCTCTCTCTCTCTCTCTCTCTCTCAAAAATAAACAAACATTTTTAAAAAATTTTTAAAGAAGATGGATATATATATGTATGTATATATAATGGGATATTATTCAGCCATAAAAAATGAAATCTAGCCATTTGCAACAACATGGAGTAGAGTGTATTATATAAGTGAAATAAGTCAGAGAAGGACAGTTAACACATGATCTCATTCCTATATGGAACTTAAGAAACAAAGCAAATGAACAAAGGAAAAAAGAGGGAGATAAATCAAGAAATAGACTCTCAGCTATAGAGAACAAACTGATGGTTACCAGAGGGCAGGTGGGGGCGATGTGTTAAATGGTTGATAGGGATTAAGGAGGGCCCTTGTCCTGATGAGTACCGGCTGTTGTATATGAATATTGGATCACTGAATTCTACACTTGAAACTAATATTGCAGTGCATGTTCACTTATTGGAATTTAAATAAAAACTAAAAAAAAAAAAAAAAAAAAAAGCCAAAACTGACACAATGGATGGATGAATGAATGAACCAAAGCATATTATAAGAATGAATAAAATCAATTACGTTCTACTTGGAATACCTAATCTCATATGAAAAGAGTAGCCGTTGCAAAGAAAGCAATTTTCACATTCTTTCTGTAGTCATTGAAAACGTTACTTAAAATATAATAAGGGCATAGAAGCTATTAAGTTGGAGGAAAATTTAAATCTTCAGCATACACACCCTCAAGAATGATAAATCATGGAGACTAAGTCATTAGTTTAGAAAGTGCTACATGTACGGATACTTACTCCTTCTGCCTTCTGTCAGTGTGCTGTATAGTCACAACTGTAGGACCCAAAATACATAATTGCTAAATTTTCCTGCAGTTATTTTTCTGAGACAGCCATCCAACTACTTTTCAAATGCAATTTCGACTCTTGGGAGTTTTTGAATTGGTGGGAAATAATGGCTTGATTTAAAAAAAAATCTCTCTGTATGATTTTCAGCCATCAGTTTCTCTGAGCAAACAAGTGGACCATCACTCACTGTTGGGATTGCTTGAGCCATAAGACTCAGACTCAGTATCATATGTGTGGTCAGAGCATCAGAATGGACTAGAAATTGAGGACCTTAATGCTGGCCCCGGATGGACCGCTGAAAAGGCTCACCACCTTGCCCTCTGGAATGGAAAGGTTAGTTAGATAGGATTTTGAAAGTGAGCTAGTCTACACCACTCATTCTACCAAGAAAAAAAGAGTTGTCAGTGCATTAACATTTATGCTTTGATCATGTCTCAGAGCTAATGATTTAATTAAATTTTGTCGATCAAAGGTGCTACCTGATGAAAGTGTTTGATGAGCTTTTTTTCCTGGTATGAAATACAAGCCTAATGACATTTAAACATTTTTTTCACCCTTTTAAATGATACAAATGAAGTACATGGCGTGCACTTTAAATAAGGGATGGCATTATGGGAGTGGGGAAAAAATGCGACTGTTGCAACATAGGTAAAGGGTGAATTGCCAAATTAGTGTTGTTGAACTTGAGAGCTGGAAGATCTTACACGTTTCAGAGGGAAGGGAGAACAGAGGAAGAATACATGTTTGTTGGTGGCGGTCTTGAATAAAAGGCACCGATAATCTGGAAAAATCCCTGAATTCAGTGACTGTTTCCTGCATGTAGCTAAGGTTTGTTGTTGCAACACTGTTTGTACCTAACTATGGACAAATACCTTTCTTTGCATTTGGTTGTGAGCTGGGGAGCGAGAGCCGGATGAAACCAAATGCTGCTTGGAAATGAGGCAGATACCAGCTGTTCATGGACCAGATCATTTCCTGGTTTCTCCCGGGCACACAGCTAGGCTTCATTTCCCAGCCTCTCTTGAAGTGTGGTTTATCCATGGCTAAATCATGGCTGGTGGAATGTGGGTTGAAAGAACATATGCCCCATCACAGGTCTGGCTCATAAAACACTCTCACACATGACCTCCATTTTCTGTCTTTCCCCATTTACACCTGAAGGAAAGTATGACAACATCCAGACAAGGCAGAGCCATGAGACGGAAGGAACCTGAAAAAGGCTCTCAGGAAAGCCACCCAAGGAGGAACGGCCACACTGGACCTTTACGTGCAACAGAAACAAACAATTGCGTTAAGATGCTGACTTCTTGGGGTGGTTTGTTTCAGCAACGAGCACGCCCTGACACAGGAAACAATCCTAGGCTCCCATCAGTTGGATCAAGACACGCGTAATCACGTGTATTTTCAGGCAGTGGAAAAACGCAGCCCCCTTTGGAGCTAATACAAGCAACTAATGATCTGGAAGAGGGTGGATAATAAATGCGATGGGGAGAGTAGGCAGCTGAGAAGTTGGAAGATTTTGATATTACCACCCACACATCATGTCAGTTTTGTAGAAGGACAAACTGGGAGCACCTCAGACTTCCCTGAGCCTGCATGAAAATTCTGTTTGGCCCTTACTGGGTGAGAAAATAGACTCGATTAAGTGATTTCATATGAAAATTTGGGTTTTGGGTTTTTTTTTTTTCTTTTCTTTTCTTTATTTGGAAAATTGTAAGAACTGGCCATTTTGGGCTTGTGCCCTGCCTGGGGAGGCCCAGCTAGAGCTGGGGGACATGCCTCTCTGGTCCCCGCCAATAGGCCTGCCCCGTCACTGAGTTACAGACTCGCCTCCCCAGGGAACAGGTTCATTTTGACCCCTGTACTGAATTTTCACTGTGCTTCTAGGGTTTCTGATGCAGCTTCTTAGTCTGACCTTTGAGACCTCTCATGATCGGACCACTTGGGGATTTTTAAGCCTCGTATTCCATGCTCTTGTATTCCACAGGCCAACGTGCTACTCTCTCTCTTCTTTGCTGTGGTTTGTTCCATTCATTCCTTCACCTGAAGCGTTATTTTCTCCAGTTGTATCCAGATTTTTTACCGCAGAACCCAAGTGTCGCTTCCTTCATGGCTCTCGTCTCCTTCCCTCCTCCTTCCCCTTCTCTGCAGTCCCTTTGCATTACATAGCTGCCCACGGGACACTTGTCACCTTAATATTCTATTGTAGATATTTAAATATATGTCTTATCTCTTGCTGAAAAATGCTTGAGAGCAGGATATGGGTGTGGGGGGGAGGGCACTTTTTTGGCTCTCCTAACGGGTCTGTCAGGATATTGCGTACATGAACACAATTGCTGACATCTAGTAGATCAGAATATGAAAATCTCCCTTTTAAAAAGGAGCGCCTGGGGCCATCAGTCAATTAAGCAGCCAACTCTTGAGTTTGACTCAGGTCATGATCTCACGGTTCATGATCTCACGGTTCATGAGTTCAAGCCCCAGGTCGCACTCTGCATGCTGACCTGAAGGGAAGGAGCCTGCTTGGGATTCTCTGTCTCTCTCTGTGCCTCCCCTACTCACACTCTCTGCCTCTTTCCAAATTAAAATTAAATTAAATTAAAAAATAAAAAAATACAATACAATACAATATAAAAATAGTACATTTTCCTTAATACTCCCTGACTGGAATGTTTTTGAAGAACCATAAGAAGTTTATGAGGCCAGTGAGCAATCCGACCATTTCTAGAGTTATGTGCCCACAACAGTTTAGTTTTGGCCAAGAGAGTATGGACTACCTCTTATATTGTCTTGAGTTCTGAAATAACATTAAGATCTTCTATTTATTTTTTAAAAATTTTTAGGGGCGCCTGGGTGGCTCAGTCGGTTAAGTGTCCGACTTTGGCTCAGGTCATGATCTCATGGTTTGTGGGTTCAAGCCCCGCTTCGGGCTCGGTGCTGACAGCTCAGAGCCTGGAGCCTGCTTTGGATTCTGTGTCTCCCTCTCTCTCTGACCCTCTCTTCTCATGCTGTCTCTCTCAGAAATAAATTAAAACATTAAAAATTTTTTTAAATAATTTGTTTTTGAGAGAGCAAAAAAGAGCGTGAGCTGGGGAGGGGCAGAGAGAGAGGAAGACACAGAATCTGAAGCAGGCTCCAGGCTCTGAGCTGTCAGTACAAAGCCCGATGTGGGGCTCAAAGTCATGAGCCACAAGATCATGGCCTGAGTTGAAGTCAGATGGTTAACTGACTGAGTCACCCAGGCTCCCCTAAAATCTTTTATATCTGATGTATGACTGGACCCCAAAACTTCAGGTGGCCCTGCTCCAGGTGACTTTCTCTTTTCTCTCTCTTTTTCTTAATAAATTTTTAAAAGTGCTTATTCATTTTTGAGAGACAAAGTGTGAGTGGGGGAGCGTCAGAGAGAGGGAGACACAGAATCTGAAGCAGGCTCTAGGCTCAGAGCTGGCAGCACAGAGCCCAATGCAGGGCTCTAACTCACAAACTGTGAGATCATGACCTGAGCTGACATTGGACACTCAACCAACTGAGCCACCCAGGTGCCCCTCAGGTGACTTTTCAAATCTCACCTACTTCTGGGTCCCCAGCACCTTAGCGGTGCCCGACACACAGTAAAATGCCAATCAGTGTTTGCTGACTGGAAGCTTAGAGATGAAAGACTCCATGCAACGTGGCAATGCACTGGCCGTGGTTGTTTCTGTGATAGCAGCAAAGTGATTGAAATGAAAACTGAGCACTCAGCGGTGATACCATATGGACCTGCTTTGTTCCTTGTGAAAGAAGAAACGAGAACTAGTGGGCTGGGACCAGGCCAGCCTAACTCGATACCATTTCCACAAGGTGCACACAAAGCTTCTCTGTTGGGGCCACAGACTGGATGGCAAAGCTGTCATCAGCTCTTAACCTGAGTGACCAGAGAGAGTCACGTGGTTGGCTCATGTGCTTGTATCCAGAGGAGTAGCTTCTTGAAACATACACGACTTGACTTCTACCCAAAGTGAGCACTTTTAATATTTTCATTTCATTTCATTTTACTTTATTCTACTTTATTTTATTTCATTTTATTTTATTCTAGTCTATTCTACTTTATTTTATTTCATTTTATTAAGTTTATTTATTTTGAGAGTGTGAACGGGGGAGAAGTAGAGAGAGAGGGAGACAGAGAATCCCAAGCAGGCTCCATGAGATCCTTACCTGAGCCAAAATCAAGAGACTGATGCTTAACTGACTGAGCTGCCCAGGCGCCCCAGTACTCTTTACATCTTTAATGGGCCACGTGGATTGTGACTCTGCTACATGGTTATGGTAGGGTATGGGCCGTGGCTTTTTGTTAGAACGGAAGCTCCCTTCTCGATACTGTTTTTCTGACTCATGAGGTAGAAGGCAGTGATGGACTATTTCCTCTGTCTCTTCACGCCTTCCCTTTGCCCTCTGCCATGAAAATGAGTTGGCTGGCTTTTTGCATCCTCCATAGATCTGTACGAATTCAAGCTATATGAAAACAAAGCTCTGAAGGCACATTTATGAACAGAAATGAAAGGACACCTTTTAAAGGAGCTTACTGTAGAGGAAAGCGGTATTTGCCACGGGAATGATTGACTACCAATTACGTTTCACACCAAACCTAGTGAAGATATTACTCACAAGGGACAAGAAAAGCAGTTTTTATTTTAGAAAGATTTTTTAAATTTAGGAAAGATGAGGAGGCAGAGAAGAACAGAAAGCAGTAAAAGAGAAAATGATTATTTTCTGCTGGCAAATGTATAGATACCTTATTTATCGACTCTCATTTCATGCTCCTGTTTGTAGATGGAAAAGTAGTAAAACATGAAGTTAGAATACACAGCCTTTGTAAAGGAGGTGTGAGAGTCAAATTGGATAATTTGTCATCAGTGTCACCATGAAAAGGTTGGGAAACTGTCATCAGCTACTTGGTAACAATTAGCCTTATAAGCTTTACCTTACAGAGAGGACTTAGGAAAGGAACCTTCACAACACGACTGTCCAGAAACCCCAAATGCATTGAGCAAATCCTGTCTCAAATACATGTGTTGAAGCCTTGACCTGAAATGGCCTACCTTTTTCTTTCCTGCTCTGGGAGTGCCCTGCTCGCTGTTGGCCTGGCAATTCTTGGTCACCAGCCAGTCCCCAGTTCAGACAGCAGACCCTGTGGACTGTGTCCATGACCCCCTTCCCCAAGACTGATGGATGATGCAGGGGTGCTATAGGAGCAGAGACCATAGGGACTCATTTGTGCATGACCAGACGTTGACAGCACGGGCCTCTTCCGAGAGATTGTGAGCTTTTTCTGGACAGAGGCTCTCAGCTTCCTGCTGCTATTTAGAGAGCTACTTAACGCTCGTTACATAAATACATGCATACTTCAAGTGGAAGGAAGAAGGAATACTTGGCCCTGGGGTACTCTCCCACCACACCCACCCTGGACACAGTTGACTGTAGGCTCAGGGTCCCAACGTTCCTTTTTATTCCTTGATATTGTGGATGCGATCATTTTTGGAGGTATAACTTTTTCTCTGATCATAATGTGTACAGGAAAGATTTAACTCAGCTGGCCTGGGGTACTCAACCCTTCACATTCTAGATAAAAACCTGCCACTAGAGGTGGACTGGCTCTTGGGGAATAACTTCTGACTCTTTGGAATGTTCTGTCTGATAAGAGCGTTCCATGCATGTCTAAGAACCTGAGCCACACTCTACCAGTGTGGCCGAGTGACTTTATCCTGACAACTGGATTCACCACGAACACTTGTTTTTTGCCCTGGGTTAAGTACCCGGGATCAGTCGCGTGGGCCCTGCATGCCAACAAGACTGGCTCTCAGTAAAACCTCTGGATACCATGACGTCGGGAGCTTACCTGGTCAGTAGCACTTGGCACATGGTTGCCGGAGGGTTCAGTGTATCCCCGCGTGACACCACTGAGGGGGACACTGAGAAGCTTGCACTTGGTTCCCCTTGGACTTTACCCCTGTGGCTCTTCCCTTTGCTGATTCCATTCTACATCCTTTTACTGTGATATGTCGTAACAGCGTGCGAGACCCATGGGTCATAGGAAAGCATCGTAGGGACCTCAGCACACAACCCCTGCAGATAACATCGTTCAGTAGGATGGCACGTGAAAATAAATTATTACAGAGACCAGGAAGGGGGAGAGTCTGGAAGATGTTTTGGGGGCCAGGTGCAATGGGTTCTGTGACAACAGGGTCTGTCCACTTTACTGGGATCATGTGCCCAGAGCCAGAGTGAACACGGCTGCTGTAAGATTCTCAGCTGTTTTTCCTTGGACACAAAAGGTATCTCCACGTTCCCAAAGGAAGGTAAATGGAGCAACAATGGGTATGTATACATGACTGGCAACTTTGGCGATGTGGGGGTTCTGACTCTGCCCAGGGCAGCTTGTCCTTCCACTACTGAGCCCTCCAGGAGGTGGGAATGGCAGACGTGCAAGGGAGTGAGGCAGAGGTGGCCAGCTCTCTACAACCAGGGAAATCCATTTTCCCTGTCCGTTTCCTCAGCCCTTCGCATGAGCACCCGGAATTCCTGGGTTGATTAACAAGGTGGGTTTTGCACCCAGAGTCTCCGAGTTCCTCGCCTGCTGTGTGACTTTGGCAGGTAACTTCTACCTGCCTCGGTTTCTTCATCTGCACTCAGGACAGGGTCAGGAAACTAGTAAATGTTCATTACACGGTAACCGCTGTCTTTGGCTTCTCTTCTGGATTTCTTTGAGAAGCAGCAAAAGAGCTCTCCTGATGGTATCATTGGGAAGAGGGTTTGCTGTTGTTTAAGAGAACTTTCTGGGGCTGAAACAAAGAAAAGGGACTGGAACTGTGTCAGCATTTTGTGAGTTGATTACAGAGATTTCACATCAATACCAGTTTTTAGACATTCTATTCAAGGAGGATTCCTTCCTTCCTTCCTTCCTTCCATCCTTCCTTCCTTCCTTCCTTCCTTCCTTCCTTCCTTCCTTCCTTCCTTCCTTTTTCTTACAGAAAGAGGGCACATAAGTGAGGAGCAGAGGGAGTTTAAAAGAGAGAGACAGAGAGAGAAGTGGGGCTCAAGCTTACCCAACTTGGGGCTCGAACTCACAAACTGTGAGATCACGACCTAAGCCAAAAACAGTTGCTTAACCAACTGAGCAACCCAGGAGCCCTGGAAGAGGATTTCCTTATGGCAAATAGGTTGGGGTGTGTTCCCATGGTGGGCTTCTTCCTCCCCTCTCCCCTAAGGCTCCTTTCCTGATGCCCACCAGCAGCTGTGATTGGGCCGCAGCATGTAGCTGGCCAGGACGAATTTCTTGCTTCACCAGACGAAGCAAGTTCGAGGCTAATATCACCCCTAAGTCCAAGAGGGCAAACTGACAGAATAAGAACATTAATCAGAGACAGACCCTAGGTTTAAAATAGTCTCTTTCTTTGACATATTCAGGATAATCCCCAAATGATAAAGCTTATTTTTTGCACACATTTGAGAGGCCACAGGCCAACGTTTTCTGGAGCACAATATCCTCAGTGGGCCGAGGGGCTGATGTGACATGACACCTTAGGTGACCTGGTGAGGCTGTCCCTCCACAGAACAGAAAAACAAAACAAGACAGAAGGCATGATGAGGCAGTTTAATTCTCTAGGGTTATGTGCTTCGTTTCCCCACTCTTCAAAGTTTCACTAAGATTGACATGTTTAAAGAAGTGAATAAGAACTCCTAGCAAACCCTTCACAAAAATTCAAATTATATTTAGCAGAAAAAGAAAAACCGAAAATAATACGCAGCATTGGATGACACAGGTGAACAGCACAGACTGCTAAAAAACAGGTTGTCAGTGCAAATAAATAACACTGTAATGATCGTATCTTTTGACCCGGGGACTCTGAGAATTGAAGGCAGAGTTTGGTAAGTGGTCCGTGGGCTAAATCCAACCTGTAGCCTGTTTTTGTATGGCCAGCAATATAATGATGATCTGTAGGGTTTTAATGTGTTTTCAAGGGGCAAGAGAAGACCGAGGAGGAGAAGAAGAGGGGGAAGAGGAGACAGACTGCCAGGCTCACAAAGCCCAACCTTTTTACCATTTGGCTCTTTGCACAACAACCTTACCTAAGGAATAACCCCAAACATGGAAAACACGAACAAGGGTATCTCTGCTGTGGTTTTGTAGCAGTTCAAAGCCTGGGAGCAATCTAAGTGCCCGCGGATAGAAGATTAGTTCCACAACTATTAAGTAATTCACCTAAGAGGATATTTCTCCACTAATAAAGTGATGCCTCTCCAGGGCCACAGGTCTGTGATTACATATTTGGCCCATTTGAGGAAGGCTTTATGGACTTGGGGCTCACAGATGCTTTTCTCACTCCTAAACGCTCAGCGCAGATATTGTATAAACCGTACGTTTTAAAACTTCATGATGTTCTGCCTTGAGTAGGTAGGTCATGGCTTCAGAAGTAGATCCTGAGAGAGGCGCCTGGGTGGCTCAGTCAGTTAGGCACCTGACTTCAGCTCAGGTCATGGTCTCAGGGTTCGTGAGTTCTGGCCCCGTCTTGGGCTCTGTGCTGACAGCTCGGAGCCTGGAGCCTGCTTCCCATTCTGTGTCTCCCTCTCTCTCTGCCCCTCCCCCGCTTGCACTCTGTTTCTCTCTCAAAAAAATAAATAAACATTAAAAAAATTTAAAAAGGGTAGTCCCTGACAGCTTGTGATACTTGTGTTCTGGCTGTTAGGACCCTTGGTAGTAGGGAGATTACGCACAGGGTTACTCGGGAACATGTTCTAGGAAGTTTTTTCCTGGCAGCCCCCGGGACTTCTTCCTCCACATTCTGCAGAGCATGGTGTGGGTGGGTGGGATTCTCCTGCTCTCTAATTTATTTTTATGTCCTCCTGAAACTGGATACGACTGGGTGTGTTTTATATATATATATATATATATACACATATGTGTATATATATACATATACATATATATACACATATATACGTATATATATGTGTATATATATATATAAAAAACAATATATATACTTTATATATAATGACATGGAACTTTTGCAGTTATTTCTCTAAGAGTCTGGCTTCAGAGCCTTGGCCAGAAATATAATCAAGGCCGCATTTTTGTTTTGTTGAAAGACAACAGATATCATTTACATTGTTTGTTCTTTTCAGAGGAAGAGACCGTGTTGATTGTTTCTGTCTGTCCAATGAGGATTTGAGAGGAATTCCCTGACCCAGGCTCTGCACTGAGATGCTTTCTTTGTGATTGAACAAGCACAGCTGAGCTACAGGTCAGATCCACGTCTTGTGATGCCCTTAATCCCGCTGTGGGTCGCTGGTGCCGGTAAGATAACGTTCTCCCGGGTGTGGAAGTGGGCGTTACCATAGTACCTCCAGCCCCAATGATCGCTCTCCCCCTCATTCACCTGTGCCTCCAACGTGTGACGCACTCTTGCTTTCTTCTGCGATTTTGATTGTTCAGAAACCCCAACTTGGGAGGCGCCTGTGTGGCTCAGTCAGTTAAGCGTCCGACTTCAGCTCAGGTCACGATCTCACGGTTCGTGGGTTCGAGCCCCGCGTCGGGCTCTGTGCTGACAGCTCAGAGCCTGGAGCCTGTTTTAGATTTTGTATCTCCCTCTCTCTGACACTCCCCTGCTCACGCTCGCTCGCGCGCTCTCTCTCTCTCTCAGAAATAAATAAAACATTAAAAATTTTTGGGGGCACCTGGGTGGCTCAGTCTATTGAGCGTCTGACTTCAGCTCAGGTCATGATCTCACCGTTAATGAGTTTGAGCCCCGCGTAGGGCTCTGTGCTGACAACTCAGAACCTGGAGCCTGTTTCAGGTTCTGTGTCTCCCTCTCTCTGACCCTCCCCTGCTCATGCTCGCTTGCGCATGCTCTCTCTCTCTCTCTCTCTCTCTCTCTCAGAAATAAATAAAACATTAAAAAAAATTTTTTTAAAAGGAAGAAACTCCAACTTGAGGCCTTCAATGATCACTCCAGCTTTGCAGAAACTACAACTTCTGTGTCCTCTCCTCAGAGTCCTTCACTGATCACTGCAGTTAGGTGACAGCTGATTCCCCCACCCCCCCACCCCGTCAGTTTCATCCTATAATCCCATGCTATTTTCTTTATAACACTTACATGCTTTGCAATTATCCTAGTGCTTTGTGGTTGTTTACCTATTTATTTACCTGTGTTTGCATGTATTCATGCATTTACTCTCCCCCACTTCTCCCACATTAGAATGTATGCTTTTTGAGGGCAGGACTCATGTTCCCAGCCCCTAGAGCACATCTTTGAAGAGAGCTTGGCATGCAGTGGGTTCCCTAAATTTCCATCTTCCACATGTGCCAGAGGACACCTTCTGATCTGTAGGACCCAAGGGTCACCTTTCTAGAACTTCCAAGGTAGAGGAGGATGCCTTGTCCCCTGCATTCTGCCAAAACAGCTCTTATGTGCCTGCCATGGTCAGGATATGCATCAAACCCCCCACTAAACTACGAGGAGCCCGGGAAGGCAAAGATCGGCTCTTTGTGTCCATAGCTCACACTCTGGCATCAAATAGGGGAAGGTTTTTATTTCCTGATTGGGCAATGAATAAATCTATAGTAGTTTCCCAATGAATACTTGTTATTATGTTGAGTTGACTTGAGTCTATAGTTTCTTGGTTCCTTTTTCTTGAAAAGAAATAAAAAAATAAAAAACACACATTGACATATCTATTATCCTCAGATCATGCTATATTTATTAATCTACTATTATTTTTATTCAAGTTTAAAAAGAAATGCCTTCATGGAGAATGCTAGCTTGGTTTATATTTGGCGTAGCCTTTTTTTTTTTTTTTTTTTTTTTGCCCTACCTCTGTCTTAATTTGATAGACAACCAAAAACTCTAGAAATTATGTGGAGGCATAATACTTCTGGCTATTATTTCACTATATTCACCTCTTCCTCCCATTTATAGTGACATAGAAAATAGAGCCTGTGAAGCAGATTCATAGAGTTCATTTCATGATTCCATTAGATGAGATTGTATTCAGGCCAAATACATCACACACAAAGAAATGGAAATTAATCAGGGCTGCATCGTGGTGACATAAGAGACAGGCATTGTTCAAATGTTTAAGATCCAGGAAATATGGGAAGATTGTTCACTGATTCATTTCTTTGTTTACTCGTCCATTCGCCCACTCATATGCCTCTTACTTAGTAGTACCTCACCTGAATACATACAGAATTTGGAGTGGATTATGCTCATGGGCAAGAATCAAGGAGCCTGTAATAGAGCAACGAGCTTGGGCTAGGAGAGGTCTATGGGGCTCTCAATTTCAGATCAGAGCTGGTCCTAAAGAAACAACCACAGAGCATTCATTCTTCCCTCATTCATCTGACCTCTGGTAGGGCACACCAGAAGAAGAAAGCCAGCCCAGGTGAGAGGCTCAGGAGAGCCGGGCTCAGTAGCCACTCTGTCCAACCTCTAGTTTATGACTGCTTTCAAAGCTGAAATGACAGAGCAGAAGAGCCAAGTGAACACTGGCTTCACACTGAAAAGATCTATGCTTAGTCCAATCTGGTGCATTGCTCACGCCCACGTTGGAATTCTTTTCCAGAACTCACCTCCAGAATGCCACACTTCAGCCACTTAATAATTGATTGAATGACTATTGAGCTCCCACCATTGGACAGCTGTTTGTGTTCTCACTCCCTGAGTAGGTATTGTTCCCATTTTACAGCTAAAAAAACTGAGGCACAGAAAGCGATTGACTTCAGTCTGGTGGCATTGGTATTAGGAGGCAGAAATGGGACTTCTTGCCAAATCTTTTTATTTCGAATCACTGGTCATCAGTGTGACACTTGGAAGTTTTTGGATGTCAGGTCTGGTGAATATGAAGCAGGGGTGATTTGGGTGTAAACCATCTAGGTGGAAATAAGGCATGTTGATTTAATGAGACGGGTTTTCTTGTGGGAGTTATAAAGTGAGTTCGAAGGCAATTTCAAAAGATTCATTCAGACAGAAAAAGAGTAAGAGAGAAAGGAACAGAAAGAGAAATGATAGAACAGAAAGGAAAAGGAAAGAAAAGGAGAGGAGGGGAAATGGTTGGCTGGCCATCCAAGAGCACACTGTAGTGATGGGCAGTCCAGGAACCCGGACTGGGGAAGGACAGAGCCCAAAAGAGGGAAATAGCTGCTCAAAATCACCCCCACTACCCAGACTGTGCCCGGGGCCCCGTATGCCAGAGTAGGAATTGCCTACAAAGGAATGAGAAAGCTTTGGGGAAGGGGGACAAATTCTGGGCATGCAAGGGTAGGGGACGGAAGGGCTCCAGAGGAATATCCAAGTCTGCCTCAAAGGGGTGAATGGGGGAAAAAAAAACATCCAGAACCTTTCTTTGCAAATATTTTCAGAAAGAAAAATATGGTAAGTTACCCTTTTACCTGCGATTAAATTTAGAAAAAACCAAGCACAAGGACTAGAGGCTTATAGATGATAGGGCTTTAAATACGATCATCTCATAATCCCTTGTCTTTATTATAAAATCAATTTAAAATACATTTATTTTCAGCAGTGACTTTCCCACTTGTATAATGAATTACAGAGTTGGAACTGGACTCCACATCTCCAGGTTCCTACATTAGTGCTAGAGTTAGGCTAGAATTTCTTGTTCAGTGTCATATTCAACGCTGTCAGGTGGGAGCTGGTTTGAATCCCAGCTCTGCCACTTATTCTCTATGGGACCTTGGACTTTGCCCAACTTCTCAATTCTTTTCACCAGTAAAACTAGGGGCCAGTGGGGGAAAATCCCCTCCTCTTTGTTAAGATTCTTATGGGAATTATGTGAAGTAAAGCTTGTAAAAGCTTGGTTCGATGCCTGATGATTAGAAAGTGCCCAATTAATGCCAGCTGAACCCAGTTATGGGTACTTGAACGAGCGGGATTGAGCTGTTACAGTGACACCGTTCTGCGGTAGCCGTACCGCGGTCAAAAAATAAATCGATTCGTGATACTGGTGAGTGGTTGGATGATAAATGTGTTAGGGAACTTGCCAAAGAAACAGCTGAGTGAAAGACCACATTCCTGGCTCATGAAATTTTAAAAAATGGACTTCTGCATGCTCCCAGATTGGCCAAGAATATGTTGCAAACAGAAGATTGGAACTTCGACCGTAGGAGGAGGACCAGAGACGAATAATGGGGCTGTATTTTTCAGGTGCGTCAGAGTTCTGGGTGTTCTTGGAGATACCCAGGTCCTGACACGGGGCTCCTCTGTGAACTCGTGATCTAGAACGAGAGCAGTTGCAGCGGGCTTTGGCTGAGTCTGTGTAACATGTGGAAGCGAGCTCTTCACTCTTGGGTCTGCTCTGAAAGAGGTACCTTGCACCTGGCTTGATGCAAAGTGACTCATTTCTGTCCATCGACAAATCCACGCAAACATCCTAATCCTCTAATCAGTCCTTGCCCTTGATCCAAATAGAAAATGCCAAGTCCGGGGCGCCTGGGCGGCTCAGTTGGTTAAGCTTCCAACTCTTGATCTCGGCTCAGGTCATGATCTCATAGTTCGTGAGTTCAAGGACCACTTGCTGGCAGGACAGTGCAGAGCCTGCGTGGGATCCTATCTCTCTCTTTCTCTCTCTTCTCAAAATAATTAAATAAACATTAAAAAAAGAAAGAAAGAAAATGCCAAGTCACAGATAAGGGATGGGGTTGGCCTCTGAGTCCACTCCTCAGAACCATATCCCACAGATAGGGCCCCAGTTTCCTGGTCACAGGCTTGTCATGAGACAAGACCAAACTGCCCTCCATCTCTGATGTCCTGTATTCAACACTCCTCCACTCCCCCTCTTCTCCTAACTTTGGAGCTCTTAGAGCTAGGGCTCCACCTCTGACCTCTGACCCCAGACTCCCTGGTTGCCTTCTCTTCCATTTCCACGTGACTCCAGCACCTTCTCTGGTATTTGATCTCTTGGTGTTGGCCTCCGAGTCCACTCCTTGGAACCGCCTGTCCCTCCCCCGTCACACCCACTTCCCTCCAAGGAGGTGATTGGGTTCATGGTTATTTCCGCCAAGTGTTTACAAGGGGTCCTTGGGATATGCTGCTTTTACCCCAGTGCCTCCCAGGGTGTGATGCTTCCAAGTCATTGCAAAAGATATTCAAGAAAACAAGGTCCTGTGCTGAAAGCTGCTTTAAAAGTCATAGTATCTCTTAGCCTGTTGCAGCCTCTGGAAATTCCAATTGTGAAGAGGCTTTTTTTTTAAAGTTTATTTATTTATTTTGAGAGAGAGGAAGAGAGAGTGCATGCACACAAGTAGGCAGACAGAGAGAGAGAGAGAGAGAGGGAGAGAGAGAATCCCAAGCAGGCTCCAAGCTGTCAGCACAGAACCTGACATGGGGCTCGATCTCACAAATGGTAAGATCATGACCTGAGCCGAAATCCAGAGTTGGACACTTAACCAAATAAAATACCCAGGCGCCCGGTGAAGAGACCTTTTAACTTCATATTTTATAATTGTATTTGAATATAGGAACATTTTCCTGGAAAGTACTTACCAACAGCCCAGAGAACTAACATTTCATGGAGAATGCCGCCTTCACTGCGTGTGAAGGAGAATGTTGTCCCATGGAAGGTGCTCGCCCTTATAGTTTTCTCCCTTAGTCTCACAGCCACCCTATAAAGTAGATATTATCGTCCTCATTTTATCTTACTATTTTGTAAGAACTTATTTTATTAGAGCATTTTTAAGTTTACAACAAAATCTAAGGTATTTTCCATATATTCCCTACCCTGAGGCAGGTATAGCCTCCCCACCTAAATTAGGAACATCCTTCACCAGAATGGTACATTCTTTTTTAATCAAGGATGAACCTATATTAACATCATAACCACCCCACGTCCATAGGTTACCTTAAGCTTCACTCTTGGTGGTGTACATGCTATGAATTTGGACAAATTTATAATGAGATGTATCCATCATAATAACACATAGAATGTTTTCCTTGCCCTGAAAATCCCCTATGCTCTGCTTATTCATTTCTCCCCCACTGCAATCCTGGCAACCACTGATCTTTTGCTGTCTCCAAAGCTTTGCCTTTTCCAGATCATATGGTTGGAATCATGCAGTATGTAGCTTTTTCAGGTTGGCTTCTTTCTCTTGGTAATATGCATTTAAGTTTCCTCCATGTCTTCATGGCTTGATAGCTCATTTCGTTTTAGTACTGAATACTATGTCCCCCTTAGGAGGCATTCTCTGATCCCTTCCTGCCCCCACTCCGTGGTGACTACTCAGGCTTGGTACTTTCATACTCTCCTACTTTTCTTGTCTTAGCACTTTCATATCACTTGCTTATTTATCTGTATTTCTCTCTAGACTCTAACTCCCTGAACACCAGCGGCTCTTTCTTGGTCATTTTATCCTTAGAGCTTATAAAGGCATGATACATAACAATGGTCACTAAATATTTTCTGAAGGTATGAGCATAATTCAGCACATACTCAGCCCATTCTGGGTTGAATCACTTTGGCTAGTGGGTTGAGAGAGGAAGCAAATAGAATAAAAATACCGAAAAGAAGAATAAGATGTTTTTATGCCCACTTGTTTTATTTGTACAGGATCTGCTTTATGAAAATTTAAAAATGTTACTTTTAGTTAGCTGAACTGTCTACCAACAGATAATTTAAAGTTGCCCCCGGAGAGGGAATGACGCAGAAAAACAAGAATAACTGGTGTTGACGTGTGAATTACACCGCTGGAAGGCAACAGTGGCCTGTATATCAGTTACATCAGGCATCAGTCTCCTCTTAGTGACTGTATTTATGATGTGGACTTGAATTTAGAAGGCTAAAGATAGCAACGAGAGCCCCAGGCAGTTTATAGAATCATGGCCAAAAGTTTATCTCATGTTTTCCATCAAGCTCCCATTTGAGCTTTTTATCTGGTTTTATCTGGATAAACCAAGGGCAAGGAACATTTTATTCAAGATATCCTATTTAAGGTTAAAAAGCACCCCTACCTGTGACTTACAGAGCAGAACATATTCAAAGCAGGGTTGATTTCTGTTTTTTTCCTTTTCACCCTTACATATTTTCCTTCCTTCCTTCCCTCCCTCCTTCCTTCCTTCCTTCCTTCGGTCCTTCCTTCCTTCTTCTCTCTCTCTCTCTCTCTCTCTCTCTCCTTTTTAGGCTGTGTCAGCTCACCTACTGTCTGTCAGAGCGTAATCTGCAGAAATGTTGATCATCTTGACACTCTGAAGAATAACACGCTAGTTATGGCATTGATGGCATTGTGCTGATTGGACTTAGGTGAACCACCAACTACTTTAGGTGTCTTAATCAGACACAAGTGAGCCAGAGGATAAAAATGATTCCAATGTCTGGTATGGAATCTTTAGACTACTGTGTCTTTAGACAGGATGGAGGGTTGAAAAGGCTAAAAGGGGATTCCGATGAACCACAGAGATAGGAGCTGCAGGAAGCAGTTACCACTCTCAGGGAACAAGGGAGAGATATTGGAATTATCAGAACCTAGAGTACTGAAGGAGGAATCTTCCAGAGCTGGGCCCGGTGCTCTGAGGAGTTTCAGAACTTGGAAGAGGGCCCTGCAGAGTCACTGAGAGAAGAATGAGAAAGAACAGTAGGAACTATGTTGGATGAATTGTGAGGTCAGAAAATGAAGATTCATTCAAGGATGAAGGAATATTAGTTTATACTTAACATGTTGGGAAATTTATTTGACTTGATCTATTTTAGGAATGGGATAAGGAAGCAAATATGTAAGATGGGATAACATTCAATAAAATTTAGGATATATTTCAGGCAGGTATCTCTGACTTTCATCATCCCTCTAATAATGGCATTGGCAGAGTATGGAAAGAGTATAGAAAACCAGTAAGAAGTCAATAGAAATACAATGGCTGAATCCTGGAGCTGAGATACAGCAACATTTAGGCTCGCCTACAATGTGAAGTTCAGGGAAGCGTGAGTCAGAGAGAACTTAGTTCAAATCTCAGCTTTATTTCAAAGTGGAAAATTACTCAGGTCACTTCACCTTGGGTTTATTTTTATAATTGGGACTATTATTATACCATCACGTCTTGACTTCTATAGAGTTAAAATCAAAGTGCCATTATACCTCTTAAAAGGCCTTCTGCCCCTCCCCCCAAAGCTCTGTCCTTAGTAACCATAAACCATTTGTGTATTCTGATTCCCAGTGATTATAATGCTCCCTTTCTTCTCCAATAGAAGCCTGGAGTTTGGCTCTACTTAATGTGAACTCCTGGAACTGCCTCACTTTGCCCACGTACCCCCAAATTTGGGAGATTCCAGACTGAACATAGAAGAGAGGGCTACCAGGCAGGTGTCTTCCAAGTGTGAAATAGACAGAGTCCTGGAGAGAGTGATAATAACATCTAGCACAGAAATGCTGCCCTGAGGACGAGGCGGAGAGGCAGAGAGTTTCAAAACAGGATGAAGATATAGTATTCAGAAGGCGCAGATTTACATAAACTTTAGAAAAGAAAAGCTGGAGAGTAAGAATTTGTCATGATGACCCTAGGTATTTCCCAAAGGATTGTGGCCCAATTCCAAGAGGCCACAATGTGATCCCTCCAGAGAAGGAAAAGGCCAGGCATCAGCTGTCCAAATCCGCTGAAATCGCTCTGTTTAATCCTTCTCCAGTATTCATCAGGCATCTACTTCTCATGCAATTGGCTTTCCTTAACAGACTTGCAGCATAGGAAGAATGTGCCCTCTGCTAGAGTCAAGCTCATAGGCCAGGTCCTTCTCACTATAATTTAGTGAATTAATCATTTGTTTCCTATTACCAATCACACCTGTGTGCATTTGGGTGACGATGTCACACTGAGGCCTAAGCTGGGGCAGAGTTAGCACTAATTAGGGACAGTTCTCCCATTAATAGTATACAAGTGGATATGTTAAAGAGTCTCAAAAATCCTTCTAACACCAAATTATCTTACTCCCCACTTGTTATGATATCTGAAATTCTACCGTTAGACTTCTATCATTAGACCATAGTTCCAGAAGTTACCATCACTTTGGCTCAGGTCATTACGTAAATTCAATTCCGCCTCACAAAGTCTTACTGGGTGAACGTCTAGTACACAGTGTTGTGAGGAGCACTCTAAGTAAAAGAATTTTAAAAAGTAAGACAATGATAAAGTAAGTTTATCTTTCTCAAGAGCCAGAAAACAAATCATAAGATATGATGAAAAGTCATTATATCAAAAAATGCTCAAAGAGTTAATGATGCTTTTGCAATAAAAATTCAGAGAACTAAAGAGCTCCTGGGTGGTTCAGTCGGTTAAGCGTCCTACTTCGGCTCATGTCATGATCTCCTGGTTCGTGGGTTCGAGCCCCATGTCGGGTTCTGTGCTGACAGCTCAGAGCCTGGAGCCCGTATCAGATTCTGTGTCTCCCTCTCTCTCTGCCCCTCCCCTGCTCATGTTACTCTGTCTCTAAAAAGTAAATAAACACTAAAAAAATGAAAAACAAGCAAACAAACAAAAAATTCAAAGAAGTAAGACATCAGTGGGGACTGCAGTGGCCAGACATATGATGTGAATTGAAACTTCACAGGAAAACCAAGGAACCCATTGTTAGGCATGAACATTTTAGGTTAAGTAGAGATCCAGTTTCCTTGGAGAGAAGGCACTGCTGGGGTGACAGAGCAATGAGACAAGCCTGGATGGGAAGTACTAGGACAAACACCTTGGAGGCCGAACTATTACATAGCCAAAACGTTTCAAAGAGGGTATTTGTTTGACTATTTGCACAGGGATGTCAGAGCTTTGTTGAATTGTGACCCAAGAGTCACTTGGCACGCTTGAACCGTTGTTTGAATAAGTGTCAGAGTGAGTGGTGGCACGGCCCCATGCGTGAGCTGGTAAAGTCCTTGGAGATCCTGCAGTGAAAAAGCCAACTGGAAGTGGTCACTGTTAATATGTTGTAAAGAAATTGTTGTGGACTGCATGTTTGGTCTCTTCAAAATCATACGTGGATACGTGATGGTGTTTAGACATGGAGCCATTGGAAGTTAATTCGGCCCAGATAAGGTCATGATGGTAGAACCCCTATATGGGATTAGTGTCCTTTAAGAAGAGAAAGAGAGGTGCCTGGACGGCTCAGTCGATTAAGCCTCCGACTTTGGCTCAGGTCATGATCTTGCAGTTGATGAGTTCGAGCCCTGCATTGGGCTCTGTGCTGACAGCTCACAGCCTGGAGCCTGCTTTGGATTCTGTGTGTGTGTCTCTCTCTGTTCCTCTCATACTCATGCCCCATCTCTCTTTCTCTCAAAAATAAATGAAGTTTTAAAAATTAAGAAGAAGAAGAAGAGGAAGAAGAAGAAGAAGGAGAAGAAAAAGAAACCAGGGGCGCCTGGGTGGCTCAGTCAGTTGAGTGTCTGACATCAGCTCAGGTCATTACCTCATGGCTTGTGAGTTCAAGCCCCAAGTCGGGCTCTGGGCTGAGAGCTCAGAGCCTGGATCCTACTCTGGATTCTGTATCTCCCTCTGTCTCTGTCCCTTCCCTGCTTGTGCTCTGTCTCTCTCTCTCTCAAAAATAAATAAACATTAAAAAAATGAAAAAGAAGAGAAAAAGACCAGAGCTTGCTCTCCACCTTGTGAAGACAAGGGAGGCACCCATCTGCAAACCAGGAAGAAGGTCTTCACTAGACATGAAATCTGCCAGCACCTTGATCTTGGACTTCCCAGCCTCCAGAATTGTGAGAAACACAATGTTTTTTGTTTGTAACATGGTATTTGTTAGAGCAGCCAGAACTCAGACACAAATCAGTACAAAATACCATATGCCTTTGACATTTTCCGAAGGAAAAGAACTCACAACAAAGACTTGATCTTGCGTGACAGGGAAAAAAGGCCTTCTGCCAGGTTGACTGAAGTCAACTTGACGTTGAAATTGTGGAGTGTTCACAGTTGAAACTTTCTTTGGGTTGAAATCATCACTGCCAGGCGTGGGGAGGAGGAAGCTGTTATGACCTAGAAGGGACTCAGGAGGGCATCTGGGTCATTCTACCCGGGACATTACTGTTCTCTTCCTCCTCTTCTGAAAGAAACAGAGGCTTGGCGTCAGGTGCCGATGAGTCATCTCGCCTCTCAGGGGCTCTGCCTGGGATTTGCAAGCTGCCTTTGCAGCAGCCACTGTTAGTCATTCACACACACAAAAAAAGCATATTGGAAAAGCTGAAGGGAAATGCTTGGGTGAACAAGTGATTAAATTTCTATTTTCATGGCAGTGAATCCTCTTGCTTGTTCACAAAAGCAGTTTCATCCAGTACCAGGCACCCTGAGGGCACTCAGGAAATACTTGTTGATTGACTGACAAATGGATCTTCTCTGTCCTGGTAAATGGGGGTGTTGAACTGAATTGTTGGATATGATTACGTTGTTAGTAGATAGAAGTTTGTGCTTCTTCCATTCTCTGTGGAGTGTCAACTCAGATTGATCAGATTTACATAAAGAGGTTAGGAACATTGCTGAGCCCACTCTCATGAACTTCCTGAAAGGAAAATGAATAGGGTCCTTTCTGGAGATTTCATCTGTAAGGGATTCATACATGTGGGATTCAGCAGAAGGAAGATTGAATTGTGATCTAAGCATTATGCTTTGTTTTGCTCTAGGAGGCACCCCCCACCCCTCTAAATCTTTCAACCAATTTCAGAACCTGTTAGGGTAAAGAATAAAAATATCTCCTTACTTGCCAGGAATGTAAAGGAACAATCAAGAATGAAGGAAAAGAAAGAGGGTTAGTCCTAGATTCCTTCAACCTGTGGCAGGAAGTATCATTATTGCTTTGTTACCATTTAACTGATAGTGAATCTAAATTAGCCAACAATGTCTAGAAACTATGGTCCATGCCTTTTGGTTTCTTCCCTCTCTTAGGTGATCTCCATGGCATTCCATACCATCTGCATGTCGATGACCCTTATATTCCCCTCTCTAACGCTAAGCTCCAACTTCACATATACAACTTTGTGCTTTATACATTCACAGGAAAGTCCGAAAGTAGTTCAGACTTCACATTCAAACTGGAACGCCTGACCTTCACCTCCAAATTTGCACCTCCCTTCCCTCCCTGGGGAGGGAATGTTATACCCAGATCGCAGTATCCTCACCGACCAGAGACCACCAGGGAGACCGAGTCACGCATGCAAAGGCAAAGGGCTTTATTACGGGCTTAAGCTCGGGCTCACAGACTTCACCAGCGCATGGGTCCATGCTGAGAGCCCCGAACAAGGGCAGAGTAGGGTTTTTATGGGGTTTGTGACGGGGGAGTTACAGAAGTTGTGACATGGGAACAGTGATCCAATCATAATTATTCAACATCATTGACAACGGGTTTGACCATACACATTGTCTAGAGTATTCGTTACTTTTGGCGGGATCCAATTACAACATTTAGAGTACCTTTAAATTCAACCAATCACAGAGCGAGCCTAGAGTCTTGTTCGGCGACTAACAGGTTAACTTTAACATTAGGTAACAGGGTCCTATCTATAGTTTGTATCTCCAGACCTCTCCCTTAACAATGTGGAGGGTGGTCGCTGGCCTTTCTTGATTGGGTGTTGCAAGGGTGGTTACTCCTGCCTTGGGCGATGTGTAACTACCTGATAGTTTCGGGGAAGCCGAAACTCAGGCCTTCTAGTTTAGAGGGGAAACTTAAAGCCTGTCATGGAGTCAGTTTGGTTTAGACGTTTCGACTTGTGGCCTTACAGGACCACCATCTGTAATCCTCTGAGCCAAAATGTCTACGAGTCATGCTTGATTCTTCTGCTCGTCTCATTCTGTATGTCCAGCGTGTTAGCAAGACTTTTCATTTCTATCCCTTTCCTCCATGCCCAATGTCAATACCCTACTATAAACCACGGTCATTTCTGTATTCTGTATTGTATTGATATAAGTCGCTCTTCTTTCACTCTTGACTCCTGTTATCTATTCTCCGAAGAGAAGTTAATGGGAAAAATTAAAAATATTAATCAGATCCTTTTTATTTTGGTCCTTGCTTTAAAAGGTCCGCTGGCTTCCTGTTGCCCTTCAAATGACACTCAAACGTCCCACGGGGCACAGGATTTATCTCATTCCACTCTCACCTTCTTGCTCTGGCCTCTCTTGGTTCCTCCCACACAACAGTCTTGCCCTCCCTCAAGATCTGTGAACTTGCTGTTTCCTCTGCTAGAAATCTTTTTCCTGCCTCTTCTCAGAACTCTCTTGTCCACATTTTAGATCTCAGTGCTAAGGCCCCTCCCCTGAGAAGCCATTTTTGAAAATGCTTTTGGAAGTAGTATCCCTTCATCACTCCCATTCTCATGCATCACATCACTGTTTAATTCCTTTGTAATGTTAATACACAAACCCCAATTACCCACCATATTTATTTACTGATTCATTGAATTTCCACCATTTCCCTGCCTCTTTGCAAGTAGACTATAAGCTCTACGTGAGCAAGGGCCTTTGTCTGTCTTACAAGAGACAGGATGGAACAGTGGTTAAACTCTCACAGTCTAGAGATGGATTTCTTTTCTTTATTTTGTTTCTTTATTTCTTTTTCTTTTTTTTCTTTTCTTTTTTTTTTTTTTTTTTTGAGAAAGAGTAAACATGATCAGGGGAGGGGCAGAAGGGGATGGAGGGAGAATCCCAAGCAGGCTCTACTTTCATCCATCTCATGACTGTGAGCTCAAGATCTGAGCCAAAATCAAGAGTCAGACGCTTAACTGATTGAGCCACCCAGGTGCCCCAGATTTCTTTTTTTTTTAAATTTACTTCTCCCTCGTTTTGTTGAAAAGTAATTAACATGCATCAGTATATACTGAATTAAAAGCCCACTGGGAAATTGTTCAACCTCTCTCTCCTCATAGGTAAAATAATGGCAATAAAATTACCTACCTCATAAAATTGTTGGGAAAAGGCCACTATCTATACAACACTGGGGACACAATGGTACATACTCAGCAACTGTTAGTCATCATTACTGTTAACTCCAAACCTGCTTAGCAAGTATTGGTTGAATGGCCAACACATTAATTTTATGTATTCAAGGACCATTTCTGCTATGCCACAGATCAGATTTTAGAACATTCTCTGAAGGGGGCCCCTGCCTGGGGGCTGGGGGATAAGTTCGGACGCTGGCTGGGTGAGTAGCCGCTGTACAGAAAAGTGGGAGGTGGCATATTGAAATGGAAAGTGCTAGTACTAGAAGCCAGAGTTTATTTAGTACTTACTCTGTGCTAAATACAGTGACTCATTTTTCTATTTTTTCATCCTCAAAATTTTTGATGCATTACTGTGAAGTTATCTTATGAAATACTTACGGTTCTTCATTATACCAACGATCCTCTTCCTAGAGAAGCTGGGTACCATCTACTCCCTTGTACAATTACCCTTCCCATCCCCTACCCTCATGCCTAGTTACAACGTTCTCTTCTTCAGCTCTCAACCACAATGCCACTTCCATAGAGAAGCCTTCTCTGACCCTGATAGAATGTTCCAGATCTCCCTGTAGCATCTCATCATACCACCTACCTTTCCTTTCTTGCAGGTAGCATTGCCTACATTAATTCACATGGATTATTTTGGGGTGCCTGGGTGGCCCAGTAGATTGAGTGTCCAAGTCTTGGTTTCGGCTCAGGTTATGATCTCACCGTTCCTGAGTTCAAGCCCCACATCAGGTTCTGCACTGACACCATGAAGCCTGCTTTGTATTCTGTTTCCCTCTCTCTCTGCTTCTCCCCTGTTCTCTCTCTCTCAATAAATAAATAAATAAAAGTTAAAAAAATATTTACCTGATTATTTAGTTAATCTGTCTTCCTGACTAGATTCTATACTTGTGGGGGCCAGGTCTCTGTCTTCTTCTTACCATGGAATCCCCAGCAACATTCCTTTCCAATGGTTGGTATGTCAGAAATATTTGCTGAATAAGTAAGTGGGCATCAGTACTGCTGCAGAATGAGGAGGCCCTAAAATCTGTGACTGCCCTTTGAAGATTGAACCATTCAAAAACCAGTTTCAGCTGAATTGAATTTTTGTGCTTATCAATCTCCATGCCCCTCACTCCCTTCCTAACTGAATGGAACCTGAAATAATGATGAAAAATGAAAAACAAAATTTGTCTTGAACTCTAGAAGAAAGAGAAGTCACAAAAAGAAGGAAACTGAAGAGTCGTGGTAAATGAAAGATAAAACCAAGATACTTTCAGGGTACTGGGGTGGCTCAGTCGGTGAAGCGTCAGACTCTTGATTTCGGCTCAGGTGAGATCAAGCTTCATGTCAGGTTCTGCACTGTCAGTGTGGAGCCTGCTTGGGATTCTCTGTCTCCCACTCTCTCTGCCCCTCCCCCACTCAGGCTCTTTTTCTCTCTGTCTCTCAAAATAAATATGTATTAAAAAACAGCAGAGCCTGAAGCCGAGCTCGAACTCACCAACCGTAAGATCACAATCTGTGCCGAAGTCAGACGCTTAACCGACTGAGCCACCCTGGTGCCCCAGGGTACTTTGTAGAATCTTTCAACTTCCTTTTTATTGAGAATATTTCAGGAAAAAAAATGATAAATAATGCATTTTCCTCTTTGAGGCTAAACAGTCTCATCTGACTTCTGAACCGTTCTCTGTACATTCATTACAACCCCTCTAGAAGGAAAATTTGATTTTTCTTTTCATTTTTAAGTAGCAGTAAAAAGAACTTCTGCTGATATCATCAAATTTATAAATGAAAAAATAGCACTGGTCTGATTAACGTTATTTCTTGAGAGTCTGGCTCAACAAAAACCTCAGGAAATTCAAGAAAAAAAATCATCAAGTAGGAGTATGTTTAATTATCTCTTGATAACAAAGGTCATTCAGCACTTTATTATTCTCATTAAAATAAGAATGACTAATTCAGCATGAACCATACAAATTGTTTACAACTTTTGATTATTCATGTCAATAATTTCCACTGGGGTTTATTATGAAACTAGCTGGAAGTCTGATGGAATTCAGAAAATAGAACACAGGGTAATGGCCCAAAGAAGCTACTGTTTGACCCGCTCTGTTGATGATTTATAAACCGGTGAAATGCTCCTGAAGGGAGAGATCAGAGCATGGAGATGAACCTCAAGGAGAAGTTGAGAAGGAAACATGACAGGTTTGAACTCAAAGACGATTCATAAGACACTTATCAAGTCTAATTGTGAAAGTCTAATTGTGAAGACACCTATTTCAAATTTAAAGACAAACCTCAGACCCCAGGAGGCTGGGTCAAGTAGCCATCTCATATTCAGCCCTTCAGGCCAATGCTTGAAGCCTCCCAGAAAACCTTGTCCCAAATTAGTTTCCAGCTTCATCTCTCACCATGGGCCATCACAAATTCATAGGCAAGACTGCATAATAGTCAAGAGAGAGGGCTCTGATATCAGAACACTGATATCCTGCTTCTCATACATATTGTTATTTGTGTGACCTTGGCCAAATTTCCTAACTCTAAGCCAGTTTTTTGTCTGTACTATGGAGATTTTAGTGTATCACCAACCTCCTGAGAAAATCAGGGGTCATGATAAAACAAGGTAATCCACTTCGTAAATTGTCCCACCTTCTAAGCACTTTTCGTTTATTAACTATTGTCATTAGCAACATTAATAGTGTCTCTCATGCTGAACTTTGCTTAGTTTTTCTAAACTCTGATTGACATTAAAAACTGAGAAGCTGAGGAACAAGAACTTTCACCATGTTAGAAGTTCAATCTAGAGAAAAGTACACAGAAAGAAGGAAGTCAAGATGTGTTTGGTGATTTAGGGAAAGCAGTGAACTCAAACCTGAGAAAACATACCAAGAATGAATCAGGGCTTAGAAAGAAAGAGATTTTTGAGGTTTATTTTAGTGATGGAGAAAATTTCAGTCTGGCCAGAGGAGACATTTAAATCAACACAGGAATAGTATAAATTAGAACTTTACATAATGAGCTCTTGCAAGCTATCCTCAGAAGAGGCTTTGGATCGGATTATATTGACTTTTATTTTAAAGGCCTAAAAGAAACTGTCAACATTTTTATTTTATTTTATTTCATAAACCAGATTAGAGATATTATATATTGCATGTATTTTATGTTTCAACTTAAAAAACACCCATAGGTAATTCACATATCCTGATGAACTTTCTTTTTCCTTATACCAAGCATTTGTATAATAAGGTAGTTGCATAGGAGGATTTCTAAGGCAGACTATAATCTTTAAGGTTACCTCTATCTCTGACATTTTGCGATATTCAAAACAATTGTTTTCCTAAGAAGATTTCTATGGTAGAGGAGGGATAGTAATATAGCAACATCCTTCCTTTAATGAGCTTTCCTCAATGGGATGTCGTTTAGAGTTTAATGAGATTAATTTGGGCAACATGTTCAATTTTAAATGAAATTTCTGTTCTTGTGCCAGCCAGCATGGATTTCGACAGGCAGAAAGCTCAGATCTTGCCAATGTTACCCAAGATTATGGCCCTTTAAGCCATGCCTCTGGCCGAAAGCCACTGGCAGACACTGGTTGCTTAACTGATGAAATAGGCAGTTGGATGAAGTATTCCTGGGCTCTCAAAAAGATCAGATCCTCCTGATCCTCCAGGCTGGGCTGGATAACCTGGGACCTTCTTCCCAATCTGTTGTTAACAGGACAATCAGGTTCAGAGGGAGCAGTGTTCCACTACCACAGGCTTCATGCCCAATTGAAGATGAATTTCACACTAAGGAGGTTCATTCCAAAAGGCAAAGCAAACACTTTCTATCATGAAGGCAGCCCTGGCAGCCATAAAATTTCCCTCTCCCCTTCCGGCCCTTCCTTTTATGTACCTTCAGACTCACGCAGTAATCGGTATCTGTTAGTGACACAGGTATTTTCAATGGCAACTGCTCCTTTATCTTCCTCTGGTGGCAGCAGGACTATTTCTGGTTAAACTCCAGTTCCTTTTTATGCATTTTGCACTTTTCCCTATGGAGAGGGATGGTCTTAGCGACTGAGGACAGGATGGCTATAAATAATTAGGGCCAACCCAGCAGAAGCTGAACCCACTGGGATTCCAAATAGATCTTCCCCTTACCCAAGAAAGTATCACCAATTAGCTAGATAGATTCCATTTTTATCTTTCCTCTAAAGCTCTGGGTGAAGACGAGCACATCAGAATAGACCAGGTATTGATCCCTGGAACACATTTCTGCGACCACTGTGTTTTTGTATATTGAATTTAATTGATTTGAGAGGACTTGCCTTGGAGCAGAGGCACAGTGAAGCCATCAGACTGCCGATGGGCTCACTGCCCAGACCCTGGAAGGTGTTACTTGTCACGGTAAAGGCTTATACTTTAGACTTGGACTTGACTCAGTCCAGGCCCCACTTGGTACTGTATGTATATCTGTTCCATGGGCAAGTTAATTTCTCTCCTTATTAGTCTTCCCCTCTTGACAACTAGGAAAACAACAATGTCTCTTTCACAGAGTTGAAGTAAGGATGAGACAAATTAATTTACATTAATTTAAATGCCCAAAACTCAGCCAGTTATTAAGTTCTTTGCAATATCTTCTTTACTTTTATTTCTTAATTTTTTATGTTTATTTTGTTTTGACAGCTCTGAGCTGTCAGCACAGAGCCTGATGTGGGGCTCGAACCCATGAACTGTGAGATCATGACCTGAGCCAAAGTTGGACGCTCAACCAACTAAGCCACCCAAATGCTCCTCTTCTTTATTTTTATTTTGTTTATCCTTGAACCCAGGCTTCTTGGCCCCATATTAAAGGTCTTAAAGCCTGAATCAGATTGAAGGCACAGGGAAGGAAAAGACAAGGTTAGCTGGCAGAGACTTTGTAATGAAAAAGTTATCAGGACACAGGAAATACTTTTCTGGGAGATGAGAGCGAAACCAAAGATAATTAATAGGTTTAAAACTTCAGAGCCAAAGAAAATGGTAGTGTCAGGGAATGGGAACTTGGGAGAGGAAAATGTTTTGAGACAGAAGATGAGTTTAACTGCTGATGAATAGACATTGAGGCAGTGGTGAGGCATTAAAAATAGCTGTCCAGCAGGCAAATGCAAAAATTGGGAAAATAATTTTTTTGTTACTTCTAGAAATTATCTTAAAAGTCTGAGTATGACTTTGAGGACTTTATTTTGAAGATTTTGCTCTAGATTTTTTTTTTAATGTTTATTCATTTTTGAGAGAGAGAGAGAGAAGAGCCAAAGAGAGGCAGAGAGAGTGAGACCGAGGATTCTGAGTGGGCTCCACACTGACAGCAGAGAGCCCAATGTGGGGCTTGAACTCGCAAACCATGAGATCATAACCTGGGCTGAGGTCGGAAGCTTAACTGACTGAGCCACCCAGAAGTCCCTCACTCTACATTTTTAGTAAGTAGTATGTAATGTCCTTTTCCTTTTCAGCATTTTAAGTCATTTTTAAGTTAATTTTTAAATTATACTCTTCTTTTTGGAGGAACTTTACAATAAAATTTGGGGACAGAGATTTAATTGCTTTTTTAAAGAATTCCACCCTTTCTCTGAATGTGTTTTGGTCTTTATTTTAACCAAAACTTACATTAGCAGAGTTAATGAACAAAGTACACTTCCTGGAATCCAGTAATTCTAACTACACAAGAGAGAGTTCATGGATTAGCAATACAGAAATTTTTCCAAACGGAAGTCCATTAGGAAAATGTCTCACTTTTAAGAGATGTTCTGAGAATAATCCTATTAGGCTAGAAGCTTGCTAAGCTTATCAACTCCAGACACATTTCTCTACAAAGGGGAGGAAAAATCCAAATAGAATTTAATGTGACAAGTAAATGTTGATAGAAAATATATATTTAACCTCAGAAAATAATCACATTATCCCCAAATGTCAGTTTATCAGTTTCACACCAGGAAAAAATTGATGGCCTTTTAAGATCTAAGCTTGATATCATGAAAATGTTACAATGACACATTTTCCATTTTAGGTGAAAAATTTAAAAATTGGTCTATCTTTAAAAAATTGCATCAGTGTGATTCTTTAAAAGGTCATATGTATTTTTTTAAGAGAAAAAAAGTCTTTTATATATTTACTTATATTTACCAGTTCTGATCTCTTCATTATTTCCTGAAGATTTGAGTTTCCATCTGACCTCATTTCCCTTCAGCCTGAAGAACTCCCCTTACCATTTTTGGTAGTACAGGTCTGCAGGTTGTGAAATCTTAATATTTTGTTATCTGAGATAACAAGGTCTTTATTTGACTTAAAGGATATTTTTGCTGGAGATAAATTTTACATTGATTATTTAAAAAATATTTCAGTACTTTAAATATCATCATTTCTTTTTTATTTTTTAATTTATTTTTTAAAAATTAAGTTTACTTATTTATTTTGAGAGAAAGAGAGAGAGTAAGTGGGGAAGGGGCAGAGAGAAGGAGATATGGCATCCCAGGCAGGCTTCATGCCATCCACATAGAGCCTGATGCAGGGCTTGAACCCATGACCTGTGAGATCATGACCCAAGCTGAGATCAAAGCACCCCAAAGATCATCATTTCTGATGAGAGTCAATGATCATTTGAATCTTCTTCTGTTGTGTGCAATGTGTTATGTTCCTTTGTCTATTGTTAAAGCATTTTTCTTTATCTTTGGTTTTCACCAAATTGACCGTGATGTGTCACAGTATAGGTCTCTTCATATTACCATTGCTTGTTGCTCATTGTAAATTTATGTCCTTTATTAAATTTGTAAAAATTTCAGCAATTACTTCCTAAAATTTTTTTTCTCTACCCCATACTTTCTCTCCTCTTATACTGGAACTCAAATTGCACAGATAGTAGACTTTTTTATATTATCCCACTGGTGTCCTTTTTTTAAATTTTCAATCTTATTTTCTACTCTTTTTTTAGATTGGGTTATTTCTATTGACATATTTTCAAGTTAGCTGATTTTTCCTCTGTCGTCTTCACTCTGATGCTAAGCTCATCCAGTAACATTTTTATTTCAGATATAACATTTTCTAGGTGTAGAAATTACATTTGATTCCTTTTCATAGCTTCTATTTTTCCATCAAGATGTCCTAATTTTCACACACTATGAGAATATTCTCCTTTACATCCTTGGGCCTAATTGTAACAGCTTGTTTAAAATCTTAGTCTGTGAATTGCTCAACACCTGTGTCACAGAATTGGTCTGCACTGATGGTCTTTTCTCTGGAGGATAGTTCGTGTTTTCTTATTTATTTGAATGTTGAACAATATTGTATTGTATCCTCAACATTGTGGAAAATGTTATAGAAATTCTTGGTTCTATTATGTTCCTTTGAAAAATATAGATTTTTTAAAAACATCAGGCTGATACCTTGGCTGAGCTCAAATGGAAAATTTTTATTTCCTCTGTAGTAGGCAGTAGCTCAGATAACAATTGACTTCTTTTGCCCTCGTGACTACCTTCCATCAGAAAGTTATAAAAACCGGAATTTTACCCAGTGCCACTCTGTTTTAATAAATATGGTCTCCACTCCATTTTCTGCCTACTTTTGTTCACTGTCTCATATATTTAGTTGGTTGTTTTTATATCTTGTCCAGAGTTTACAGCTGTGATTTGCTGAGGGTTGGTCTGATAGGAACCACTCAACCTTAGCAGAAGTTGAAGTACACCACCTCTTCCCCTACTCTTTTGAAAATGGAATGGCTGTTTTCACTAATTCATTCTCTTGAGCACTCTTGATTTTTTTCCATTGCCTTCCTGAAAACAGAGCGTGGTCTTGCATAAGAGGATAAAACATATGAGCAGATGGCAAGAAAATATTCTTTCAGTCCCTGTTTTCTCCATATCATTAAGTTGCAGGGATTTTGCCTATACCTCGGGGTAAGTAACGCCCCAGGAGGGAATGCATTGAGTATATTAGGTAGATAGAAGTAAAATGTAGTGCAAGTCTGAATTGCAGAGATTTGAAATCCGTTGTTTTTCTTTATGTTGGGAAGGCTAATATTATCTCTTTGACTAGAAAACCACAGGTGATGAGTGCAAGAAAATGAATTTATAAAAAATTAAATACAATACACTAGTCACTATGATCTTGTATAGCATTTCCTGAATTTTGTTTAGATGAACACATACCCCAAGATATTTTTTTTAAAAAGGGTTATGTAGTTCAAAAAACAAAACTGGGGAATAGAAATGTGGGTTTATTACCACCCACAAATTATGGATTTACCAAGATTGAGAGCACAATAAAAGTCCTCTTAGCACTGGTTAACTAAGCTGAATGTGATTGGTTAATTCTTGGATGATTAAGAAAGAACAGATCTTTCCTTGTCTTGTTTTCTCATTCTACATTGTCTGCTTAGGTAATTTCATCCATTTCCATGGCTTTAAATGTCATCTATGAGCTGATTACTCCCAAATTTATCTTCTCTGAGTACATTCAAAGAGCCTAACTGGCAGTTCTTTTTTGAGTTTTCATAACACTTCAATCCAGAAATTTTAATTCTACCCCTCATCTCCAAATATGCTCCCACCCAGTCTTTCCCATGTCAATAAATGGCATCACCATTTACTTATTCTGGGAAGTCTAGAATCATCATTGATTCCTTTCTTATATCCAACCCATTAGTGAGTCCTGTTTGCTGTTGATTTTCCTCCAAGATATATTTTTAACTCATCTGCTAGTCCAAGACATTACTATCAGTTATACATATGGAGAGGAAAAATGTTTATCATATTATTTCCTGCGAAACCAAAGCCCTATGAATGATTCGCATGCGTAAGATTTGTTGTTTCATGTTTATTCACTTCTTCATTATTACCTGGATTAATGAAGAGTGGGAAGTATAAATCCTTTGTGGTAATTTAGATCAGGGGTCAGAAAACTACGATTATACATCGTTTTCAATCTGCCATATGTTTTTGAAAATAAAGTTTTATTGGAACACAGGTGAGCCCATTCCTTCAAATACTGCCTATGGCTATTTTCATGTTACAACGGCGGAGGTGAGTAGTTGTGACAGAGGCTGTATGACCGACTAAACCTAAAATATTTACTATCTGACTTCTCACAAAAAAGGCCAATTTGTCAATGCCACAATTTAGTGAATATTTAGTAAAAAAAAATTAGTGAACCTAATTTCTCATCCTTTTCTTTTCTGTATCAGATGAGGCTAATTAAGAAATTAGGGGGATTTTATTTTATTTTATTTTATTTTTTAAATTTATTTCTAGGAGAGAGAGAGAGAGAGCGAGCGTGAGCAGGGGAGAGTCAGAGAGAGAGGGAGTCACAGACTGAAACAGGCTCCAGGCTCTGAGCTGGCAGTCAGCACAGAGCTCGACGCGGGGCTCGAACCCACGAACCGCGAGATCATGACCTAAGCGAAAGTCTGACGCTTAACCGACTAAGCCACCCAGGCGCCCCGGGGGAGATTTTAAATAAACATGAATATACGCAATGTTGATGTTGCATATTAAAGCCAACTCTTCTCTCCTTTTCCAATTATACCTAGGACCTTATATAAAAGTAATTGATGGTAGAAAGTGTGTGGGACATGGATCAAAAGTTCTACACATCAAATGTATGTATGTACATTTGTAAACATACCCTTTACAGCTAATGATCATGATCCCATTTAACTCTCTCATAGTTAACTTTTTCATCAGTTAGATGAGACTAAAAACCAATCATAGGTTATATGAAAAGGTTCTGGGTAAGAAGATATATTTTTCAAATCCTATACAGTTTTTGCCTGCTGGTGTTATTTCTCCTAGCCTCTCCCAGTTCTTCAGTCAAGCAGATCACCTTAATATTTCTCTTCAATGGACCTATTCTCAGATTATTTGCTACGTTGGTGTGCTGAGTATTCTCTGCTGGATTCCCAGACTCCTACAAAGTTACTCTTATCTGAGTGAATGTTGAAATTAATGCTCTGCAGCAGAAAACTCCTGTTATGCCATTCTGCTGATGTCACTCTTCAACATTGCCCTGTTAATTTCTAGCAGAAATTCTCAATTTCTGTATAGCTTCGGCAATTGGTGTCGTTTCTCATTTGTGACCAGCACCTTCCTTCAGGGCACTGCCTGGGGAAAACAAACATGATTGAGAGATAAAGACTTTCCCAGACAAACAAGAGCTGAGTCCACCATCACTAGACCTAACTTATAAGAAATACTAAAGGGAGTTACTCAAGCTAAAATTAAAAGATGTTAATTAATAAGAAGAAAACATAATAAGTATCAAACTCACTAGTAAAAGTAAGTACACAGTCAAATTCAGTTTTCTAGTACTGTAATGGTGTAAGACCTGAAACTGTAAACTCCTAGAAGAAAACTTAGGGAAAAAGCTCCTTGACATAGGTTTTTGCAATGGTTTGTTTTTATATGACCCTAAAGGTACAGCTAACAAAATAAAAAAATAAGCTAATATGAGTCCACCAAACTAAAAATCTTCTGCACAGAAAACAATCAACAAAATTTAAAGGCAAGTGACAGAATGGGAGAAAATATTTGCAAACCATGCATCTATTCAGGGGTTAATATCCCAAATATATAAGGAACTCAAACAACTCAATAGCAAACTCCCAACTAATCCCATTAAAAATGGTCAAACTGAATAGATATTTATCTAAAGAAGACATACAAATGGCCAACAGGGTACACAATAAAATGTCCAACATCACTAATCGTCAGGAAAATGGGAACCAAAACCACAATGAGCTATCACCTCACACCTGTTAGGATGCTATTATTAAAAAGATGAGAAAAAACATGTGTTGGTGAAGATGTGGAGAAAAACGAATCCTTGATCACTGTTGATGAGAATGTAGATTGGTGTAGCCATAATGGAAAACAGAATGGAGGGTCCTTAAAAGATTGAAAATAGAATAGCTATATGATCCAGCAATCCATGTCTGGGTTTATTTGTGAAGGAAACAAAAATCAATTGTCCAAAGGGATATCTGCACCTTTATGTTCATTTCAACATTATTCACATAGCCAAGATATGGAAAGAGCCAAAGTGTCTCTTGAGAGATCAATGAATAAAGAAAATATAATAGATATAGATATAGACATAGATATAGATATAGATAATGGAATATATTCAGCCAGAAAAAGGAAGCAAATTCTGCCATTTGTGATAATATGAAGGAACATTATGATAAGTGAAATGATCCAGACAAAGAAAGACAACCATGACATGATTTCACTCATATGTGGAATCTTAAAAAAATAAGATTAAGATTAAGCAGAAGAATGGTGGTTTTTGGGGATGAGGGAAGGAAAATGGGGGAGATATCGGTCAAAGTTCCTTTCAGTTACAAAATGAATTAATTCTGGAGTTGTAATGCACAACATGGTGACTGTAGTTAATAATATTATTGTGTATTAGAAATTTCCCAAAGGAGTAGATATTAAGCATTTACATCACACACACACACACACACACACACACACACACACACACACACACAGTAACTGGGTGCTGGATGTATTAATTATCCTGGATATGGTTATCATTACACTATGTATACATGTATCAATTCCTCAAGTTTTACACTTTAAATATGTACAATTTTGTCAATTATGTCTCAACAAAGCTAGAATGAAAGAAAATGTACTCTCACTGCCTTCATGGTCTCATTTTGTTTTAAAATGAGATATTTATTTATTATGAATATGAATCCAAGTGTTTGGGTGGATATAAAAGGGCCAAATGCAATAGAAATTTAAGCTTGTGTTTCTCTATAACAAGAAAAACTTAATGCTTTGTACTTCATTGGATAAAGAATCAACCATTCTCTAGACCCCGAGGTTGTATATTTTATGATGTGGCTACAACATAGCTTCCATAGTTGGGTTTTTCAGAGAGTTAATGTAACTTCTTTTTAATACCTATGAATGTATTTATGTGCCCCACAGGGAGAGAACATAGATTATATAATTGTGTTTATGAGTTTTCCTGTTATTTGAATAAATTCCACGATCAATGCAGATGTGGAAAAAAATAGAAGAAAATCAAAACCTCTTGGCTTTTGGGGCTGAACTTCATAATAAGGTTAAGATCCAAAGTTATGAGATCAAGAAATACATTTTATGTTGGAAAATGAGTATACTGGCAATAAAAATAGTATTCAGTAAGTTTACTTCTCAACTTTCAAACAAACTGTATGTCAGATTGGCTGAGTGTGAGCCTGAAGTTCACACAGCTAAATACACCATCTTATGACTCATTTCCTCTAGTTAGCCCCTGAGTCATAACTCATCTTGTTCATCACATCTACGCAAAAGGTCTCAAGATGAACTCCAAAGTACCTTATGTTCTTTTTAACGAGGTGGGGATGTTTCTAAGTACATTCCCAATTTTTTTTTCCAAATATGTACTAAGTGACTTTGATGGGTAGCCACAGGAGATATCATTAAACATGGACTAGATGCCTCAAGCTCTTTTCTCATTTTCCTTTTTTGCAAACTTTTTCTCCTCGAAACTTTCTCTAGCCTTTACATCACCCCTTTAGCCTCTAACACAATCCAAGGAAACAAACGTTGTTGGTTGGAAATGATTTGAAATTTGTTCATGCCTGAAATCAAGTTTGAAAACTGAGTCAAAACTCCCCTCCCTTTCAATGGCCCGTTTCTTTTTAGCTACCTGACAATGATCCCATCCACTCCTTAGACTTATTTCTGTACCGAAACAATAATTTCCTCCTCTGTCGCAGCCTAATGCACATCCACCAGCTAGAAGGGTTAGTTGCTGGGATGGGATAATGAAGCATGTGGTGGGTGGATTCAAACACCAAGGTCAGAGAGGGAGATGACTTGAATGTGTTTTTGTACTGTAGTCAGGATAATAAAGAAATTAGTTTGACATGTGTACACAGACTTTATTACTTGGATCAATCTCCATTTCCTCTCCTGGGGGGAAGGAAAACTCAGAAATTTTGAATAACTAGGAAAAAGTAGAAAAAAACATGTGTGCTGGATTTTATGGAACTGGGGGACCTCAAAAGATGTGAAAAATAGATTTGGACATATTTTGTAACAGTATTTGTGCTTGTTTTAATGTACAAAAAAATCTGACTTCTTAATTAGGATGAATGTAATCTGGAGGTAAGAAACAGACTCTGGGAAAGGAAATGACTTTGGGTCCATATATCCTAGAACTTGGCTTATTCCCAGAGTTTATACGAAGTCATTTGGAAGAATACATCTCCTTTTTTAGTACAGTCATGACATTATTTAGTGATCACATAAAATCTACAAATGACAATCAGAAGCATTTCCAGGGGAAGATCAGGGTAAGCATTCTTTCTCCTTAAGCCCATTCTACAAATGTGTGTTTTTGTTTTGGCAATATTTTAAAAACTTTATTTTTTATTTTAGAAAGAGAGAGAGTGGGGGCAAGGGGCAGAGGGGGAGAGAAAGAGGGAGAGCGAGAAAGAGAAATGGAGAGAATCCCAGGTAAGCTCCATGCTCAGGTGGACATAAGTCTCGAGCCCATGACCCTGGGATCATGACCTGAGCTGAAACCAAGAGTTGGATGCTCAACTGCAGATTCCCCTCCAGCAACATTTTTACCAGCACTGAATTATACAATCAAAAATGTATTATTAAAAAATGTATTAGGAGGGTAGAACTCATGTTAAGTGTTCTTACCTAGCCCCCCCTTTCCACAAAATAAAAACAAAGAAAAAAAACTTTGGTTTTTGGAAACTTTTGGAGGTGATGGATATATTTATTACTGTGATTGTTGTGATGGGTTTACAGGCATATGCATATGTCCAAACTCATCCAACTGTATACGTTAAACATGTGCAGTTTCTTGTATCGTCATTAGTCTTCAGAAATGCTGTTAAAAAAAAAAAGTAGCATGTTAACAGGGACAGCTATGCTGACAGCATGGTAGACAAAGCAAGACCATGACCTAGGAGGTAATTATGAGGATGGGGGGCTATACATATGTTGTCCCACCAACTAAGGACACAGATCCCCTGCCCCTCACCCCCACCTGTTCCTAAGTATTGCTCTCGTGAAGTTAGAATCTAAGTCTGCCTTAATGATGATGTAGGTATGGAAGGTAATAGGTGATCTACTGCCTGTATCAGGAGTAATACAGGAGTTAAGACAGTAGATCCACTGCCTGTATTGGGGAGTCTGTACTCCCCAGCCCAGGTGGCAAAATAGTTCTTGGCTTCCCTCTCAGAACAGAAGCTTGAAGGCTGCTGTGTTAAAGCAAATTACTCTCCTGACCTGCAGGCCTGGGAGAGTGTTTTTCCATACACCTTGCACCTTGGCAGACAACTTCTATTATCTTGGTGTGTGTGTGTGTGTGTGTGTGTGTGTGTGTGTGTGTGTGTGTTTTGACTCTGCAAAATGAATTATTTGTTTTTCTTTTATGAGCAAAAACAATCTGTCAGCTTCTCCAGGGTTATCTCAATATTGATGAGAAAGTAGTTTTGTTTTTTTTTTTTTTTTTCAAAACCGCAGGGTCCAGATCACAGTGTTCCCTAGATTGAGTCATAAAAAAAGCTAAATGCATTACCTGTTCCTTGATGAAAAGCATGGGTGTGAGATCTCCTTGAAGTTCATATGATTCACAGGAAATAAATGACAAAGGACAACCTTATAGAATAGCATCCATTCAATTTATCTTTCCCACTGGTAATTACAAAGCCTCATTTTCATTTGGGTTCAGCAAGTTTAATGAAGAAAGATCAGTTTCTATGGAGAATCATTTCACTTGAAAAGATGAATTAATAACAGTTGCCAGTGACAAATATCTTTTAGCTATGGAATTTATACTTTTCTTTTACTAATCTCTAAAAACATGCTATGCTCCCCAAAATACCCAGTGTCACAAAGTGCCGGTGAGATTGGAAGCCATGATGGATATATATCCTTATTTTAGAGACTGAGAGCCTGAGAAAAAGAAATGTTGGAAAATTTTATCCAACAGTGACATATTGGGGATGGACCAAGATATAATGGTTGTGAATTCCACTGACTCTTATTGGGGCCTTTAAAAAGATACATTTCATTTGATACATTCCTATTACCTCATGCTGGTTTTCACCAATTGCTTCATCTTGCCAAGATGGAGATGCCTATTTCCAAAAGGCAAAAAATTTTCATTATTATAATTAAAATTGTATAATAAGAAATAGACAAAGAGTGTGCTCTCTCCCTTTCTCTCTCAAACAGATAAGTCTAGAATGCTAAGTGAAAAATGTGGTCACACATCCAGTCTGAACTACTATGCATAATTACGGTGGCTATATTTTGTCAGTTCTAAAAATGTGTGAATGTGTTTTATAAAGTTTCACTCTCCTGCCCCTGAGACCAATATTACCCTTACCCTCTATGTTAACTAACACAAATTTTTAAAAAACTTTTTAAATAAAAAAGTTTCATTCTTCAATAGTTGGAGAAGTATTTGTTCATTGTAGACATTCTAATTGCATCCCCTGTTAGAAGTGGAGGGTAAAACAATTTGTAGCTAAAATAACATGACTCGGTGTAGAAGCACTCGATGTGGGCTATGCTTGCTTCGTGCTAAAGCATTTATGTTTGAAAGATTCTGGAGGGTTCTAAGAAGAAAGTCACAATTTTGTGAAGTTGCAAGTGCTTTCTGATCAGGTAAAATGAAATCTCAGTGACCGGAGGGCTGAGTAACTGTCTTAGTCATTGTTTTACTCACTTGAAATGTAACACAGAGAAGAGGAAGGGACAAAACCTCCTTATTTCGTTGAGGGTTGCTGTTTGCAATGAGACTTGTTCTTCAAGCTGCCTTCTGCAATCTGGGATTATGAGCCTTGAATCTCATCAAATACCTGTGAAACTTTAAATATGTATGTCTGAATCCCAGCCAGGTCTATGAAATCTGAATTTTGGGGAGCAGACTCTGACCTCTGTAATTGGGAAAGCTCTAATGATGATTTGGAAGAGCAGCCTGGGTAGAGAATGGGTTCTTGGAGTTTTATGGAAGGATGTGGGCAAAGGCCTGCTACCCTCTCTCCTTTGCCTTCAGTCCAAGAACAATTAAGTCTATGCATTTTTACACTTGAGTTTCCCTTTGTGAGGGGTTAAAAATCATCAGTGTTGGGGCACCTGGGTGGCTCAGTTGGTTAAGCCTCAGACTCTTGATTTCAGTTCAGGTCGTGATCCCATGGCTCATGAGATTGAGCCCCGTGTCGGTTCTGCACTGGCAGTGTGGAGACTGTTTGGTATTCTCTCTCTCTCTCTCTCTCTCTCTCTCAAAATAAATGAATAAACTTAAAAAAATCATCAGTGTGAAGGAGTCCATGCTTTCCCACCCCTCATTCCCAGCTTAGCTTCTTCCTGCTCCTCTCATTCTGAGGAGAGAAAGGAAACACCATATGAGGGTGAATCCTCCTTGAAGAGAGAGGAGGGCATTGCGGGAAAGGAGAACTCAAAACACCCAGATGGTGGGGAGGGGGGAACCACCAACTGGATTCTTCTTTTGGGTAGGGGGAAGTAGAATGAAAGACTTCCAGGACTAGATAGGGTGGAGATAGAGGTGGAGGCTGGGGTATAAGATTTTACGTATTAAGTTTCGATGACTAATTCTTGGATGATGTTAAATATTGGAAAAGGAAGACAAGTGGGGACTTCTAACTAGATCATGTTTCCTTAAATGTGTTTTCCTCTGGAATGGATTAGGGAAGAGGGTGCTTTATCAGTTAGGAATGCTGAAAGCATTGGTGAGCGTTTTAATGATAGCAACGATCCAGGCTCTTTTCCGTTGTTCTAGTTTGTCAGTCATAGAGTGCTGGTCATTTGTCTTTACACTTGCCCCTCCATGGTCCCAAGATAGCCTTACATCCACTTTCAAAGCAGAAAGAATAGGGTAGGGCTGATGCCAGGACCATGTAGCTTTCACAAGTCCTGGAGTTTCCAAATCCCGCTAGTAAATGTCCATGTAACATATTCGCCAAGTTGAGGCACAAAGCCATGTTGCTAATAGCTGAATGGGAGTCTACAAACATGGGTAGTTAGCTTCTCTGCATCTGCAGTGAAACACAAAAAGGGAGAAAGGGGCTAGGACTGGCTGCTGAGTAAGCCAACCAATAGACCGTGTCATGTCACAGCCTGTCCTTGATGACATAAAGGAACCAACAAATGAGTCCTGGCTAAAGAAACCGAGGAAAGTACCATCTTAGAGTAGTAATTTCCATGTTTTCAGAATCATTGAAGACTTGTTGAGAGCAGATGTCTAGGCATCGGTCTCTATTCTGATTCAGTAGGTTGGGGATACGACTTGCATATTTACCTTTCATTAGTTGTCTCAGATGATGCAGGAAGTCTATAGATCTACACATTCTGAAACGATGGATTTGACACATAGGCTATAAAGCTGGTGTAGTGGTGCTGAAACTGGCTGAACATTAGAATCTTTGGACACTTTTTAAAAATTTTAAAGCAATGGGGCACCTGGGGGACTCAGTCAGTTAAGCATCTGACTTCAGTTCAGGTCATGCTCTCACTGTTTGTGAGTTTGAGCCCTGGGTCAGGCTCCATGCTGACAGCTCAGGGCTTAGAGTCTGCTTCAGATTCTGCCTCCCTCTCTCTCTGTCCCTCCCTGCTTGCACTCTGTCTCTCTCTCTCTCAAAAATAAATGAACATTTTAAAAAATTAGGAAAAAATATCAAAGCAATGCTTGTGCATGGGCCCTTTCCCAACTAATAAAATCAGAAAGTCTGGGCTTGAGAAATAAGCATCATTCAAAATCTCCCAAGGTAATGGTAATATGCAGTCAGGGATGAGAATCTCTGACTTAAAGGTTCTGCTGACTAACAAGCGTCTTGCACAAATAGGGAAGCCAGGGACGGCTGGAGTAGCAGAAAGATGTACCAACGTCTCCATGCCAGCTCTTGGAAATCTTTGAGAGGGGTGGATAGAGATGAGAGAGTAAAACAGGCTGGCAACCTTAGGTAAGGCAAATAACTGAAATGCAGGAAATAATAGTACAAGTGAGGCATCTCAAATAGCTTAGTGTTTATTGCTTTTAAATACTGATTGGAAATATTAGTTTTAAATGCAGGCATCTATCATCTATCTATATATCTATCTATCTATCTATCTATTTTTAATATTTATTTATTTTTGAGAGAAAGAGAGTGTGAGCAGGGAGGGGCAGAGAGAGAGGGAGACAGAGAATCCAAAATGGGCTTCAGGCTCTGAGCTGTCAGCACAGAGCCTGATGCGGGGCTCAAATTCACAAACTGTGAAATCATGATCTGAGCCAAAGTCAGGTGCTTAACTGACTGAGCCACCCGGATGCCCTGATGCAGGCATTTAAATACCATTTTTAAGGTATTGTATCAGTGTTGTAATGTGTCCATGAATACAAATTTATTAATCTTAGGTAGATATTGTCATTAAGGGTTTATTTTGTTTAAGAGAAAGAAAAACTGTTAGAAATGGCAGTCTCTGGAATCCTCTTGAATCTTTATCTGTAGCTAAACTCCCTAGTTGTTTATGATGATGTCTAGTGTAGACTAAATAAGGCAGTAAAGACACTGAATCCTTGGGATCTGAAGACTCTGATCTTCAACAGCAAGTTTAGCAGATTAAATAAGGATGATTTCAAATTCTCAACAGTAAATCCAGTAGCATTTGGCTCGTGGAGCAAGAATAAACAAAATATATGCATAACTACCTATGTAAGACACCAGCCCGGTACTCTACAACAAGGGCTTTATTTGTGAGAAATTCTGTCTGTGCTGAAACACAGAAGCTTCCAAAACAATGAAAAAGTGAGTACGTGAGCAAAAGTAAAGGAGGAAGTTAAATTAAATTCTGTTCTGCAAGCATGGATCAGGCATCAGCTGGGTCAAGGAAATGTTCCTGAAGAAAATATGAAGATGGAAAAGAAATAAATCCTACCTGTACGAGAAGACATACGTGGTGAATAATTAGGAAACAGAAGTATTTGATGCACCATGAGACATTCAAAACTCATTCAATGTAAATCACCGTTGTAAGTTGGGAGGAGAGAAATATATATTCCACCTGGGACTTTGGAGATGATTAAAAAATTTTTTTTAATGTTTACTTACTTTTGAGAGATAGAGAGAATGCGAGCAAGGGAGAGACAGGGAGAGAAGGAGACACAGAATCTGAAGCAAGGTCCAGGCTCTGAACTATCAGCACAGAGCCCGATGTGGGGCTTGAACTCATGACCCATGAGATCATGACCTGAGCTGAAGTCAGATGTCTAACTGATGGAACCACCCGGGCACCCCGTGGGGATGATTTTAAACGAAGTGGTAGTTTTTGATGTAAGAAGTAGGGCATGATGTTATAGGCTGAATTGTGTTTCCCCCCAAATTCATATGTTGAAGTCCTAAGCCTCAGTATCTCAGAATGTGAAATTAATTTGGAAATAAGATGGTTGCAGATGTAATTAGTTGAGGTTACAATGGAATAAGGTGGATCCCTAATCCAATAGCATTGGTGTCCTTATAGAAAGGAGACATTTGGAGACACACACACATAGGGAGAATGCCATGGGAACGTGTGGGCAAGGGTTGGGTGGGATACATCTAACAAGGCTAGGACCTCTAAGATGGCAGGCAAACCAGCAGACGTGAGGGGAAAGGCCTGGGACAGATTCTCCATTACAGTCTTCAGAAGGACCTAATCCTGCCAACACCTTGCTCTTGCACTTCCAACCTACACAGCTTCTGTTGAAGCCATCCCGTTTGTGGTACTTTGTTATGGCAGCCCCAGCAAGCTAATGCACATGGGTATTGTTTTGACAGACAACAGTTAGGAAAGGGCATGCCTGCGAGAAGGAACAGTATGAACAATAACAAAGAGGCAAAGACTTGTTCTGGTAACAGGGGTGTGAGGTCACTGTGACCCGGACTCGGTGTCTATGACTGGGAGAAAGGAGAAGAGTGGCCAGAAAGGCATGTTGGGGCAAGAATGTGGACCTTGTGAAGGAGTATGGACCTTTTCCTTTGGGTGCTGAGAAACTGCTGAAGATTTCTAGTGGGGGGAGAGTAAGATGTTTAGAGCTATCTAACTTATTTTTATCTACGTGAAACACTTTTTGAGGAAACTATCTGAGGAAATGCTCATGGAACCCGTGTAAGGAAACTGAAAACTTCCCTTTAGCCTGTAAATGATGGAGTCTTATTTCAGTCCAATTCTGCCCAGTTCTAATACCACATACTGTTGCCTTACAACTCACCTTTAGCAAATGTCACTGTGCTGCTTTGCAGAAGGGCTTTCCTAACAAACCCACTGTCCCTTGATTGATTGAAATTAATTGAGAGAGGAATTTCAAACTCCTAGCTTCTTGAACAGAATTGGCTGATGTAGATGTAGACTGTATAGATGACAGAAGAATTAGCCATCGTATGAGTTTAAAAGGACGGGAATTATTCGATGGGCTCAAAGAAACACTGCTCTTGTACACCTCATTTCCCTCAGTTCTGCAATCCAGAAGGCCAGGGTAATAATTCAATAGAATCTATCTCATGTGTATGTTGTGAAGACTAAATGGAAAGGTGCATGTGATGTATATAGAAAGTGCTAAAAAAATGTGAGGTGTTATTTCTGGCATTAGAGGAGCTGGGATTCAAATCTCTGTTTTTGACCCCAAATTTTATGTTCTTTCTACCCCTCTACTCTGGTTTCCATGTGGTGATTACCTGTAACAATAATAGGCTTGATGCTTCACTCTTACTGACATCTTAGCATTACTCCTCTCTCCTGACACATGTTACATCAGCATCTTTCCATGCAAACTTCTCCATGTTTCAGAGAGGGGGCATTGTCAAGACTCTAGGGGTTCTCCAGGCCTCGGAGAGGAGGGGTTGAGGGTGGCCAGTGTGGTAAACAAGCAGTGTGGTAAACAGTGGGCAGCCAGTGTCTCACACAGTCACAGCACTGACAGATCTGAGCTGAACAGACTGCCTTCTAGAAAGGCTATACTCCCGGGGAAGTGGGCAACTCTTGCATTCAGTCAGGAGACTACACACTGCTGCAGACAGCATATCCCTGAGTCATCGGGAAAGGTTTTCTCTTATGGCATTGCAAGAAGATCTCATCCTCGTGAATGCGGATAATGAACTATGGATGGAAGATAAAAACAACTGGGCATCTGGTGAAACACGGAATGTAACATCTGGCAAGAAGCGTCTTCCTGCCAGGGGCTCTTCATGTTTGCCTCTGTAAGTGATGTGTATAAGAAGCTCCATGTGGGGCGCCTGGGTGGCTTAGTCGGTTAAGCGTCCGACTTTCGCTTAGGTCATGATCTCGCGGTTCCCGCGTCGGGCTCTGTGCTGACTGCCAGCTCAGAGCCTGGAGCCTGTTACAGAGTCTGTGACTCCCTCTCTCTCTGACCCTCCCCTGCTCATTCTGTCTCTCTCTCTCTCTCCTAGAAATGAATAAAAACATTAAAAAAAAAAAAAAAAGAAGTTCCATGCTTGGCTTCCTTGCAGATGGTCCATTGCTTAAAGAATTTCATATGCACAGTGACCAAAGTTTATAGAGAAAGCTGCACCTAGTAATTCCTTTCTTTAAAAGCAAAACATTCTATCATCAACTGACCTATGTATCAATCAGGAGAGCTAGGTTATTCAGCAGTAACACACATCCCTAAAACATGAATGGCTAGGATAATATTTGTTTCTCACTCTTACTTTGCAAAAATCCAGCAGGTTTTGTAGCTCTTCTCTCCTTTAGTAATATCTTTATTTTGTTTTATTGATGTTTATTTATTTTTGAGAAAGAGAGAGAGAGTGACAGAATGTGAGCAGGGGAGGGACAGAACAAGAGAGGGAGACATAGAATCCAAAACAGGCTCCAAGCTCTGAACTGTCAGCACAGAGCCTGATGCAGGACTCAAACCCACAGGCCATGAGATTATGACCTGAGCCGAGGTCGGATGCTCAACCAACTGAGCCATCCAGGTGCCCCTGATCAAGCTTTGTTTTTTAATTGAGTATCTTCAATATGGCAATCATGAGAGTAGGATTTTTCGTATATATCTTCTTTAATCTCATGTAATTCTAAGAGGTTAATGCTAATATTTCCTTTCTGCAGATATGAAATTGAGACACAAGTTCAGTGAGTAAGTGGTAGACTGGTCTGGGATCCAAATTTTTCTAATGCTAAACCTGTTATTTTTAACCATAGTTAAGCTACTCTTTTAAATATAACCCTCAGCTTTTAATTTTTAAACGTAACTTCACTATCATTATCTTCACAATATTCTTAGGGGAAAGGAAAATCCAAATGTTATTATTCTGCTGTATAGATTGCCAAATCCAGGCATAAGAGATTATGTTATCTGAGCCAATATACCTCGTGGTAAACTTTGAAAGAGAGCCTTGACCAGTGTGCCCACATCAGAATCACTGTGTGTAGCTTGTGAAAATGCAGGTTTCAATCCTCCTTCCCCCCCACCATGGTCCAAGGGTGAATCCCATTCTGGTAGTGAAAGAAGGGCACTTTGGGAATTTCTGAGTCCTCAACTTTCCCAGTACTGGTGCTACAAGGTCATATTGTCATCAAAAGTTGGAAAACTATAGAAATAAACACGGTTGAAACTCGGCAGATTTGTTAATGCTTTGCCCAGAGAGATAGCCTGAACTTGAAGACTGAATCTGAGAGCATTGTGCGTTTGCTGATTGAGCTCCATCTGTAGCATTAGCTATATGGAAATAAATTGCAACTGTCTACAGCATATTCAAATCTAAATGTCTGAGAAGGCAATTAGCCTAATTAGTTCAGTAATGAATAATGTTAACCTTTGTAATATCATTATAGAGTCCATGATACTGTTTTACTTCTGTCCCTCAATTTTATATGACATTAGAAATTGAGATGGAAGTGTTCATAACTTAAACAACTGCTTATTTAGGTGGGAGAGCTGAGTGATAAAAATGTCAAATGGATGAGCCCAAGGCAATACCTGATGGATTATTTAAATCTTTCCTATTTTAAATATGGCTATTCCAGCATGTGGCAAAATTGCTTAAAAGTAACGATTATGACTTTGATTCCTTGCTGAAATGTCATTGGAGGGTTGCAGGTTAGTTTACGAAAAGTTGATTTCATTGTCATTTTTTACTTCCTAGGTTAACGTTTTCAAATTGGCTTTCCATCAGTTTTTAAGATCTGAGGGACTTTTTTTTAAATTTTTAATTTTAGAGAGAGAGACAAGAGACAGAGTGTGAGCAGGAGAGAGGCAGAGGGGGAGGGGGAGAGAGAGAGAGAGAGAGAGAGAGAGAATCTCAAGCACTCAAGTAGACTCCACGTTCAGCAAAGCCCATCATGGAGCTTGATCCCAGGGCTCTGGGACATGACCCAAGCTGAAATCAAGAGTCAGATGTTCAGGGGTGCCTGGGTGGCTCAGTGGGTTGAGCATGTGACTTCCGCCCAGGTCACGATCTTGCCTTTCAGGAGCTCAAGCCCCATGTCGGGCTCTGTGCTGACAGCTCAGAGCCTGAAGCTTGCTTTGGATTCTGTGTTTCCCTCTCTCTGCCCCTCCTCCATTTAGGCTCTGTATCTCTCTCTCAAAAATAAATAAACACTGAAAAAAAATTTTACGGTGCAGATTCCCTGGCCACTTTGGTAATCAGGTTTAATCTGCTCTCGAGGTTTTGCAAGCAATTTAGTCTTCGTACTCAGACTTCCCACCTACCCGTAAGTTAAGGACTCTCAAAGACTTGACAGTATCGCCCCCTTGAGGTCTTGGAATATTTACCTGTAAGCGTTAGGTAAGCTAGATTCTGTCTCATCCTATAGAACTTCTCCATCAGAGCAAAGGTTACAGCTTTTTAATTATTTTTTTGATATCCTCCAAACTCTAATTTTACTTTTCCAGTAGCAGTGACCCATTGTGAACTAATACGCACAGCCCAGCTGCTCCTTTATTTTAAACATTTTTAAATGTGTATTTAGTTTCGAGAGACAGAGAGACAGACCACGAGTGGGGGAGGGGCAGAGAGAGAGGGAGACACAGAATCCGAAGCAGGCTCCAAGCTTTGAGTTGTCAGCACAGAGCCAGACGCGGGGCTCGAACTCAGGAACCGTGAGATCATGATCTGAGCCGAAGTTGAAAGCTTAATCGATTGAGCCACCCAGGTGCCCTCTGCTCCTTTGAATTTAAAAAAGATCTTACGTTTCTGTGCACAGAAGACCAAATTGATTAATGAAAGGAAATTTGGGGAAATGAGACTTTCATCCAAAGACACATACGCTACGGGGTGACTATAATGAGGGGAATGAATGTAATCTGCCCAGCAATTTAGCTTTGCCCTTTTACCTACAACTTGTTAGGAAAATCACTGCTTTCTGCATTTTTGATACTTTCCCATATTAGGGAGATGAGGCATACATGATTCCTCATGGGGGAGATCAAAAGGAGCTCACACCCATAACTTCCCTAATTCTTTTAGGATATCAGAGGAGACTTTTCAATCACTGGCTTAATATTTTAGAAGCACAGTAAGTCACTTTCTCAGACATGGCTTGATTCACATGGTTTAATTTTCTTTTAAAGCCCACAGCACCACAATAATTAGAACCCATTTTTTTTATATTGACAACCTAGAGATCTTACATATAAAAAAATAATATGACATGTAACAAAATATAAAATATTATATATAAAATAACATGATATAGGGGCACCTGGGTGGTTCAGTCAGTTAAGTTTGACTCTTGATTTCGACTCAAGTCACGATCCCAAGGCCTAGGGATCTAGCCCCTCCTCAGAGCACTGGGCGAGGAACCTGCCTAAATTTTCTCTTTCTCTCTTCCTCTTCCCCTCTCCCACTCACTCTCTCTCTCTCAAAAAAAACAAAAATTAACATGTTATATAACACAAGGTATACAACACAAGATATATATATGTGTGTATATATATATATGTATATATGTGTGTGTGTGTGTGTGTGTGTATAATATGACATTATTCTGTCCCCAGGTCAGAAATATGTTATAGTTCGCAGGTTCATTTGGAAGTCACTTACTTGGAACCTGAGAAAAGTGCCTGATTTCTGATATGATATTATTTATCACTATATTATAATATCTGCATATTTTAGATTGTAAGAATATAGTATATCTTAAATTATACAATAATTTATATTTGGTTATAAGATATCATGATATTATTGCTTTCTGACATTACAAAGGTGACAGAGCTATGGGGTTTTGTTTATACTTGGCAACAACATTTCCCCATTATTATTTATTTCTACTACCTAATTTCCACTTCCAATAACACAATTAAACCACTAGCTAAATACGCTTTGCTGTGCACTACTGAAAGTTTTACAAAGTTATAATAAAAAGTGTCCTACAGTGACAAGAGAATGTGATGATTGGCGACTTTTCTTCCTTTGGAGGGGAACTGGCAGACTAAGGGAGCGCTGCCTGTGGCATGATTCTGCCATTCGTATGTGTGGATATTTCAATGCCCTCCACTTACAATGGAGACTCTGCCTTAATAGTAGTGATATTGATGAAAATAATAGCCACCACAAGAATAGTGTCTACCAAATGCTTATGATATGCAGGCACCTTGTTAAGACCTTAAAATATTTTTTCTCACAAATCACAAGTTTATGAAGCAATTACTGAGGAAACAGAGCCATGGGGAAGTTGAGTGACTTGTTCTTTACCCAAAGGTCCTTATGGGCAAAGGTCATTGAGAAAAGCCAGGGCTTGATATGGCCTGCCTCAGTCAAAAGCATGTTGTTCTCCAATGTACTCTACTATCTACATACACTTTTACTTAAGAAAAAAATTATGCAAGTTATCCATTTTGTACCAAAAATGGTAAATAAAATCAGCATATTGGGAAAAATCACAATCTTCCCATTCGAAGATACCTACTATTAGAACCCATTCTAACCCCCCTGAGATGCAACACTAAATGTAGAATCTCTGCTTAGGGAGTCAATAAGAATACATTTGATTTCATCCAACTTTCCATTCCTTCTATCATTATCCCACACCCTTGGTGTCCATTTCCACACAGAGCCCCTAGATTTCTGGTTGTATAAATTAGAAAATTTAAGTAGTTCTTTTGGAGTGTGGCATCCTTCTAATGGATCACATTTTGTACCTCACCTTTAGGAACCTGCTGAGACTTGAATCTAGTTACAGGTCTGGGAGCAAACAGCAGGTCCTGAGCAGAAGTAGCATTAGCTTTCACAGCAGCTACCTCAGGGGAGGCCATTACTGTTTCCTCAGACAGTGCAGGGTTAATCCCTTCAGAGGGAGGTGGAGAGCGCACTTTACCCATGGGTGGAAGGGTGCCCTGTGGGTGGAAGGGCAGATACCACTGGGGCTGAAGAGATTATTTCTGCTGGCAACAAAGGCTTACCAGAATTTACGAGAAAGTTTCTCCTCACTTAGGATTACATACATTTTCTCCTGTACGTTCTTCTAGTAATTTTTGGTTGCATTTTTGACATTAATGCTTTAAACTCTTTGGGATTTATTTTGGTATGAGAAGTGAGGTAGGAAACTCTTTTCCAATTTAATACTTTTCTGAGCCTTTTAACACCAGTTAAGGCATTTTATACTTGTGAAGTGGATGTGAGCTATCTCATTTCTTGTATTGTACACATATGAACACAATAGTTCAGACATCTCAAGTGATTTGCCTATGGTAACAAATTTAGCGAATGGCAGAATCAGGCCTGGAATCTAGATCAGAGTCATCTGTCCACAATTCTTCATACCCCATTAGCTTGCTTCCTGGTTCATATTAGTTATAGACAGTTCTTTTTCTGTGCTACTTTTATTACTTATTGGAAGTAAATTTGGTCATCACACTTCTGAAATCATTACTGAATCCAGTTTATGACGTTATTTGTTGAGAATCACAGCTTCTTCAAAGTCCTTGGTCTGTCACTAATAGTGTTAGTTTAGTGAGTTTAGTTACATTCTTTCACCTCTAATAACAACAACAATAGCTATTGACATATGTTGACCTTTTCCATGTGCCTGGTTCCATGTTAAACTCTTAAAATAAGTTATCCCATTTAATCCTCACAACACACTCCCCACCAGTAGATACTCTTACTGAAATGTATACTGTAAAACGTAGCAACCATTTTCCAGCTCTTGGGTTTCTGACACTTCCTTTACACTCCTAAAACTTATTGAAGACTCCAAAGAGCATTTGCTTACTGTGTCCATCTATCAATATTTACTGCTAACGATTGAAACAGAAAAAATTAATATTTATTTACTCTTTCCTTTAAAGAAGGAAGAACAATAATAAACCAAATATTTGTCAACCTAAATATCATTTTTCAAGAAAAAAATAGCTACGTCTTCCCAAAGAATGACATTCTTTTTCATTTTTGCAATGACGTTGCAGAATCTCTGAAAGGTTCTTGTCTTTCTCTGAAGAATCACTGTCCTATCAAATGATGGATCAAAGGGCTTGCGCTGTGGTGGAGCTGGGTGCCTGGGTTTTAATCCCAACCTCACTGTTTACACCCCGTGAGATCCTGGGCAAGTTGCTCTGTTTTGGTTTTGTTTTTTTTTTTACTGCAGTGCCATGTCTGTAAAATGGGGGTTATAGTGGTAAGAATGAAATCACTTAAAATATTTAAAACATAGAATATTTGTTTTTTTAAGTTTACTTATTTACTTTTGAGAGAGAGAGAGAAAAAGAGAGAGAGAGAGACAGAGAGAGAAAATGTATCCAGCATGAGCAGGGGAGGGACAGAGAGAGAGAGAGAGGGAGAGAGGGAATCCCAAGCAGGCTCTGTGCTGTCAGTGCAGAGCCTGATATGAGATGGATTATATGAACCATTGAGATTATGACCTGATCCAAAATCAAGAGTCAGACACTCAACTGACTGAGCCACCCAGGTGCCCCAATATCCAAAACATATAAAACAATGCTTAGAAAAAACATAATCAGTTCAATGCAAAATAATAATAATGATAAATTAAATACTTGTAAATTGTTATTATTGGTGTTGTTGTTGTTGTTTTCTTTCTACACTGAGAAACCTGAGGCTTAGTGAGGAAGTCCCTAGAAAGAGACTTGGATCTCATCTCTGTCAGATTTTAGCTATATAATTTCTTCACCCTTGAGAGCCTTAGATTCCGTCACCTGGAAGATGAGGGTAACACAAGTAGCCATCCAAGAAGTTGTACTAAGCTTTAAATAAGAGAGAATACATGTAAGATACTTAGCATAATGACTGTCCTAGAGGAAGCACTCATTATGTGTTTGTGGTAATGATCCATATCATTGTTCCTTCCATTAAATATGACATATATGTTTATGTATATATAAGTCCACACACCCTAAGAAGATATTTCATGGCCTATGGGGATAAGCAAATAAACCAAGCCATGGCATGGCCAAAAGAGTGGGGTCAGTCAACTTAATTAGATGTCTGGACTATCAGTTTGTCATTTTAGCTGGGATGCTTTGGAATCAACAGTGAATCTTGTCTTTTTTTTAAATTAACATTCAGACGCAGGAACCTATGGGTGCACACCTACGAGCAGCCCCCGACAATTGTAAGTATTTAAATATTAGTAGATCTCCACAGAGAGCTCTTTTTATTTCGAGTCTTATTAGGAAGCTCTGAGCTATTACCTACCAACCGTCACATCTGAAAAATCCAGCCCTGACATGGCAGAGTGGCTGGTTGGTCTTTTGAAGTGACAGCCTTTGGATTAATTAGAAATTAAAGTAGCATGTCACTTCTGTAAACATCTAGAAGTTTGGATAAAATTAAAACAAGAAACTTAAAAATAAAACCTGGCTGTATTAGTCAGGGTCCTCCAAAATCAATAGAATTTGATTTTGTGTGTGCGTGTGAATGTGAATGCTCAGACAATTGTGGAGGCTGGCAAATATAAAGTCTGCAGGTCAGGCTGGCAAGCTAGAGGCCCACAGAGGAGTGAAACTTGCAGCTTGAATCCGAAGGCAGTCTGTTGGCAGAACTCCTTTTTCCTTAGAGGAAGTCAGTCTTTTCCTAAGGCCTTCAGTTTACTGGATGAGGCCCACCCACATCATGGAGGATAATCTGCTTTACTCAAAGTCCACTGATTTAAATATTAATCTCATCTAAAGAATACCTTCACAGTGACATCTGAAGCGGTGTTTGGACGAATATCTGGATACCATGGCTTAGCCAAGTTGACACATAAAATTAATTATCACAATGGCTAATTTTACTAGAAGAAAAAGGGAGCTGTGCCTGTACTAGAATTGTAGAGAATGTTGATTGCCACCCATGGGAGCCATCTGGTAGGTGTGATTGGTCCTGGTCATGGCATGGGCTATGCAGGGGCAGAGGATAGTGCCTTTTTTGTTTGTTTGTTTTGTTACTATTACATTTGATTCCATTTTTTCCATTTTATTTTTATTTACTTAAAAAAATTTTAACGTTTTTATTTATTATTGAGAGACAGAGATACAGAGCATGAGCATGGGAGGGGCAGAGAGAGAGGGAGACACAGAACCCGAAGGAGGCTCCAGGCTCTGAGCTGTCAGCACAGAGCCCAACACGGGGCTCGAACTCACAGCCATGAGATTGTGACCTGAGCCGAAGTCCAACACTTAACAGACTGAGCCGCCCAAGCACCCCAATTTTATTTATTTTTTAATGTTTATTTATTTTTGAGAGAGAAAGAGAGACAAAGTGTGAGTGGGGGAGGGGCAGAGAGAGAGAGACAGATTCTGAAGCAGGCTCCAAACTCTGAGCTGTCAGCACAGAGCCTGACACAGGGCTCAAACCCATGGACCACATGAGTTCATGACCTGAGCAGAAGTCCAACGCTTAACCGACTGAGCCACCCAGGTGCCCCTCCATTTAATTTTTAAACAGCTTTATTGAGATATAATTGATATACAAAAAACTGCACTTAATGTATACTGTTTGATGTATCTTGACATATCCATATACCCATGAAACCATCACCACAATCGAAGTAATGAACATATCCATCACCTTCAAAAGCTTTCTCATGCCCACCATTTTGTTTGTTTGTTTTTTGGTAAGAACACTTAACATGAGCTCTACTCCACTAATTGTTTAAGTGCACACTATGCTATTTTTAACAATAGGCACTATGTTGTGCAGCAGATCTCTAGAACTTTCTCATCTTGCATAACTGAATCCTTATACCCATTGAAAACAACTCCCTATTTCCTCCTATCTCCAACCACTGGCAGCCACCATTGCACTCTCTGCTTTTACAAGTTTTACTATTTTAGATTCATCATACAAGTTGAACCATACAATATTCATCCTTCTGTGATTGCTTATTTCGTCTCACATAATGTCCTTCAAGTTCATCCATGCCGTTGCAAATGGCAGGATTTCCTTCTTTTTTTAAGGCCGAATAATATTCCATTGTATGTTCATACCGCATTTTCTTTACCCATTTTATCCACTGATGGAGATTTGGATTGTTTCCGTATTTGGATCATTGGGAACAATGCTACCATGAACACAAAAATGTGGATATGTCTTTCAGATTTGGTTTCCTTTTTGCTATACTTCCAGAAACGGAAATTGCTGGATCGTATAGTAGTTGTATGTGTAATTTTTTGAGGACCCTCTATGCTGTTTGCCATAGCATTTGCACCCAATGTATTCTCCCAAAACAGTGTATAAGTGTTCCAAATTCTCTACCAACATTTGTTACCTTTTGCTTTTTCTTGTAAAAGCCATCCTAATAGGTGTGAGGTGATATCTCACTGTGTTTAAGCTGCATTACTCTGATGGTCAGCGATGGTGAGTGCCTTCTCGTGTGTCTGTTAGCCATCTATATGCCCTCTATGGAGAAACACACATTCAGGTCCTTTGCCCATTGTTTAATTGGGTTGTTGATTTTATTTATTTTTTTGCTACTGAATTTAGGAGTTCACTATATATTTTGGATATTAACCACTTATCAGATATATAGTTTGTAAATATTTCTCTAGTTCTGTAAATTGCCTTTATAAAATGGTTGATTGTTTCCTTTACTGTGCAGAGCCTTTGAGGTTGACATCGTCCTACTTTTTTATTTTCGCTTTTGGGGTCATATCTAAGAAATCATTACCAAGGCCAGTCTGTACCAAGAAGATGTCTTTCATGGGTTTTTTTTTTTTTTTTTTAGAAATTATATGATTCCAGGTCTTATGCTTAACTTTTAATTCAGTTTGAGTTCACATTTTGTGTATGGTATAAGATATGGGTCCAATTTTATTCTTTTGCATCTGGATATCCCATTTTCCCAGTAACAGTTATTGAAAATACTATTCCTTCCTATCATCATTCTAGGCACCCTTTTTGAAGATCGGTTGACTATATATGTGTGGGTTTATTCTGGGCTCTCTATTCTGTTCTATTTGTCAATATGTCTATCTTTATTCTAGTGCCATACTGTCTTAATTACTTTCCAGATTCGAAGCAATCCTTATCAAAATCCTAATGCTATTTTTTTTTTTACAGAAATAGAAAAAAATCCTAAAAATCAGATGGAACCATAAACACCGGAGGACATAGCATCTCCCATGAGTGTGGGTTAAATATTGAAACTGAAGCTCCTGCATAAACCGGGATGGGGGCAGTTCTAAGGAAAGGAGAACTTTGAAAAAGAAAAGCCATGGAAAGCTACAAGAAAGCTTATGTGAGATATAGGTCAGAGTGGGGAAAAGAAAGTCTCCCTTGAAAATAAAATCTATGATCTCATAGATTTGGAGGCTGAATTTTAATTACCTTTGTGTTGAAGACATCTCAAGATAAAAGATTAATGTAAAAATTAGACTCTACTGTGATAAGAAGTAGAAATAAGATGAAAACTTCTCCAGAGGTACATTTCGATAACCCTGACACTACAGGGAAAAATAAGTGTCACTTAAAATGAGGACACAATAAACATTAGAATAAAACAATATTTTTTTATCAGATGGCAAAAAGTATGAAAGAGAGAAAGAGAGAGAGAGAGAAATATTTCCTCCAGGAACTGGAAAGTCTATGAAATATGAAATAATATGAAATAACACAAACTTTGACACATATTTAAAATGACTTAGACAGAAAAGAAGTATAAAATGCATGTGGATATAAAGCAATGCATTATGGTCAGGTTTTAGAAAGAACCGAAGATAAATTACAGAAAAAACAGTCATTAAGATGAAGAACTCAGTGGGTAGATTAAATGTCAGAGTAGGCACAGCTAAAAGGAATATTAATGGACTCGAATCAGAGCCGAGAAAATTGCCAATAAAAATAATAACAATAACAATAAAAAGACTAACGTTGACTGACCATATACTCTGCACCAATCACTGAAATGCTTTGTAGTTAAGCTTTTTAATCCTTATATACACTCTTTGAGAAAAGCAGTTCTGGATCCAAGTGGGTGGGTGGGGTAAGCAGATGTAAAAGTTTTAGCTGAATCTAGAAGTATGCAAATATAAATTTGGACTGTATTATGATCCAAAAGTAAAATTATAGACTGGGCGCAATAGCAATTGTGTCTCAGTAAAGCTCTGTGTTTGAACTACCCAGTCCACAGGCCTGAGTATTTAAACTTGGATACCAAAGGAAGGAAAAAGATGTATAGAAAAGAAATTCTAAATAATTTAAGAAACAGATTAAATGTTAGGACCCTTGAGTCAAGTTACTATATTCCAATCTAGATTCTCTTACATTTATTCCTTTTATGACCTTAGGTATTTACATAATCTATTTTTCCTCTGATTTCTCATCGATGAAATGGGTATATTAATAAGAATTTATATGGTCAGCTTCTGGGGTAGTTCAGTTAGGTTTGTTGTGTTGTCAATTTTTTAAAATATATTTCTTATTTGGGACTCATTTTAGATTTATGGAATAATTACAAACACTTTATGGGGGAATTCCTGTGTATCATTTTCCCAAGTTCTTCCAATAGTAACATGTCATATAACCAGAAATTAAAATAGGTATAGGTACAATTTTATTAACTAAAGTCTTGACTTTTTCCATCAGTTTTTCTGCTAACACCTTTTTCTGTTTTAGAGTCCAGTCCAGGTTTACTGCATTGCATTGGGTCATCATGTCTCTTTAAACTCTTTCAATCTTGTTTGTAATTTAATTAAAAGCCACTGACAGCAAACTGTCAATTTAAACCTTCACAGCTCAGAAGAACGCTTGTTATGCATTTTGTAGAATGTTCATTAATTTGTGTTTGTCTTTGTGTTTTTCTCATGATTAGCCTGCTGTTACAGTTTTTAGTTTAGTTGTTTTTCTTTTTTTTTTTTTGAGAGAGAGAGTGCAAGTGGGAGAGGGGGCACAGAGAGGGGGACAGAGGATCTGAAGCAGGCTCTGCACTGACAGCAGCTCAATGTGGGCCTTGAATTCACAAACAATGAGATCATGACCTGGGCCGAAGTCCGATGCTCAATGGACAGAGCCCCTTAGGTGCCCCCTTTTTTGAGAAGAATACTACAGAGGTGAAATACCCTTCTCAGAATATCCTATCAGGCTACTGGTATCATGGGACTTATCACTGGGAATGTTACTCTCAATCACTTGGTTATAGTGGTTCCTGCCAAGTTTTTCCACTGTGGATTTACTATAGTTTCTCTTTTGTCTTAATTTATTTTTTTAATTTTTTAAAAAAATGTTTATTTGTTTTGAGTGGGAGAGGGGTAGAGCAAAGGGGAGAGAGGATCCCAAGCAGGCTCAAAGCTGTCAGCCCAGACCCCATTGGGGCTCAATTTCCAGAACTATGAGATCACTACCTGAGCTGAAATCAAGAGTCAGACATTTAACTGACTGAGCCACCCCTATATTTTCCTTTTGATATACTCTATTCTTTTGAAGTGAGTCATTAAGTCCAGTCTACACTCAAGGAGAGGGAAATTAAGCTCCACCTCCTGTCGGAGGCGGGGGTGGGGAGGGTGGGTATAATCCTTATATATTAGTTGGAATTTTTCTGTAAGGAATATTTGTTCCTTCTTCATTTATTTATTATTCAATAATTTATGTTAGTGTGAACTAAAACTTTAGTTAATTTTATGGTAATTTTACATATAGGATAACATTCTGGGGTCCAAAATCTGGGTTCCTGGCCTTGGTTATTTGATAATTACTTCATGATAGCAACTAAAAATTCTAAATCTCACAGGCTCCAAATAAAATCTAACACATTTTACCTTGTAATATGGATTTGGAAAGTTCCTATAGTTCAAAAGGAAACTAATTTTTTTCTTTTCTTTTCTTTTCTTTTCTTTTCTTTTCTTTTCTTTTTTCTTTTCTTCTTCTCTTCTCTTTCTTTTCTTTTCTTTTTCTTTTGAGAGGGAGAGTGTGTACGTGTAAGCATGAGCAGGGGAGGGGCAGGGAGAGGGAGACAGAGAATTTCAAGCAGGTTATGTGCTCTGCAGAGAGCCCTGCATAGGGCTCGACCTCACCAGTGTGAGATCATGACCTGAGCCAAAATCAAGAGTCAGACACTTAACCAAATGAGCCAACCAACACCCTGCTTTTTTTCCCTTTGGAAACTAATATTTAAAAATATATACGCATCTATATTCCCTGAACTTTTACTAACCTGACAATTGAAGAGTTAATGAGATTGATTTACAATTTTTCCCAAAAAAATGGATATTTTAAGATGTATTACTTGACTCTAGATTCAGATACTCTGTTATCTACTTTATTTTGAATATAACAGTGACTAAACAAAGCAGGAACGCACTGCTACAAATACAAGTTTCCTTTATTGAATCTGCAAACCTGATTATGAAGCTGTTTAATGCTGTGTAACTGAGTGTTTTTCCTCCTTATTTGGCCACAGAGCTAGTGTGTGTGTGTGTGTGTGTGTGTGTGTGTGTGTGTGTGTATGACTGTGGCATTAATCTTCTCAACCCAGTTGGGAAAATGCTTAAGGTATTTCCCCAAATAATGTTTTTCTGCTTCCTGTTTCTAAATATATGCTCCTGTTAGTAAAGTATTTTTATAGCATAGAGTATGAACATAGCTATTCTGAACACTTTTTTAAGTGCATTAAAATAAATAAAAATACATGATCTGTATAATGGTGCTATTCAGCTTTGGCCACAACAAATACAGATTTCCCCTGTTATCCAAAAGTAGAGCATTTCTATGAAACATTTCATACATCAAAATGGGGGAAGGTGATGAAGCAATTACCATTAATTTATATGGAAAAATTTTTGAGCATTCTCAGACCCAAAAATAACCTCTCTGAAGCTTTTCTGATACCTTAGGACACATCTTGCTAACAGCTACACAAAAGAAAATGAGACAAAACACAGATGCTCAGACACAATTCAAAGCTCTGGTGGCTTGATGCCGAGATGCTGAGTAGGGTTTCCAGGGACAAAGCTTGGCGGGGCCACTCTCACTGCTCATTGCTCGCAGTGCACAGTGTATAATAGCTCCCTGAAACAAATGCTGAATGTCATTCAAGTCAGTGCATAAGATGCAGAGACCTATGGGAGGGAAGAGCTCAGGGGGAAAGTACATTCCGCTGTGTACTTTGTGGTCTTTGAGAGACCTCAGCAGCCCTCGTCTTTGTTACTGTACAACTGGCTGACGTTGGCTCAGAATTCTTGGCTGTGAAGAAGTGGATCTCACCAGTGCTGTGAGAGTAAGATCATATTTCCTTAAAACAAAGAGCGGCATAGTTTTGAAGGAGTCACACAATCTAACAGTTCACTAACAAAGGAAGACTCGCTTGGGATCCCGGAGAACAATCAGAATGAATTTACATATTGATTGGATGAACACAACTCCAATAAATGGGAAGGGAACAAAATTCCCAAAAGAGGAATTACGTAGGAAGAGGGCAAAACCATTTTTTTGTAAATTGTCAAAAAACTCTATTCATGACTTTGGTAAATGCTAACAGATTCAGGAGACATGGGAATCATAGGCAACATCCTCAAAGGAGCAGGCACTGAGGGTGGCCAATCTGCCAGACGAAGAATATCACAGTATTATAAGAGACTGCAACTATGGGGTCAAAGATGAGGACAGTACCAGTGCTGGAGGCTCAGAAGCCAAGTCCTGCCGGCTTTTCACCTTTCCAATGAGCAGAAGATGTCAGGAGCGATGTTACCTGCAGAGATCACACCACACACACACACACACGCACACACACACACACACACACACACAAAGGGAGGTGGGGGAGAAAAGGTAATAAGAAGGAAATGAGCTAATAAGACAAAAACACAAGTCATTCTACCATCGATTACTTTTATATAAGGTCCTAGGTATAATTGGAAAAGGAGAGAAGAGTTGGCTTTAATATGCAACATCAAACATTGCGTATATTCATGTTTATTTAAAATCCCACCCGGGGCGCCTGGGTGGCTTAGTCTGTTAAGCGTCTGACTTTTGCTTAGGTCATGATCTCATGGTTCGTGGGTTCGAGCCCCGCGTCGGGCTCTGTGCTGACTGCCTGCTCAGAGCCTGGAGCCTGTTTCAGAGTCTGTGTCTCCCTCTCTCTCTGACCCTCCCCTGCTCACGCTGTCTCTCTCTCTCTCCTAGAAATAAATAAAAACATTAAAAAAAAAATTTAAAAGCAAAGTGGCACAGCACAAACCTCAAAGAGCAAGGAATACCTGTATATTCTTATCACATTCCTTAATGCTATTGCTAATATGGAGGTAAACAATGTCATCCTTGTCAAGGGAAAATTTGAATAATAGTAATAATAATAATAATAATAATAATAATTCACAGGAGGTACCAAGCATTGTGCTGAGAAGCACTTTTCCATATATTACAAAATTCAATGCTGTCAATAGCTCACAAGTTAGGTACTACTATTTTTCCCATTTTGTAAATGAAAAAAATCAAAGCAAAGAGAAATTACGTAATTTTCCCAGAATTACGAAGCTGGTAAGTGACAGAGTCTGAAGTGTGTGTAAGTGTGTGTTCCAAGTACAGGAGCTGCTCCGAAGTCAAACAGAAGAGAGGGAACGTCGGGAGAAGAGCTGGGAAGGAGGTGGAAATCAGAGCTGTGGGGAAGACCAGCGCCCCCTTTGCATCCTCTAAAGTCTCTTCAGTTCTGAGAGTTCGGTTTTTATCGTATGTGTAATTGGTACCTAAAGAGAGTCTGAAGATTTCACAACTTTTTAGGCAAGTGAAGGTCTAAGGGACTTTTTTATTTTTCATGAACTGAGTAGGTTTGACAGGGTTTCAAGGTAGTCTACAACTTTTTTCCATAGTGTGTCAGTTAGTACGCCTGGTGGAAACATTAAAATTTAGGTCCACATAAGTTAAGCACTTAAAGGAAAGCTGACATGTCACAGAACAGAGAATCCAAGGTAGGGTGACCCTAGGGCTTGCTAACTGAGGAGTTCCGTAGAGTCACTGAGCATTCAGGTCTTTTTCATGTATCTGTTCTGCCATCGTCTTCAGGCTCCGTCACCTCAGCCTTGCAAGATGGCTGCCACAGTTCCATGCGTGAGATCCCGACATGACGGCTTCCAAAGAAAAATAGGAGCTGTCTTTTCCTTGACCAACTGATGAACATATGCCCACCCTCAAAAGAATCACAGGCAAAGGGAACAGGATAGCTACGGCAGGCTAAGATTGATCTGGATTTACCCTTGGACTGAGGATTAGGCCATCTTCCTTGGGCACATGCACAGAAGAGTATAGATGCTCATGAAGAAAGTACGCTCAGGACTATGGATGTTAGAGAGGCAACCAGAACGCCTTACAAATGCCTTAATCTTATATTTGGTACTTGTTGAGACTGTTTCCCCGAAATTACTGTGTTTTCAGAGAAGTGTGCAATCCTTTTACTAAAAAAACAGTTAGAGCTCTTTTCAGTATTCATAGCTAACTGCTCTCCTCTTTTCATCTTTATTTTTCTTATAACTGTTCTGGCTTCCAGTGGATTTCTGTTATAATCTATTATCCTGTCTTTGCTAGCATGTTTTTTTCCGTCATTTTTTACTTCTGTAAATTAATTTTTTTTTCTGATGCACTTATCTGCTAGTTTGAATATATTTCAAACACATTTTCCCAACCTTAAATGAAGAATTGTGATAAAAGGAATCAATAGTTTTTGATGGGACCCATGCTATTTTTATTTGAGGAAAATTTGCAGGTAATCCTGATATAGTCTGTTTGTGATTTGTATCTTTTTAAATGATATGCCCGAACCTATCTAAGCTGCTGAAAACAAAATATGTAATGGTTTTGAAATATTTGCAATATTCAGGGAGTAAAACTATAATCCTGTAACTTCTGCTAGATTAAAGTAATTGATACGGAGATTCCAGACTGAGAACCTCTATTTTCTAGGAGCTACTGTTGGAAGAGACCATTGAATCTTTACATATGTTGTCGACTAAATTCTCTGCCAACTGTCCATTTTTTGATTTTTGGTTATAACTTAAAAACTAACGTATATGCCGTTTGTTGGGTACTGGGAATACTGAATGAATTTAACATTAATGATTTTTTTTTCTTTGCCTTGATCAAAGACAGAACAGCAATTAAGAGCTGTTTCAAACCATTAGAAACAAATTAGGAGTATTTTAGCAATTAGCATTACAAGATCTCTTGCTTTTTTGAGACCCCCTGCAGCAAAGAGTTAATGTTTAAACTATTTAAAATTCAGTGGTGGTTAATAAGGCAGTTGGAAGGCTCTTACTTGTGAACCACTTCAGATTTTTCTCATGTAGTTTTTCATTTATTTCAGCCATTTTTAAAGAAATGAATTCTGATTTCACGGGAGCATTTTAGCACCTTAATCCGTGGGCTACCTTTGGATACTGTCACATTTCCAGACGAAAATGTTAGAAACAGAAACCCCAAATTTCCTTTACTTCTTAAAACACAAATTCCTCGTCTCTTTTGTGACCCTTCTACCAGTCACAAGGAAAGTGTGGACTCTCTAATTCCATTCATTTTCTTGTAATAAATGATGTAGTCATAATAGAAATTTCCCCTGTAATCCACAAACAGTTGTTGAGCTCATACTGTGTCAAAGCAATAGGATATGCACGCACTGAGAAATCAAACATTTCTAAGGCAAGTCTTGGCTCTTAAGGAGTTCACGAAGAATTGGGGCATATAGCCACGGAGAAAAACACGGGCAATACAAGGAGGTTAATAGAGAAATCAAAGACTTAGGTGTGCACCCTTAGCCTTGAAGGGGGGTGGGGTCAGGGAAAGTTCATGATGGAGGAGGTCATCAAGAGGAGATGAAGGCTGGTTTCCCAAGAGCTGGACCCGGACAATCGGTCAGTATATGTGACTGAGCCCAGCTAAGTCCTCTACATAAACTCTTAAGAGGAAATAAGATCTCAGTTGAGTCTTGAAGAAGTTGAAAGGGTTTGCCAAGCAAGAGATGACCCAAGGGTATGGAAAGCCAAAGGAATTGCGTGGGCTTCAAATAAATCAGTTACTTAATTTAGGGTACAGATTTCCTGGGGCATGTCCCTCCACATGACTTGTGTTTTTGTCTTATTAGCTCATTTCCTTCTTATTACCTTTTCTCCCCCACCTCCCTTTGTGTGTGTGTGTGTGTGTGTGTGTGCGTGTGTGTGTGTGTGTGGTGTGATCTCTGCAGGTAACATCGCTCCTGACATCTTCTGCTCATTGGAAAGGTGAAAAGCCGGCAGGACTTGGCTTCTGAGCCTCCAGCACTGGTACTGTCCTCATCTTTGACCCCATAGTTGCAGTCTCTTATAATACTGTGATATTCTTCGTCTGGCAGATTGGCCACCCTCAGTGCCTGCTCCTTTGAGGATGTTGCCTATGATTCCCATGTCTCCTGAATCTGTTAGCATTTACCAAAGTCATGAATAGAGTTTTTTGACAATTTACAAAAAAATGGTTTTGCCCTCTTCCTACGTAATTCCTCTTTTGGGAATTTTGTTCCCTTCCCATTTATTGGAGTTGTGTTCATCCAATCAATATGTAAATTCATTCTGATTGTTCTCCGGGATCCCAAGCGAGTCTTCCTTTGTTAGTGAACTGTTAGATTGTGTGACTCCTTCAAAACTATGCCGCTCTTTGTTTTAAGGAAATATGATCTTACTCTCACAGCACTGGTGAGATCCACTTCTTCACAGCCAAGAATTCTGAGCCAACGTCAGCCAGTTGTACAGTAACAAAGACGAGGGCTGCTGAGGTCTCTCAAAGACCACAAAGTACACAGCGGAATGTACTTTCCCCCTGAGCTCTTCCCTCCCATAGGTCTCTGCATCTTATGCACTGACTTGAATGACAGGGAGAGGGATGTTGACTTCCCCGTGAAGACTTTTTTAGTCCTTTATTCAGTTGAGACTCCATCACATTTTTAAATACACAACACGTGTACAGAGAAGGGGGCTACATGACGTGCTCAAGGTGTCACATCTTGTGCAAAGTAAGCAAGTGGTGACCTTGGGATAGATGTTTCACCCTCCTCTTCCACCTCAGTTTCTCAGCGGTAACATGGGACAAAAATAGTACCTACTTTATAGGATCATTCAGCCTAGAATAGCCATGTCTATCTGAAAAATACAGATTGTTCTCTGAGATTTGCTCACACTGCACTGGGAGTTCTAGACGATCTGTCTCTAAGACCATCTTAATAAGCTCAGGTGCTTTGGAAGGAGTGGCTAGAACATGTGGGTTATCCTGTATTCAAACAGCTTTGCCTTCACCAGCTTGCTCAGGGACAAGAAGTTAATTCGGTGAATATTTGGAAAAAGGTTGAGTCATGCTAATTTTCTGTAAGAGAGTAACTGGAACTTTTATTCCAACCCACAATGGATTTTGTTATTAAAATGGTTGGGAAGGTGTGTTCCTACGCTTGAGCAAAGGACACACTCAACAGATGTGTGCTGAGCTCAAGACTTCATGGAGAGTCACTGGCTTCTCTGCTCTCTGGGGAGATGTTGCTGATGGACAGTCTAGCCCAAGGCAGTGGACCTACTAACAAGTCAGTATGGATTGATTATGTGATAGATTTGGTTTTGGTATCAAGCCAGCCAGCCGTACACAGGGTTTTTGGAACAGTTCTCATCTTTTGCATTTATGTCTGGGAAATCGTGTATACTTCTGCATTTGCATTTGGGCTCAAACATCTAAAAAGTGTAAATTAAGGGGTGCCTGGGTGGCTCAGTCTGTTAAGCGTCCGACTTTGGCTCAGGTCATGATCTCACAGCTCATGAGTTTGAGCCCTGCACTGTGTTCTGTGCTGACAGCTCAGAGCTGCTTCAGATTCTCTGTCTCCCTCTCTCTCTGCCCCTCCTCTGCTCGCACTCTGTCTCTCTGCCTCTCTAAGATGAATAAACATTAAAAAAAATTTAAAAAATAAGGGCGCCTGGGAGGCTCAGTCGGTTAAGCATCTGACTTCAGCTCAGGTCATGATCTTGCAGTTCGTGGGTTCGAGCCCAGCGTCGGGCTCTGTGCTGACTGCCAGCTCAGAGCCTGGAGCCTGTTTCAGATTCTGTGTCTCCCTCTCTCTCTGATCCTCCCCTGCTCATGCTGTCTCTCTCTCTCTCTCAGAAATAAACATTAAAAATTTTTTTTAAAAATTAAAAAATAAATAAATAAAATGTATAAATTAAAAGTTTGCTCAAGTCAGGTTATTCGAGTTCATGACTAATTTTCTACTGAGATTAAGGAAGATATTAATAGCATGGTAGTGATCAGATTTGTTGAAATGAGTCAGTCACAAGTACTCACCATCTCCACTTAGTCAAATCTTTAAAAATGACCTGTGTTTCATATTTTGTGTACGTATGTGTGATGTCTTTCACTCTAAGGATTAGAGGATATAATAATGAAAGAAATTCTTTCATTGTTAATTACAAAACTCAACTACCTAGTGTACAAAGTAGGCTTATATAATAAGCACTTTTATTCCTAGGTGCCTTAGTACACATCCATTAGAGCAGCCTAAAAAATGAAAAAGTCCCATAACTTATAAAGAGAAAGCCTAAATGTTCTTAATTTTTGTCTTTGTTCAAAAACCTGAGTCATCTCATAGCCTTGTTACTGTGTCTATTACCACCTAGAATAAAATTCTCTGGCTCAGAAGGCCGATAGTGGGGTTCCATAGTAACCAATTCAAATATCCCCTTTAACGAAACATTGAACTCTTTGGTTTTGACTGATTGAAAGTCTAAGAATTTTTTTTTTTTTTGAGAGACAGAGAAACAGCACATGAGCAGGGGAGAGGGGCCAAGGGGAGAGAGAGAGAGAGAGGGAGAGAAACTCAAGCAGGTTCCACGCTCAGCATGAAGACCGAGGAGGGGCTCCATCTCCTATCCTTGGGATTGAGCCAAAATCAAGGGTCAAACACTCAACCGACAGGGCCACCCAGGGGCTCTTTCTAAGAATTCTTAAAATAATGATCCTGTATCTCATTTCCTTAGCTGTTTGCCCAGCCCTAATTCAGACCTTGGCTGTCTGGTGGATAAGCCATTGCAATGATCTGCTAAGTAATTCTAGTGTTTGCCTTCCAAATTAGAGTTGCCTTCTATACTCTATAATGTTACAGAGGCATGTTGTCTTGTTTATCACCGTATACCCACCACCTAGAATAGCGCAGTACATAACTGGCATTCAGCATACTTTTCTGAGTGAAAGGATATCTAATTATGATAGTCTCTCACTTACCCCTCCCCTCTGAAACACCAAACTTTATTTTTTAAAATGTTTATTTACTTATTTTGAGGGGCAGAGGGGCAGAAAGAAAGGGAGAGAGAGGGAGAATCCCAAGCAGGCTCTGTATTGTTAGTGCAGAGCCTGAGGTGGGGCTCGAACTCACAAACCCTGAGATCATAACCTGAGCAGAAATCAAGTGTTGGATGTGTAACTGACTGGGCCATCCAGGCACTTCAACACCAAAGTTGAATGTTTCCCCTTTACATTTGTGTACTTAAGTCCTTGGTTCAGAATTCAAGGCTAAGTCTGATCTCACTCCAATTTAAATATTTTGTCTCATTCTGCTCTGTAATATTCTCTGCTTCACCTCTTTTCCACCCCTTTTCTCCGTGTTCCAGTTTGACATCATACTCATACCCTCTCCCTTCCTCCTTTCTGTATATGCTCTTCTGCTGCCCTGACCTTTTCTCAGGTCCTTCTCATTGCCTGGAATAGTCTTTACCCAAATCCACACGTTAAATACTACCAACTTTATAAGGCTCAGTGTAAATAGCACTCCTGTGTTCCATTGTTTTTTTTTTTTTTTTTTTTTTTTACTTCTTCTGGCCTTTTCACCTTATAGTATGCCTGCTCACATACATACAACTCTCTTCCCTAGGCTGCAAGCCCCATACTTTGTGTATTTCTGTTTCTAAAACTTTTTTAAGTGTTTATTTATTTTTGAGAGAGAGACAGAGTATGAGTGGAGAAAGGGCAGAGAGAGAGCAAGACATACAATTCAAAGCAGGCTCCAGGCTCTGAGCTATCAGCACAGAGCCCAATGCGGAGCTTGAACCTACGAACTATGAGATCATGACCTGAGCTGAAGTGAGACACTCAACCAACTGAGCCACTCAGGTGCCCCCAAAATAAATAAATGTTTTTGAAAAAAGAAAAAGTAAAAAGACAGAAGGAAAATTCATTTAAAAAAAAAAAGGAAAATTCACGGAGCTCTTGTCTGGTATCATCCCTTTTGCCTATGATTTTCAGAGTGAGGGGAGATCGGAGTTTCAGGAATGGAGCAACATGGAGGTTTAAACTGTCCCTTCCCCTCTGGGAAGATACAACTAGATGAATAGTCAAGAGGTATTAGGGTCCTAACTGTCAAACTGACATTAGTGAACATCTCTACACACACACACCCCTTATACTAGAGCCTAGCTCTAAAGGAAACATGGATGGTAGGATTGTGCTAAAATTCAAACATGATCGATTGCTTACATCATGCTCACCACCCTTCTCCTTTCTTCCTTCCTGATAGAACCCTGTTTTTGTTTAGGTAACCAAAGTCCTCAGATTAGACATGTTCTTCAAGGGATGCTAGCCTGTCCAGCATCTAGGTAGGCTGGCCCTGATTTGTGTTAAGCCAACCATAAAGGACCCTTTACCAATGACTGATTTGCTTTAGGGTATGAGCGTGTGATATAATTCCAGGCAATGAGAGGGATTCCACAGACAGGGAAACGTTTTCTTGCTTCTAGAAAGAGATAGAAGGAAGAGATGGTCTATTTTCTACCTTGGGTTGCTGACTTGCCTGCTGGTGATGGTTGGTGAACCAGTCTAAAGTCAAGGTGACATGTAAGGACACAGTGTTGAATGACAGAACTCAGCCTTTAACAGCGTGATTGAACAGTGGTCTTCTTGTTACGTACATGACATAATTACCTTATTGTTTATGTCAGTTTGAGTAGGTGTGGTGCTCTCTGAATCTGAACACATTCTGCCTGATGCATTAAATAAGCACATTGGAAAGACAGAGGCATAAATGGCACTGAGGATACTGATTAGATCTGGCTAGAGGTGACTGGCCCTCCGGTTTAAGACAGAGTGAAGGAAATGATAGGAGAGGGTGGTTCAGAGAGAAATTAGAGAGTTCTTGGCCTGTAAATTACAAAGAAGTCAAAGGAATAATGTCTGGGGGATAGCTGAGTGAGAAAAAAGGAGAAACTGAAGACAGGAAAAGAACGGCACTCACTCTGATTCTTGGGGATTTTCCTAACATTGTCATTTTTAGGGTCTATTTGGCTCTCTATTTCAGTAACAGTGAGTATCTTTCCAAAGGAAGTAACATAGACTCCTGTCATCAGAAATGGGAGAGGCAAGAGTATTTCAGCACTTCTTATATATTTTAGAAATCAAGAAGAAAATGATATATTTTGGAGAACATTTGTGGGAGATGCGCTTTTAATAGGGAACTGCAAGTTCTATTTTCTCCCAGCCAGGCTCCACGCCAACTGGAGAAGATGGTAATTAGCAAGGCTCACTGTTGTCTCTTCTTACGCATTTAATAACCCAAGCCTGATTCACAGAAGTTACAAAACAGAGTAGCGACTGTGAAGTAGAACATTTTTATGTGGGGCATTTACTTTTAATGGAAAAGTTTGTGCTATGACATTCGTAGTATAACTGCCTCACGATTCCTGCCTTCCTCAGTTCGTTCACTGATGCCATTGTTACAACAGGTTATTCTTCTGGAAATAGTGCCCAATGTTTTATTCATGCTGTGGGTGAAATGAAGAATACTGAGTTCAGAGGGAAGTTGTGTTGTGTTTCTGACGCAGATCCTGTCACTGTACCTTGTGACATGGCAGCCTTTCTTATCTTCCCACTGCTGTGTGGCTGCCTTCTTATAACTGGCACTTCTCACTCCCTATTTCCTCATCTGGACTTTTCTGAGTTGTAAGATTGGTAAATAGGACTAGTAATTTTCCATAGACAAAAACATTCAGTACACTTTTTTGGAGAGACTTGGAATCTTTCCTAACATCGTGAAGACATTTTGGCTTTCTTCTTTTTAAAATTTCTTTTTAACATTTATTCACTTTTTGAGAGACAGAGCACATGTAGGGGAGGGGCACAGAAGGAAAGGGAGACACAGACTATGAAGCAGGCTCCAGGCTCTGAGCTGTCAGCACAGAGCCCGACGAGGGGCTCAAACCCACAAACTGTGAGATCATGACCTGAGCTGAAGTTGGACCCTTAACTGACTGAACCACACAGTCCCCCACCATTGGCTTTCTTCTTTTAAAATCACCTTTCACTTTTTTTATTTCCAGAATATTCATACTCTTTTTGTCTCAACTCCTATTTAAGTTACCTACTCAATGATCTTGCCTGTCTCCTTAACCACCATTACTAATTACCATTTAGTAATTTAGCAAAGGGATCCCAGATTGTACTCATGTTAAGCTACACCTGATGAAAAAGCTCATAGTGAGTTATCCTTCTTACGAGTATGACTATTTAGCAAGAGAATGTATGGAGATAGAAATATCTGTGATCAGACACTTCTCCAAAGATGACATCAAGATGGCCGACAGACATATGAAACAATGCTCAGCATCCCTCCTCATCAGGGAACTACAAATCAAAACCACACTGAGATACCACTTCATGCCAGTCAGAGTGGCTAAAATGAGCAAATCAGAGAACTCTAGATGCTGGTGAGGATGTGGAGAAACAGGCACCTTCCTACACTGTTGGTGGGAATGTAAACTGGTACAGCCCCTCTGGAAAACGGTGTGGAGTTTCCTCAAAAAATTAACAGTAGAACTCCCCTATGACCCAGCAATAGCACTGCTAGGAATTTACCCAAGGGATATATGAGTGCTGATGCATAGGTGCACATGTACCCCATTGTTCATAGCTGCACTCTCAACAATAGTCAAAACATGGAAAGAGCCTAAGTGTCCATCAACAGATGAATGGATCAAGAAGATTTGGTTCATCTATGTGATGGAATACTACATAGCAATGAGAAAGAATGAAATCTGGCCATGTGTAGCAACATGGACGGAATTTGAGGTGTTATGCTGAGCAAAATAAGTCAGGCAGAGAAGGACAAATACCACATGTTTGCACGTATAGGAGGATTAGGAGGAACTTAATGGAGGATCTGGGGGAGAAGAATGAGGGAAATAGTGGGGGAGAGGAAGAGAGGCAAACCATGAGAGACTCTTGAATGCTGAGAACAAACTGAGGACTGATGGGTGTGCGGGGGAGGGGAGGTGATGGGCACGGAGGAGGGCACTTGTGAGGATGAGCACTGGGTGTTATATGGAAACCAACTTGACGATAAACTATTTGTTAAAAAAATTTCAAACATAAAAATAATTAAGTATATAATAAAGGTCATTAGACTACTAAAAAAATAAATACCTGTGATCAAAAGAAAAAAATTTACTAATAATTGAAGAGTAAAGTGATGAATATTTGAGCTGGGGAAATATTTTGGTGTTTATCGATCCCACAAGGTAGATGACAAATGACATTTGTTCAAAGTACAGTCTAACTTTATTACAGAGAAGATTTTGTTTGTGATAAAAGCTGTGTGTGTATATAGGTGGATTAGGAGGAACTTAACAGAGGATCATGGGGGAGAAGAAGGGAAAAAAATAGTTGGGGAGAGGGAGGGAAGCAAACCATGAGAGACTCTTGAGTGCTGAGAACAAACTGAGGGCTGATGGGGGTGGGGGAGAGAGGAAAGGGGGTGATGGGTATGGGGGAGGGCACTTGTTGGAATGAACACTGGGTGTTATATGGAAATCAACTTGACAATAAACTGTTTAAGAAAAAAAAGCTGTGTGTGTGTGTGTGTGTGTGTACACACACACACATGGCTTAGAAAGTATATCAACAGGAACAGTCTAGGCTATGCTGCAGTAACAACCCCCACAATAATATACCTATTTCTCTACCAATGACCCCTGAGTAGAAAGTCTCTACCAATTGTAGTCACTCAAAGACCCTCAATGATGGAAACTGTGTCAACAACATGTACTTTCATGATCATCCCAGTTGGGGAAGAGAATGAGGTATATCATGGTCTGGCCCTTTTCCATGGCCAGATAAATCCTCATGATCATGCTTAACTTCTAAGGAAATAAAATCATGCAATTCTATATGTGCTCAGAAGACAGAGAGCCAGAAATATTTAATAAACAGAACTTATAGCCTCTATAGAAGGAATGCAACTCAGTGAAGAAAATTCAGGAAGAAGAAAAATAGGTAAAAACAAATTGTCTTTGTCTACTTGGACTGTCAAATCCAAATATGATAGAGTAGGTGGCTTATGACATTCATTTTCTCATAATTCTGGAGTTGGGGAAGTCCAAGTACGAGGTGTGGGTCAGTCTGATTCCTGATGAGAGCTGTCTTTCTGGCTTGCAGATGGCCCTTCTTGCTGTGTCTTCACGTGTCTTTTCATCAGCGCATGCACGTGGTGGGAGAGAGGGGAGAGGGTGAGGTGTCAGGAATGTTATATGGACACTAATCCTATCAGATTCGAACTCCTACCTTATGACTTTATTTAACCTTATACCATACATATGGTTAAAGTGGATTAAAGACTTGAGCTTAAGACCTGAAACCTTAAAACTTCTAGAGAAATACATAGAGGATTAATCATGATATCGGTCTTAGTACTGATTTTTTTTTTTTTAATTAATGCCAAAAGCAAAGGCAGAGGTCAAAAATAGTGAAAATGACCAAGCTCATAAGCTTCTGCAGGAGCAAAGTAAACCATCAACAAAATTAAAGGCAAACTATGGATTGGAAGAAAATATTTGCAAACCACCTATGTAATAAAGGGTTACTATCCCAAATATACAAAGATCTCAAATACCTCACTAGCAAAAAAAAAAAAAAAAAAAAAAAAAAAAAAAAAAAAAAAAAAAAAAAAAAAAAAAAAAAAAAAAAAAAAAAAAAAAAGCAAAAACAGACAAAAACAAAAACCACTAACCTTATTAAAAAATGGGCAAAGGATCTGAATAGACATTTTTCCAAAGAAGACATACTAGGTACCCTGGTAATAGGTACAGAAAAAGTTGTTCAACATCGCTAATCATCAGGGAAATGCAAATCAAAACTACAATGAAATAACAGCACACACCAGTTAGGGTGTTCGTTATTAAAAAGATAGGAAATAACAAATGCTGGCAAGATTGTGGAGAAAAGGGAACCCTTACACATTATGGGTCAAATAATTACGTTGTGTATTCTAAATACATTCTAATTTTATTTTTCAATTATATGTCAAAGAGCAAAATGGCGGGAGGGAGGGGCGGGGGAGAGAATGAATTCAAGACTAAGGGGGAAACTTGAAGAGAAACTGATTTCCCAGACATAATATCAGCCTTGCCAGTAAGCCCTAAAGGCTGGGGCTTGGAATTTAATGCTCACCGGGGAACAGAAGACAAGGCTTAAAGGTAGAACTGTGACCTGACCAAGTCCATCTGTGAAAAAAGGACAGAAAATCTTTACCTATCACACTGGAGAAGTGACGAGGAAACTAGCTGTCCACCTGGCTGGTGAGGGGAGTAATTTGTTGTTACAAATGGAAACTTTAATTCTGCACTATAGGCTGCTTTATGGTCTGATATTACTACCCTCTTAGTTTAGGATCCTAAGCAGAGAAATTAACTTAAAAATTGGTCTAACTCAGAGGATCTCTGGGTCCCTAACAGAGGGATGTGTAAATTACTCTAAGGGGCATGGCACAATTTCCTTAGGAAGTTATGGTGAAATCTCATCATCCAAAGACAACACCGGTTAATATGCTGCCAAAATAGCCACTAGGGATTTTGCTACACATACATTTTGTTTTCTGCATAGTTGCATTCCTAACATTGTTTATAAACACAAAGCAAGATTTTCTGCAAAGGAACATAAGTCATTAAATGTAATCGAATTACTGCAGTAAATGTTTTCCAATTGCTGCCCTCCCTTCTGACATGGGAAATGTTTTGTTTCTTCTCTATGTCTCCAACATTTGACTATCTCCCGCTGTCAAAAAGGGGAAATGAAGAACTCAAAGCAAGAGAAGAATTTAGAAAAGGATAGAGAGAGAAGATACGGTTCCATAAAACCCCCTAAGTGATGCCATTGTTCCCAATGTGGTGTTAACAAGTATAAAATCGTTTCCCGTCCATTGATTCATGCAGGTATTTCTTGCAGCAAAGGGCCTTCTTGTCAACTCAACACCCTCCACATCTGTGCTTCATGATTCCCTGCTTCACGTCTAATTGGACGAGAAGATGGATTTTTTTTTCCTCTGGAGTGTCTTGTGGGAATTTGTCAAAGAGCTTATACATCTGGAGGTTGTTTGGATGAGTTCTATGTCAACACTTCTGTTCTTCCTGGGCAGAAGGCATTGTGGAGGCAGGATGAACAGGCACATGAAACAGTTTGCTACTAAGTAAGTTGAGTTTCTTTTCAGAAGTGTGAATTGCAAATTCTCTGCCACTAGGCACAGCCTTTCCTTGGGCAGGTGGACAACTTTCCTGTGCCAACAGAAGCTACCTCTGCATGTTTCTAGATGTGAATGGATGGGGGAGGGGGGGGAGGGAGCCAGGCATACATCTCTCTCTCTTTCTCTCTCTCTCCCATGGGTTCTAACCCATTGAGGGCAGGCCCAAGGAGCCAAGTAAGGATTAAGACTCAGGATCTAGGTTTTTAATGATAAAGCTGGCCTGAGCAATTACACAGAAACTTCTCTGTCTTAAAATTAGTGTTCCAGACTCATAGGGCACTGATCTCTCCACCCAGTTGCCAAAAGAGAAATGTGACTAGAAAATGCTGATTGCTGGGTGGGGCCCTCTAATTACGGGTGCTCATTACTTCCATTCTCCATCTGTTCCTTAACACACAGAAGACTGTGTTCTTTCTTCACCCTCTCTGAAGTTGGGCAGGATGATATGACTAACTGGCCAATGGATTGTAGCAGGAACTGAGATGTGCCACTTCTGAGCTGGAGCAGTAAACGTACAGTTCTCAAAGAACTCCGTGGAGTCCAGCTTCAGGCCGAAATCCCACACATCACAGTCTGGCCCAACCACTGGCAGCCCCAAAGGCTTGAGCAGCCTTCACATGAACTTTGGTGCACACACAGCTAGGGCACTGCGGTCTCTGGAGGAAGTTGTATTTGAGGACTAAATTCCCCCCCTTCCCCCCCCCCGCACACCCCAGTTGGTCTGCTCTTAGGGATATATGTGTCCCTGTTGTGCGAAATTCGCGAGTCCCCAGAGACCACCAAGGAGCCAACACCGATGCAAGTACAAAGGGGTCTTTATTACAAGCTCGAGCAGGGGCTCCCCCGCCTACCGGGTGTAGTGGCAGAAGGTGAAGCTCCGAACAATAGCGAGCAGGGTTTGTATGGGGTCAGGGACGGGGGTGTTAGAGTGCACACTTTGTTTGTATAGCATCATCACATAAGCACCAATTACAATTGTACAGCACCCGTGGTAACAGCTTTGACCATTCAGTATCTGTGAGGTGTTCATTACTTTTGGTGGGACCCAATCAAGACTTTTGAGAATCCTTTGAAAATGACCAGTTATGAGGTGAGTTCAAAGGACCCACGTGGGGTTCAGGCAAGCAGTGAGAAATTGGCTAGTTTGTATAAAATAACTGTCTGCAGTTCCCAGCCTTGACTCAGACCATAGGAGTGTTTTTTGATTAGCTGATCTGAGGGCGGTCCGAGGATGGCTTTAGCCTTGAACAATCTGAGGCTTTTCCTGGACCTGGGACTGGGGCTACGTGCAGCCCGAGGTTGCTCTTAATGGAGGCCTTAATTTTAGGCTCTTCATCCCCAGCCTAGGCACCTCCTTTTGAAGGCCTCCCTAAAGGGGTCAGAACTTGAAGACAGTTTACTCTGACTCCATACGTCTCCACTTCTAATCCTTCCCTTTCCTCTTCCCAGTCCCTGCGTCCAAAAGGTAGCAGTAGCCTTTCGTTTAGGAATTTTCTTCCACTCATCTCCCTACCCCCAACCTGTGATGTCTGTCACGTGTCCCGATGATGGGGTTCTGGAATGGTGGGGATCCAATGCTGACTGCCAAGAAAGAATTCTTGAGACATCTTTGGTGCAAAAAGGTGATTTTATTAAAGCATGGGGACAGGACCCTTGGGCGGAAAGAGCCGCACTGGGGTTGTGAAGAGTGACTGGTCATATACTATGGCGTTGGGGGAGGGGGGTACAGACAAAAGGGAGACCTCCAGAGGGACTTTAATATGCCAACGAAGACTCCTAAAAGGCCGTGATATTGTCAAGCTAAGGTTGTTTTCCCTCTGGTACGGCATTAACGCTAACACAGGAAAGAGTTCCTGGAGAAACGTCTTAGTCTGTGTTTGCCTCAAGTATTTGTCAACGGGCTGCAGGTTATAAGGAAAATTTAATTTTACCTGGCATTTCCTTCCTGCCCTTGTTCCCCACATCACTGTGGAGGGGAGGGGGATACTGGGGCTCCAGAAAACTGAGTCTATAGGTTTCTGAAGATTAGGCAGCTGAAAGATTGCCTTTTTTTCTTGTAATTTACTAAGATGTTTACAACTAATGGAGAACTCACTTCCCGGAGGACTGTGATCTGTATCAGTTAACCATATGTTTTTCCCCTTTCCTTTGTTTTTGGGCAGCCTGGAGTGCCTGAGAAATATCAAACAAGTCCCACCTGGAAGCCGGGGTGTGGTTACCTTGTGCTTTGACCTCAGCTTGACTTATGCACCCCTCATCACCTCGCCTGGTGCTGCTCTCTAGGGAAAAGTCCAAGCCAGCATCCTTTCCCATCTGGCCCGTTGCTTGTAGTCTGACAGTGAGTGACTAAAGTCTTAATTGGCTTATTGTCTTTTATTTTATTTTATTATTTTTTTAATATTTTTTATTTATTTCTAGGAGAGAGAGAAAGAAAGACAGCATGAGCAGGGGAGGATCAGAGAGAGAGGGAGACACAGACTCTGAAACAGGCTCCAGGCTCTGAGCTGGCAGTCAGCACAGAGCCCGACGCGGGGCTCGAACCCACGGACCGCGAGATCATGACCTAAGCGAAAGTCGGACGCTTAACGACTAAGCCACCCAGGTGCCCCTGTCTTTTATTTTAAAACCTCTGTTAACTGGATCACCCCAGGGCATGGAGTATTTTGTTTACTAAACTTTAATTTACTACTAAAATCTTTCTCAAGTACATGTGGATAAAAGCATGCAGTCACTTCTCTGCTTTAGTTTTAATATAGTATAATCATTCAAATGAAATCTTTCCTTGATGATTGAGGCTTTATCTCAAAGTACCCACTTTTTTTCCATTGAACAGCCATATAAATGTAGGTGTAGAAAACTAAGATGAATAAATACTAACTGCTAGAAGAGATTCTCTGAAATCTATTTTAAAGAAATCTGTAATAACATTTTTGCTGTTATTACAAAAAGAAACAGAGAGTATTCTAAATTACATATTTTTAGAGGGCTTGAGATATAAAAATGGAGAAAAAAATTCAAAACGGAGACCCCTGGAGGTCTGGGTGTGATGCATCCTTTTCTTTCTTTCCTTTTTTTCCTACCTCTCCCTTCTCATGCCCTCTTCACCCTACCCTTTCCCTTCCTTCTTTCTTAAATATACAGGTACATTTTGACTTCTTACCTGGAGATTTTGGTAAGCCTTTGCACAGAGCTGCAACTTCTAGTATACATCTAGTGTATTTCTCTTGTTAATTTCCCTTGGACAATTGCAGGGCTAGTTGAGGTCCAGGCAGAAAGTGTTCAGGAAGCTTTGATTGTCTGATAGTCAGGAAATTTCCTTGGGGGGTTGCCTCTGGAGCTCCTACAAAGAAAGACAAGATTTCAGAAATTGACAGATGCTTTCATTGTCAAGGGGAAACTGACTCTATCAATATTTAACAGATTCCAAAGTGATTTATAAAGCTTATGGAAAGTTTATTCTTTTAATGCTAAATCTTTGGCATTTCTTAAAACAAAGAAAACAAAATTTTTTGTTAAATATGCAACTGTTATAAAAGGAAAATAGCATTGATAACACAAAGATCAATAAGAAGAGCTATTAAGGTGTGACTTGTCGGAAAAGAAAAAATGTAATGAAAAAGTCAACTCTGAGCACCATAGGTTTCTACCTCAGATAGCTGGGCCACCTCTACTTGATTGTTTTAGGAGCCTCTTGATTTATCTTCACATATTATTTTAGGGATTTCTTCTGAGACCATTTAGGCTTTCCCTGGAGTTCTCTTAGACCAGGCCCCCAACCTCAGCTGAAAACCACTGGCCGTTAATACAGCCCTATGAACCATTTTGTTTGGCCACACCTGAAATGTAACGATTTTGCATTTGAACGCCCACAGGCAATAAAAAGGCCACTGATAGTTGACAATAGGTCTCTGCATTCATTTATCCGGTAGAAAGGAGCAACTGAGTTTGCAACCCCGGTTTCTTGTATGGTATAAACTATTTCTGGAACACCTTAAAATATAGACTATATGGAATATTAGAGGTGGGAGAGGTATCATGGGAGTGATTCACGAATGGGGACCCATGAGGGAATCTGAAGAAAGAGAAATGAGGCCCAGAGGGATTAAGCAAATTAGTCCCAGCACTATTTAGAAATTTGGTTTTCAGAAGAGAAATCGGCTCATTGCCCCATGCCCAGGACACACATAGTCATCATACAGTGAACTCAAGCGTCAGTGCCACGGTGCACACGGAGTCTAACAGTGGTTAAGAGTGAGGCCTCTTGGGCTATGTTTCCTGGTTAAAATACAATCCCATCACTTATTATGTGTGTACATTTCCTGATCTGACAAATGGGAATACTAGCTTCATCTACCCCAGAAACTTTTTGCAAGGACTGAATTAACAGTTTAAAAGTTTCAAACACTCAATAAGTATTGGCTAAGTCTTGAGTATTATTTATTTGTTCGGTCAGCCAGGCATACAGTCACTTATCAAGCTAAAAGAATGTTTTCATGTTCTAGGCACTGTGGTAGCTCCTGACTATTCAACTGAGGAGCAAGACTCAGGGCCATTCTTCTAGAAGCTAACAGTCCAGTACTATGGGCTCTCAGCACTGGCTAGGGAGCTGATCTCTTTAAATCAGGTGTCATTTCTTTTATATTTAATTTTTTATTTATTTTTAATTTTTTAATGTTTATTTTTGAGAGAGAGAGAACAAGGTAGGGGCAGAGAGAGAGAGAGACAGAATCTGAAGCAGGATCCAGGCTCTGAGCTGTCAGCACAGAGCCCAACAGGGGCTCAAACTCACGAACTGTGAGAGACCTGAGCCGTAGTCCCCATGCTTAGACACTTAACTGACTGAGCCACCCAGGTGCCCTGGTGTCATTTCTTTTTAAAACAACTGTGAAGAAAAGCATTAAATTGGAAGCATTTATTTTAGTAATGAAAGGTATTTTTCTGTGTGTCTGATGAGATGGTTGAAACTGTCTGATTTTAAGAAAATCACCTGAAAATGCATGGCACATATTGACTTGATAAAGCTCCTGTTTCTAAGGACATGGCCTATTTCACATGCAGAAATGCGATGGATAGTAAGTGCCTGGTGTGTGTGTGTATATATATATGTATATACATATACATATATATATACACACACATATATGGTGTATATCCATACATATATATATTTTAAAGATCTATCCCCTTTTTGTGCAAAGCTGATATGTGCTTAATTCCAACTTGTTATATTCAACTAGGAAATGAGGGATGGAACAAAGAAGTACTTATCAAGGGCCTTACAGCCTGAGGTCCTTCCCTACCTCACCAGGAAGCTTGATACAAGCAAGTCACATGACTCCAGGTGGGCCAATCAGGGCTGAGAGGATTCAACTCTGGGAACTTTTTTGTATTCTCAGAAAAGCCCGGAGTCTGTAGGGCTGAAAGATGGAACCTAGTATATGTGATCTGAGCCCTAAATGAAAATGCCCTTGAACTCTTGGGACCGTTCCCTTCTGAGTCAACATATTCCCTCTCTTTAAGCGTATTAGGCTCGGGTTTGATGTTTTTTGTAGCCAACTTTGGCAGTCTCCCTGAACTTAATAGGCTTAGACAAATGTTTTAAAAGTAAACATCTAGTGGCTTGAATATAGAAACCTGCCCATTTGCAACAGTTAGACTCGCTTGCAAACAGCTGGACAGACTGTCTTACCCAGAGAATAATTTGAATCATTGACTTCGACTTGATAAGAATAAATAAAACTGTTTCCATTATTAGGCCTACTGCACCAAAAATTTGAGTAGCGCTAAAGGCACAGCAAGAAATTAAACTTGGAAGTATATGATATGACATGAGAAAATATTCTTTACGGAAGCAGCATGCTACGGCAATTATGGACCCGCATAATGGAGTCTGGAGACACACCTCCTGGTGTGCAGCTGCAAAACGCCTAAGAGATGCCATAGGATTTTTAAAAATTACAGATGTGTATGGTAATGACCTAAACTATAAGTGCTGACATATCTTTTCCCTACCCTGAAACTATTTGGCCTGAAATAGAACATGAAGCAGTGAGCCCAAAGTTCAATGCTACTTTGACTCTTCCTTCAGACCACCTGGGCTGTTGAGAAGATCAAACTTTGGGCTCCTATGAGGAACAAAGATGGATTCAAGAGGCCAGTCAACTCACACCACCACATTTCTGCCATCTTAGGCATAAAATTTGCAAGGCTCATTTCTGGTTGCTTCCTAAGACACTGTGAAGGAGCCCTCAGCTGAGACCAATGGTCATCTTTACCTGGGTCAGTCTCAGTCCCCTTCCTTGGCTCAAAAGTAATAGAGTCAATGCTGAAAAAATGTTTGACAAGAATATTTTAGGGATGCCTGGGTGGCTCAGTTGGTTAAGTGTCTGACTTCATCTCAGGTCATGATCTCACAGTACGTGGGTTCAAGCCCTGCATCGGGCTCTGTGCTAACAGCCCAGAGTCTGGAGCCTGCGTCAATTCTGTGTCTCCCTCTCTCTCTGCCCCAACCCCGCTTGTGCTCTGTCTCTCTCTCAAAAACGAAGAAACATCAAAAAATTAAGAAAAGAGTATTTTAATAAGTTCTTTAAAAGATTTTTTTCTTCTGCTTAGTGTGACTTTGGGAATAATAGATGTTTTCATTACCATATGTGTGTTTTTAACATGTTTTGACATTTCAATTCATTCTAAGTCCCAAAACCTATCTGGCATTTATAGTTAGGCTCACTTATCTTTCTATTTACTTGCGTTATTTTCCTTTGTGGGTGTCAAATCCCATTCTGTTTCAGCCATTGCAAGAGAACAAAGCATTGGTGACCATGAAAAGCAGCCTGAAGCTATTTTCAACAGTGTTGTTTTATTACTGTGTTAGAGTCAAGTAAACAAAATGCAAGCAGCACAATAGTATTAAAAAGCGTCTCCTAAGATTAGCTTCTTGGTGCCAACATACTGATTTGAACTCTTTTCATAAAGTGCAAGAAATAAACAAATGTGTTTGCAATTAAGTTTTTGTATTAGACTTTTAAAATCCATATTTATATATAAAAGAGCTATCAGTTTATAAACTGAGAAACTGTCAAGTAAAATAGAAGTAGATAGTATGTTTTTCTTGTTCATCAATGGTTTCAGATATGGGGTCAAGATATTCTTTTAGTCTAAGTGATTAATTTTTTTTCTAGTTGTGTAGATTGTCTTTCTCAGTTTTTGTTTTACCCTCCTTCGATATGGATATGTTAGAAAGCTGACAATAGGACATTACCCTGACTCTCTTGCAGCTAGAGTCCTGAATGGAGAATAGACTCAGTCATTTGACAGAGTTTTGTGAGGTCTGAAAGATGAGATGATGGGTCATGTCATCTTTCATCAGAGTGTACAGGGACAGTGAGATTTAATTGGAATGAACTTTAGCAATGGCTGGATTCCACATCCCACTCTGGTCACTGGCTTTGAAATTAGCAGCAGGGGTGATGACTGTAGCAACTGCTCACCTCTGCATCACTTTTACAATGATAGAAACTTGGAACCAAACTTCTTTTGTCTTTAAATTTTTTTAAGCACTTAATCTTTTTAATATTGTAATTTCTGTCTTTTGCCTTGAATCTTGACTTGATAACAGACATCAGGTCGTGTCCATAACCTGTGCATAATTCAATGCAATAACCTTAATTTGTCCTTCCTGTCTGGAATCTTTACATGAATGTCACTCACCAAGCCATTCAAAATGCCATGAAAAATGTATAAAACTGCTGCCTATGTAAATTGTTGAGAATGCTCACCTATGTGTTTGGAATGGATGATCCTTGATTTCATTCACCCCATAAATACTTACTAAATTCCTATTCTTTGTGAAATATTGTTTTAGCAGTTAGAAATGAAGTGGTGAACAGGTTACAGCCTTTGATCATGTACAGTTCACAATCCCATGGGAGGGCCCAATGAGCAAGTAATTACAACTATGATAACAGTAATAGCTAACATTTATAACAATTACCCCCAGGAGATTCTGATGCAGGTGATCCACATACAAATCTTAAAAGAATCCTGAACTTGGACTTAATTAATATGCTCTATATGATCACTAATCTCAGGCAGGAGTGGACATAGAATCAGAGGGCACTAAATAGCATTGTCCCCACTAAGCTATGGGACTGGGAAAGAGTATACGGCTGGGATATTGTTGGAGATAAAGGATTTCTTTGATGATCATATCCAAGCATCTGCTTTCAAAATTCTCTCCCCATAGTCCTCATGGTGCAAATTTAATTGGAGTTGTTGTCAATGTTGCTGTTTTTAAGTAGCCATTTTCTTCCTTGCTGACAAAATGTCACTTTTAACTTGAAGAATAGATAAAATGTTGTGTTTTTGAAAATACACATTTGCTAACAGAAACCAACATTTGGTCTGACCAAAATGGAACTTTACAGTTAATTCTCTTATTAAATACTAGTAAAGTGTAATGTATTATTTTTTTTAAGTTTTCATTTTCATTCTAGTTAGTTAACATACAGTGTGATATTAATTTCATGTGCATGATATAGTGATTCAACAGTTCCATACATCATAAAATATTATTTTAAATACAAATATATACAGGTTCTAACATTTTCCTCCAAGTGCTAATTGATTCATATCCACTGTTGGATGTGTCCATGCATCTTTGGAAACCCATGGCTTAGAGGATAATCTCTGCTGGCTTTCATCCGTACAGAATACCCCCTTCTTAATAATCTTAATTTCTTACCTCTAAGAACCACTGTTATCTCAACATTTATTCTTTCAACAAAATCTATTAAGACCCTACTCTATGCCAGGGATAAACCTAGGCTCTGAAGATACATCAGTGAACAAAACAAAATTCCTGCCTTCCTGGAGTTTATGTGTGTGTGTGTGGAGGGAAAAACAGATCATAAGTATAGAAACAAGCAAATATGTAATATGTCAGGTGAGTATAGGTAACTGTAGAGTAAAATGAGCCGGGGAAAGAGGAAGGGAGAGCTGAATGCATGATGTGCTGTAGCCAAAGGTATGTGCATGTAAGATCAAGTGTATGCATGTCTTCCCAAGTCAGTGATCAGTGATATCAAGTTGGCAACTTGGGCTTGGCCATGGCTGAGGTGTTTACAGCACAGACATTTACAAATGCTGGAAACCAGGACTTTTTTTTTTTTTTTTTTTAAGAGAGTCAGTAGTGAAACATATACCCGCATATTATTGCGTGAGGGTGAGGGATTCTGTACTCTACAGGGTGATTGGAGAATGCCTCCCTGGGCAGAGAAGTGAAGGAAGAAGGGAGCCATATGGTCATCAGAGGTCAAGAAGAACAGCATTCCTGGATGCGGCAATGAGAAGACCAAGCCAAGAGAACTGTAACAGTGGGGTCCAGAGGACAACTGGGTACCTCGTGCGCATGCATGGAGAGAGGACAGCTGCATGGGGGCGGGGCTGTGTGGAGCCCTGCAGGTCGGGGTAAAGAGTGTGATGCTTCAGAGCCAAAATTAGCTAATGCTGAGTAGCAAAACTTTCTTTTAGAAGGACATGTGCTTTTTAGTTTGTAGCTGTCTCACTACCCATCGCTGTTTCACCAAGTCCCACCGCTTCGCTGGTGTAAGCTTTCCACCCGGCCTCTCTCAGTATGTATATTTCACACCCAATTCAACAGCATTTGCTTCTCGATATACTATAGGGCGTATTTTATGTTGCCTTGTCTTGTATTTTAGTTTTTTAAATCCGTGCAAAGAATTTCCGTAACTGAACAAAACAAAGCAGACTGTTCTTGTCCGTCCTTCTTAGCATCTGGAACAATGCTTTTCATGTAATAGGTGCGTAAGATGCGTGTGTTGAATGAAATAGGAGAAAGACGCTGTAAGTTTTTTTTTAATGTTTTATTTATTTCTAGGAGAGAGAGAGAGACAGACAGCGTGAGCAGGGGAGGGTCAGAGAGAGAGGGAGTCACAGACTGAAACAGGCTCCAGGCTCTGAGCTGGCAGTCAGCACAGAGCTCAATGCGGGGCTCGAACCCACGAACCGCGAGATCATGACATAAGCGAAAGTCAGACGCTTAACTGACTAAGCCACCCAGGCGCCCTGGAGAAAGACGCTATAATTTTGCAGGTACTTTCTCAGGATGTGCTGACCGATTTCTTTCTGTTTAGTGAAATCCTTGTTTCCTCCCAAAATTCTGAGACTGAACCTATGATTGAGCTTTCTTGGCATTTATAGGATGTACACCTTTAACTTATTAACGTCTGCCTTCAAGTTATATCATGCCACGTCATACTTCACAATAGTAGAATTCTTTTTCTCCCTTCCTGACCTCAGTGCTTTTGCTACATTCTACTTTTACATGTATTATAAACTCTACACTATGTTGCTAATGTTTTTTGTTGAAACATCAATGATCTTTTAAGGAGATTTAAATAATGAGAAAATATATGTTGTGTATTTACTCATGTAGTTACTATTTCTGGGCTTTTTGTTCTTTTGTATAGATTCATTCTTCCACATTTCCATCTGGTGTCATTTTCCTTCTGCCTAAGGACTTCCTTTAACATTTCTTGTAATGAGGATCTGCTGATGGGAAGTTATTTCAGTTTTTGTAGGTGTGAAAAATAATCTTGATTTTGCCTTTGCTTTTATTTCTTTTCTTAAAGTGGCCAAGTTTCATCCGTTGCTCTGGTGTGAGTAGTCTGTTGGATTTTAAAAAAACTATTGCAAAGTATATATAACATAAAACTTACACTTTTAAACATTTTTAAGTGTACAATTCAGTGGTATGAAGTACATTCACATTGTTATTAAACCATTACCACTGTTTCTAGAGCTTTCTCATCTTCCCCAACAGAAACTTTCTACCCATGAAGCAGTAAGTCCCCATCCTCCCCTCCCAGCAGTCCCTGATAACCTTCATTCTACTTTCCATCTCACTGAATTGGTCTATTCTAGATATTCCATACACGTGGAATCATGTACCATTTGCCCACTTGTGTCTGGCTTATGTCACGTAGCATCGTGTCTTTAAGGTTCACCCATGACATAACATGTGTCAGAACTCTGATACAGGAGCATGTATGTGTGTGTGAGTTACTGCCTCAGTTCATTCCAGCTGCTGTAACAGAATACCATGAACTGGGTAGCTTATTAACCACAGATAGTTATTTCTCACCATTCTGAGGTCTGGAAGCCCAGATCGAGGCATCAGCAGATATGTAGTTTGGTAAGGGCTTGTGTCCTAATTCATAGATGCCATCGTTTCACTGCACCCTCACATGGTGGGCAGGGGTGAAGGAGTTCCCTGCGATAACCCATTAATTCCATTCACAGCTCCACTCTCATGATCTCATCACCTCCCAAAGGCCCCATCTCCAAACACCATCATTAGCAACTAAGTTTTACTACATGAATTGTGTGTGTGTGTGGGCTTATGTGTGTGTGTGTAAGGGAAGGGACCCAAACACTTGGTATAGAGCATTCCATCCCCAGCCCCCTGAATTCCTGTCGTTTTCACATGAAAAATACATTTATTCCATTACAATATCCCCCAGAATTTAAACTTATTCACACAACTCAAAAGTCTGTTAAGTCCAAATTCTCTCTCTCTCTCTCTTTTTTTTTTAAAGTTTATTTATTTATTTATTTATTTATTTTGAGAGAGAGAGAGAGAGACAGAGAGAGAGAGAAAATCCCAAGCAAGGTTCCTTGCTGTCAGCACAAAGCCTGACATGGAGCTCTATCTCGTGAACTGTGAGATCATGACCTGCACCAAAATCAAGAGTCAGATGCTTAACCAACTGAGCCACCCAGGCGCCCCAAAAGTCCAAAGTCTTATCTAAATATCCTCTAAGTCAAATGTGAGTGAGACTAGAGGTAAGATTAATTCTAAGGCAAATTCCTCTCCAGCTGTTAACTTGTAAAACCAAACTACTCACGTCTAAAATACAATTGTGGGGCGGGCAAGTAGAGACATTTCCACTACAAAAGAGAGAAGTAGGAAGGAAGAGAGGGGAGGGGCGCCTGGGTGGCTTAGTCGGTTAAGCCTCCGACTTTCGCTTAGGTCATGATCTCGCGGTTCGTGGGTTCGAGCCCCGCGTCGGGCTCTGTGCTGACTGCCAGCTCAGAGCCTGGAGCCTGCTTCAGTCNTTCGCTTAGGTCATGATCTCGCGGTTCGTGGGTTCGAGCCCCGCGTCGGGCTCTGTGCTGACTGCCAGCTCAGAGCCTGGAGCCTGCTTCAGTCTGACTCCTTCTCTCTCTGACCCTCCCCTGCTCGCGCTGTCTCTCTCTCTCTCTCTCCTAGAAATAAATAAAACATTAAAAAAAATTAAAAAAAAAAAAAAAAAAGGAAGGAAGAGAAGGGTGACAGTTACCAGGTAAGTCCAAAACTTATAGGGGCAAACATTAAAACTTAAGGCTTGAGATCATCTTTCTTTTTTTTTTTTTTAATTTTTTAATGTTTATGTATTTTTGAGAGAGAGAGATGGAGCATGAGCAGGGGAGGGGAAGAGAGAGAGAGATACAGAATCCCAAGCAGGCCCTAGTCTCCAAGCTGTCAGCACAGAGCCCAGTGTGGGGCTTGAACTCACAAGCTGTGAGATCATGACCTGAGCCAAAGTCAGACACTCAATCTACTGAGTCACCCAGGCGCCCCTTGAGATCATCTTTCTTGACTCTATGCTTCACTTTCTGGATCCACTAGGGCTGTGGCCCTGCCTCCACAGTTCTTCTGGGCTGGAAATCTCAGGGGGCGAAAGGGGGGGATTCTGCCCATCTATCCTCATGACCTAATCTCCTCCCAAAGCACCCCCCCTTCCAAATACCATCACATTAGAGACTAGATTCAACATATGAATGGGATGTGGGGATGGTGGGGTGTGGGTGGAGAGCACATTTAGTCTATAGCAGGTACATCTTCTAAGGAGGCTTCCTGCTTTCAGATTTTATGTTTTCATCATCATCATCATCATCACCATCATCATCATCATCATCAATGAATTATTAAGATTGAAATTAAGGAAAACTATTCACGAGACCATGCTGCTTGTGTCTTTGAACGTTATTCTTGAAGCACAAACGAAGATGCTCGATCATGTCAGTAAATGCTGCCAAGTGTAACATGTGAAACGGATTGATTACCTAGTGCGTCCACGCGAGCAGCATAAACAATCTAGACAGTCTGGCATGAAAGAGTGGATACAACAACTTCCCATTCTTGTCATACCTTATAGCAGACGGTCTAAAGGAGATAAACAACGCTGCAGTACTGAAGGCCAGCAGCAGCTCTGAGCTCAGTGCCAGAAAAGAGCTTTGTCCACTCACTGTCCTGACTGAACCAGAAGTTAGGACTTCAAGCTGAGATTATTCCCAGGCCCCCTCCATGCCACCCAGTCACAGACATAGGCTCTCTGGAGCTGCAAAGCTGAACGGTGTAGAGGCTCCCAACTTGGACAGTTTGGGCTCAGGCTGTGGCTTCATCACTCACTGTCTATGTGGCCTAGACCTAGTTCCTGACTTCCCTAAGCCTCAATTTTCTCAACTGCGTAATGGGGTGATATTAAAATTTTCCACAAAAGGTGGTTGGGAAGACTAAGTGAGGCAATCAGATAAAGGGCTTAACATAGTACCTGGCATATGTGAGGAGCTCAAAAAATATTAGCTGTGAACCAGAAGTGATATTTGAAATGTTCTCAGTGGGAGGGCATGGATCAAGACCAATCTGAATTGTCACCGCCTGGAGGTCCCTATTGTGGTCATACCTTAAGTAACTGGATGGTGAGCAGGCCCAGGGGTCCTCAGGGTGTGGGTGAGCCAGAGAACCTTTGGAAGACTCGAGGGAGATGCTGCTGACCAACTGGTGTGGGCGTATTTAAATATTTTAATAACTTGTATGACCATTCCCCTGAGGACCAGGTCTGGTTGTTATTCTGGTGATTAAACTTGCAGAGGAGCGTTCTTTGAGAGGCTTGAATTTGCTCATCACATTAAATAGCTCCTTTATGCTGCTGACTCACAAATTTACATCTCCAGCCCGCTTCTGCTCTACTGCCTGCATGACCTCTCTACTCGGGTTTCTTACGGGCATATCAGACTTAACATTTCCAAACCAGAATTCTTGATCTTTCCCTGCAGAGACCCAGCTCCTTCTCCTTTCTCATCTCAAGTAATGGTGCCAGGGACCTGATATGACTCTGATGTCATGATTCCTCTGCATATAAGGGGCTTAGTAAGGGAATAAACGGATATGTGCCGGCTCACCATGAATACAGCACTCACAGATGAAGTGTGGAGTTGGATGCTGGATTGCAGAATGAATCAAGTTCAGTGGAAGAGACAGAACTGGACTCATTTGTTAGCAGTGGCCTTGGGCAAGCCACCGAACCTTCATGGACATCATTTTCCTGCCTGATGGGAAGAATAAAAGTGTAGGATGATAGTGTGCATTCAAGGCAATACATATGAAGTGATTATGTTTGTTATTAACACTTGATTGATTTCCTGAGTCATCCAGATAAAAGGCCAGGAAACTCCAGGAGAGTCAGCTGGCCAAGAAGTGAGGAGTCTTCTCTGTTTCATCTCTTCCTCATTCATAAACTCACCATCTCTGACCTCAAATCTCTTACATTGTACTTAATCCACCTGTGTTTGCTCAGAGCCTCCCCCCCTCCAACGTGTTCCCTCACTGCTGTTTCCAGTGTCTTAATCTCCACACCTTTGAAGAGGAACAGATAGTAGTTTCCACTTATCAGGCTGTAATGTTTGGAGAGTTAAAAAAAAAATTACTTGAAACTTGGAAATCAACAAAATGCATTTGTTATGGAATGAATGTTTTCATCTGCCCTTCCTCAATTCATATGTTGAATGAAGCCTTAACCCCCCCCCCCCCCCCATGTGATAGTATATGGAGATGGGCCTTGGTGAGGTAATTAGGGTTGGATGCAGTCACAAAGATGGAGCCCTCATATTGGGATCAGTGCCCTTGCAAGTAGAGATTACAGAGAACTTTCTCTCTCCGTGAATGCACAAAAAGAGCTCATGTGAGCAAGATGGCAGCTACCTACAAGTCAAGAAAGCAGAAGAGGCCTTGAAATGAAACCTGTCTTTTGCCACCTCAATCTTGGACCTACAGCCTCAAGAACTGTACGAAATAAATGTCTGTAGTTTAAGCCATCTGCCTATAGCTGAATTTGTCTCTTTTCTTCCCCCCATTCAACATTACTGAGTGTTCTTTCAGTGAAAAGTTACATGTTTCTACCAAGCCCACCCATCCTGGGGACTATCTAATTTTCCAGGGGGTTATATCTTGTTTGACTTCCTATTTAATATTGATTAGGCAATTTCACAAGTCTGTAAAGGTAGACATTAGCTTAAATCAGAAAGCTGACAGCAGTGCAAATTACATTGCTTTCTCTTACATTGGGGGCAGAGCAAATAGTTCTTATCCATAAATTAGGCCACTCTAATGGTTACAGTTTATTGACCAGTAGGACACTTAACAGGTTTGCAAATGCATTTCAGCTTTGCATGGATTGTCTCACTTGAATTCCCTTTTGAGCCAGTCTTAATATTTTATCTGATCAATTAATTAATGAGTTGAATGGAATAGCTGACGTGTGTTCATTTTGTATTTGTATGAGAAGCATGTCTTAAACTTGTTTTTGGAAATTATACTGTAATAGGAGTATTAATGAGTTAGTGCGTAGAGAACAGTAAATCTCTAGCTGAACTATGTTGCTACATTGATATACATTATAAGAAAGGGCACTTGTAACAGCCAAGATTCTTTCCAGAAGGGGTTCTACCTTTCTATTTCATGGTTTAGTGTCTTTCATGTACCTCTGTAGCCATCCTAGAGATTTTATTTTGAGGAGTGCAGAATGAATATCTGGGTCATTAAGGCGTGTTTTCTAATAGACAATAATGTGGATCAGTGGCTTTTGACTTTTGAAAAATCACCTTTGCATCAACGGCTGTTTATTTTTTTCAGGACAAATGAATTTAGATTTGAATTCGATCGAATGTACTAAAATAGGACATCTGTTCACTGCCAATCTGCTAAAATGCTTAACAGATAGAATGTCGCCAGAGTAATTTGTGGTTGTTAAATTTTTTATTTCTCCAGTCCCACAAATTAATGGAAACAAATCAAGTGTCAGCCACCCTTCAGGTACCTCATTCCACCCCAGTCAAACTATGAGATGCCTGTCAGGATAAATTGCAGGGAAAACTAGTGCTTGGTGACATGATAAATTATGTGATTTTAGTTGGCCCTCCCCCCCGCCCCGATTTTTTATAACCAAACTGAATTTATAAGTTCCTGCTGTGTGTCAGAAAAGAAACAAATCTGTGAAGTTAAGACAGAGAAGTCAACTCCTTAAGGCTGAATTTCGGGTCTAGGTTGTGAAAAGTCTCTGGAGTTGAACTATTGTCAGAGGGTAATTTATTAATCCTGTATAAATAGTTCTCTTTACACAAATAGAACTGTATGGACTTTCGGTGACTAATAGTAAGTTAGGTCCTCTCACATCCAGGCTATTCTGCACGAGCACATGAGCCTCCTAACTGTCCATGCACAGAGGCACTACCAGAGTGATAGCCACACACATTCAGTTAAGAACCGAAGAGTGGAAGGGGTGCCTGGGTGGCTTAGTCGGTTAAACGTCCGACTTTCACTTAGGTCATGATCTCGCGGTTCGTGGGTTTGAGCCCCACGTCGGGCTCTGTGCTGACTGCCAGCTCAGAGCCTGGAGCCTGTTTCAGAGTCTGTGTCTCCCTCTCTCTCTGACCCTCCCCTGCTCACGCTGTCTCTCTCTCTCTCTCTCCTAGAAATAAATAAAACATTAAAAAAAAAAAAAAGAACCAGAGAGTGACGGAAACCTGTTCCCTGAAATATTGTTTCCCTTGTAATCTTAGTCATGATCTTCACCTTTATGGAAGTTACATTTCATTTATTTATTTATTTATTTATTTATTTATTTATTTATTTAAGAGAGAGAAGGAGTATCTGCAAGCAGGGGGAAAGGCAGAGAGAGAGGCAGAAGAGAGAGAATACCAACCAGGCTCTGGATCTGGGGCTGGGTCCCAGGAACCGTGAAATCATGACCTGAGCCAAAGTCAAGAAGAGGATGTTAACAGACTGAACCACCCAGGTGCCCCCAGAGGTTACATTTTAGAAGAAGATACAATCATTCAACAAATGATTAAAATTTTGAAGGATGGTCTGGACAGGTTGTACTGAGGGCTAGGAAATATGACCTAGGCTCTCAGGTTCAGCACTTGTTATATTTTTCTGCCATAGTCTATTCATTTGTCTCTTCTTTCACTCAACTACCCTCACTTATTAATCAATAATTATCCAATGCTTACTTCATGATTAATATGGGAATTATGTTAATAATATGTTAATATAATAATAATATGTTAATAATAATTATGTTAATCCCAGGGGATTAGCCTGGGAATTATGAATGTCCTGATCTTTGATGATTAATTAAAAAAAAAAATAAAGTCTGTAACAAGGATGTCTACCCCAGGGGAAACGATAAGTGACTGGGAGGCACAGTGAATATAGCAGATATGTATCAGTTATGGTGCGAAACTCCACCAATTCTGTGTTATTTGCAGCTAAGAAAGGGAGGAACCACTCTGTGCTGATGTGATACAGAAGAGATTTATGGAAGAGGTAGGGTGTGAGCCAGCAAGAAACATGAAGAAAAGGCAGCTTCTGGAGCCATCCAGGAGTTCAGCAGCATTTTATGAGTGAATTCTGTTCGAATGCCTATTATGTGCCAGGAGTCAGTCTAAGTGCGTTAGAAATGCTAACTTCATTTAGACCTTATAATAACTCTATGACATAAGTATGCCCATTTTATAGACGAGGAGGTCCAAAGCACAGAGAGGCTAGAAAGCCTTTTTGGGTCACGTATCTGCAAGTGGCAAGTCCGAATTTATGCCCAGGCATTACAACTGGGTAGTAGGATTCCATTGGTGTGCTGTTAACCACTATATTCTCCTGTCTCCCAAACATCAATCAAGGCATAGCATTCGGAAAGGCAGCTAGTTGGCTACGAGGAATCTTCTAAAGTGTGAGTGGGTTGAGTTGATGGGACATCTAAGTCCACATACCAGGTGGCCACCTTGGCATGCAAGCCGGGGCTTGAGCTAAGAGCAGGAACTTGGAGTCATCGATTCGGAAGAGAGTCAACTGTCAAAAGGCTGTAAGCAAAGCAAAGGGTATCTTGTATTGAGAGCAAGTCCTCATTGTTCTCAAATGGGACACTTGCTAAATTCTACCTATTTGATCGTCCTTAGCCAGATAGGAGCTTTTTCTTGGTCTCTTAGTGGCATGCCACTAAAGAAAGGACTTTGAGTCAAAGTGAAGAAGAATGCAAAGATACTTGCAGTTGTGACATGTACCCAGGTCGCTGCTGCTTTTGTATATCAGAAGTCATCAACACAAGCACACACTGCTGGGGAGAGGATTAGAGAAGCCTCTATTTGGGGGTATTTCTCATTTTGCTTTGGGAGCAAAGCTTTAAGCTGTTGAAGGAAACAATTTTAGAAATGGCCTTTTCGAACCGACTGCAAGTCAGATTGTTACAGAGTGTTGAACTGCGGCTATCATTCTTCTGATTAACAATTCAAAACCCGATTTTGAATTATTCATGGTGTTTAAATTACTATCAACATGAACAAAAGTGATGTGAAACGGTGCCAATTAGAAAAGCTTACTTAAAGCTTGTAGACATACTTCCTTAATTAAGTAATATCGCCTGCTGGAGACGGCATTTCTGGGAACCGAAGAGGAACTGGAGAAATGGAAGTCCAAGGTGACCCCCAAAAGTGTGTGTTTTGGCAGGGGGTGTGTTAGTGTAACCTCATGACCTTAGAATGCTTGAGGAGGCACAAGGCAGGAGACTTCGTAGGAGGCTTACCCCTGCCTTACCAGAATCCACATAATTAGTTTTTAAAAAAGGAAAGAAAAAATATAGACTATGATACACTCGGCTTTCAATGTCTTACTACAAGACTGACAGCAATAGTGGTGTTGACACAGAAATAATCAAAAGTAGCAGAAAAAGTAATCACCTCGAGGCGGGAAAATGAGGCGAAGGGAGGACAGGATTGGAGCCTCAAGCCTCCTCAAGAGTGGCGTCTGGATGTCAAGGGAATCCTGAAGATCCCTGGTTATGTTTCATATGCTGTTCCTACATTTCCTCTCGGAGCCGTATTCTCAAATCCGCAAAGGTGAGGAGGAGGTTTAAGGTAGATGGGAGGCTACTCCATTAGTAAGGAAGTTCAGAAAACTTTTATCATGTGCTCCTGAGGTGGAGTCTGAGGTGCCAAAACTGAGTATTACCTAGTTCTTGTCTCTTAAAGAGCTCATAGTCATGCTGGGAAGACAGAAAAGCAGATGGAGGGTTATGGATGGGGCAGAAGAGATACACACAGGGGGCCGAGGAAGTACAGCAGAGGGGCACAGCTCTCTTTGGGCCCAGATGGAGGGAGGCCCAGAGTCTGAAGAGACTCAGAGTCACTAGTTGGAGACCCACAAGATGTAAATGAGTATCCCACTCGGCGTTCTTGGTTTCCAGCAACACAGACCAATGCAGGTGAACTTAAGCAGCAATTAATGGAAAGCAGCTCCATTAAACAATGGAGGGCTGGGGCGCCTGGGTGGCCCAGTCAGTGAAGTGTCCAACTTCAGCTCAGGTCATGATCTCACAGTTTGTGAGTTCGAGCCACATGGCAGGCTCTGTGCTGACAGCTCGGAGCCTGGAGCCTGCTTCAGATTCTGTGTCTCCCTCTCTCTCTGCCCCCCGGCCCCCCACTCACACTCTGTTTCTTTCTCAAAAATAAACATTAAGAAATTAAAAAAAAAAAAAAAAGGAAGGCTGTAGAGGCAGGTGAATGAGCAAAAGTAGGGGAGTTTGGAAGATAAGGTCGAGAGCGGATAGCAACCATTGGCATCTTCCCAGATGGATTCTTGTCACCATGTCACCGGACTCTGCTCCACACCCTTGAAAGCCTCCAACCTTCCTGCTTTGTTGAAATTCCAAGATCCAAAGTGCACCATGCTGCTTGGCTAAATGCAGTCACATGCCCCAAAGCCAGAGGCCATGCCCCCCTTGCTTTGCAAAGTATGGTTCCTTCCCAAGCCTACTCCCCACTTATTTGGGAATTTTCTCAAATGGTAAGGATGTTTGACTGCTGGGTGGCCAACTTTTTCACTAACACCCTCCTCTCCAGGAGAGAAACAGGTATCCTCAAGAAGTAGAGTGCATACCAGATACTGATAGTTGAGGAAGCATGGCTGGAGTAGCTACCATGGCATCTTTGAGAAAATTCTATAGGATTGATGTCTAATAGAACATGTATTCCAACAATAATGCCATAAAATGTGAAATTAATAAGGAAAAGATATGAAAATAAATCATATATATAAGGAGACTGAAAATCTTGTTACTAAAAAAGGAAGCCATAATGGAGTCAAAGGAAGTCATGAGGAAATGAAGAAACATCTTGACTTAAATTATGATGAAAGCATTAATGTCAAATTTGTCAGGCACATCTGCAGACTTCCTGAGGGAGAAATATTTAACTTTAAATACATTTATCAGGAAATATGAAATATTTAATATGAAATATTTAAAAATAAATGAGCGAAGCATTATGACATTGAAAAAAGAATAGCAGAGCAAATAAAAAAGGAAAAGCAGTAGGGAAAATAAGTTAGATGTCAGTGTAATGACGATAAAGAATAATAAAGAAGATAAATGCAAAATTGCTTTGAATTGGAAACAATTCAAAAAGGACTTGGGCAAGAAAGATTAAGAAAAAAACGGAAAATATAAAAAAAGGTTAAAATGCAAAAAAAAAAAAGAAAAGAAGGAGAAGCAACTACAGATACAACAGAGATTTAAAAATAATAAAAGACTGGGTTGGGACACCTGGCTGGCTCAGTCAGTTAAGCGTCTGACTTCAGCCCAGGTCATGATCTCATGGTATGTGGGTTCAAGCACCACATTGGGCTCTGTGCTGAAAACTTGGAGCCTGGAGCCTGCTTCAGATTCTGTGTCTCCCTCTCTCTCTGCCCCTCTCCACTTAGCGCTCTGTCTCTCTCTGTCTCTCAAAAATGAATAAAAATGTTAAAAAAAATTTAAAGACCGGAGACACCTGGGTGGCTCAGTCAGATGAGCCTCCAACTTCAGCTCAGGTCATGATCTCATGGTTCATGAGTTTGAGCCCCACACTGGGCTCTCTGCTGTCAGCACAGAGCCTGCTTCAGATCTTTAGTCCCCCTCTCTCTTTGCCCCTTCCCTCCTTGTGCACTCTCTCTCAAAAATAAATAAATAAATCTTGAATAAAACAATAATAAAAGACTGTTATGTTATTTATGTTTAATTCATTTGGTAAACTGGATGGACTCAATGAATTCCTAGAAAAAAAAATCAAATGCTAAAATTGCTATAACAAGAAATAGAGAAATTAGTGCACCCATAACTATAAAAGAAACTCCCCCTATGGTCCCACCCAGCCCCTGTCCCCAATCCAGGCACAGAAGGCTTCATGGAAGTGCCACACACTTGTCAGGAGCATTTGACTCCTAGATTATGTTAAGTTCTTCCAGAAAATAATAAGACAAGAGCAAACCAGCCTATTTTTAAGAGACTAGTCCAATTTTGATTTCAAAACCAGATTAGAAAAAATTTTTAAATAGACTTATTTCTCAATAAAATATAGCCTAACCAAATCTAATAATGTATTTTATTTTATTATTTTTATTTTTTGGATTTGTCTATTTAAATTCAAGTTAGTTAACATACAGTGTAGTATTGGTTTCAGGAAGAGAACCCAGTGATTCATCACTTGCATATAACACCCAGTGCCCATCTCATCAAGTGTCCCTTGATGCCCATCACCAATTTAGTTCATCTTCTCCCCCTGTACCCCACCAGCAACCCTCAGTTTGTTCTCTGTATTTAAGAGTCTCTTATGGTTTGCCTTCCTCTCTGTTCTTATCTTATTTTCCCTTCCCTTCCCCTATGTTCATATGACTTATTGCATAAATTCCACCTATGAAATCATATATTTGTCATTCTCTGACTGACTTCTTTCACTTGGCATAATACATTCTAGTTCCATTCACATTGTTGCAAATGGCAAGATTTCACTCTTTTTGATCGCCAAGTAGTATCTAAAATCTATAAAGAACTTATCAAATTCAATACCCAAAAAACAAATAATCCAGTGAAGAAATGGGCAGAAGACATGAATAGACACTTTCCCAAAGAAGACATCCAGATGGCTAAGAGACACATGGAAAGATGCTCAATATCACTCATCATTGGAGAAATACAAATCAAAGCCACAATGAGACACCACTTCACACCTGTCAAAACGTCCAATAATGTATTTGTTTTAAATACCCCACGCAATTAACTAGGGATTTCTCCCCAAAGGCAAAGAAGATACAACATAAAAAAAAGTCAACAATTAAATGGCCAACATTGATAAACTAAAGTAGAAAAACCTTATAATTATTGCAGTGTATACATAAAAAACATTTCTTGAGATTTAAAATTTGTGAGAAAAATTCTTCACAAACTAGATATCATATAAGAATTTTTAAAATTTGATTAAAGTTATATCCCAAAAACCTATGACAAATATTATATCCATTAGAGAAACTTTAAGATATCATGTCTAAGACAAGAAAAAAAGAAAGAGATCTTTATGCCAGCACTTCTGTTTTCAGAGTACTGGAGTTCCTGACCCAGGTAAAAGTGATGTAAGGACTTAGAAAAACAAGTAGAACTATTGTTATTTGCAAGTGATATTACCTCTAATCTAAACAAATCCAACCACATCAACATACGAACTCTTGGAACTAAAAAAGAATTCAGTAAGTGTAAGGATATAAAATTAAATCCCAAATAGCAATAGAAGTTCCTTATACTGCTACCAAATAGAATGAAAATTATGATAATCGCAACAAACCCCATGATATATTTAGAGATTAACTCATACAAGAAGACATACACTTTTGTAACTCTAGGTACACTGAACATTATGTAAACAAGTTAATAGACATTTATTTGGATGTAATGACTTAAACTCTCAAAAAATTAGTCTTTAAATTTGGTGAACATCATTCAACATTCCAGTTGGACTTTAAAAAGAACTTGATAAATCTCTAAACTTTATTTGGGAGAAGGAAGATCCAAAAATATCTAACATTAAAGACATTGCAAGTGGGAGTCTGTGAAGACAGCAATAATGAGACCTTTGGGTGTCAACCTATGAAGGGACTGTGGCATTGGAACCAGAGTGACTCTCCCAAGAGCTGAATCAGTCCAGACCCTACAGCTTTGCTGTAATCCCCACAGGACCTGAGGACAGATTTGAGGGGCTTGATGGAGCCAGATTGGAAAAGCAGTCTGGGGTCTATGACCCCAAGAAACCATGGAAGAGCTCCAATCAGTCTTTAGCTTTGAGGACCCCGGGTTGTGTCCACTGTTCCTGATCTGCAGAGCTTGGGGGTGTCCCCAGATTGGAGCTTCTCATTCTGATCCTTGCCTATGACGTCAGCTTTGACCACCCTGATGATGATGTTTTCTTTGCAAACAACTGGACACCTCGCGAAAAGACTTTCTCACAATGTTTCATCTCTGCACCAGACCCATTCATTCATTTCACCAATGTTTCCCAGTGCCTGTTATGTGTCAGGAACTGTGTTTCTGTGTGGGGAACCTAACATGGAGGGGAGTCAGGCTATCATAAACCTTTCCCAGCTGAGATGTATGTGGCTTCAGGTAACATTCTGTGACTACACCATATTTGATACTTCCAGAGTTAGATGATGGAGTGTGAGAGGAGTGATCCAGAGAGTCTGGAGAACGAAGACAAGAAATATCTGAGTGATAGTTATGTTGCTTCTGTTCTGGGTGTTTTGCCTCTCTTAGCTCGATTAGGCTTCCCAGCCTTGTCAGGTGTTATTACCCTCACTCAAAAAATGAGGATTCTAAGGGACAGGGAGTGTTGAGAATTTGCCCAGGGGCACACAGATAGAAAATAGCATGAAAATAATTTTAACTCAGGGCCGCTGGGTGGCTCAGTCGGTTAAGCCACTAACTCTTGGTTTTGGCTCAGTCATGATCTTCATGGTTCTCGGGTTCAAGCCCCTGGATGGGGCTCTGCACTGACATTGTGGATCCTGCTTGGGATTCTCTCTCTCCCTCTCTCTCTGCTCCTCCCCCCACCTCAAAAAATAAATAAACATAAAAAATTAATTTTAACTCTACTCTTGTGATCCCAAAGCCCATTGTATTTCCAGTGCAAGGTTACCCACAAATCTTTCAATCTCTGTCTTGGACAACTGCTGGAAGGAGGTAAGAGACATCCTTGAGACAGAATGGTGGACCAGTTGTGTCTGCAGGCAGTGTGGGCTGAGTGTGCCCAGAAATGTGCCCAGCCTCTTAGATGAGCTAATCAGAGCTATGATAGCTCCTGCTCCAGGTTGGGGGGGGGGGCAGTTTCTGGCCGGGGGCTGAAGAGCTGTGGCCAGTACAGAGTCCTCATCTTCTTGGGAAGCAGAGGAATAAACTACCGCAGGGGAGGGATTTTCGATTTTGAGATGGGTAGATGAAGGTCAAGAAGAACAAAACACGAGCTTGGCCAGGGTTGGCGGACTATCTAAGGATCCCTCCTGAATCCTCTACTATGAAGCAATGGAGCCACTTGCAGAGTTTCTAACCACTTAAGCCTCACCCCTGCACTCAGCCCACAGGGTTTTGCCCTATACTTGGTTCTGCTTCCTTGGATCTCAATAGAACACCAGATTTTCTGGACTCATGCTGCAGCTGTGATGTAGGTTTTAGGCACTGCGAGCTGCTCAACCATTGCTGACCCATCCTCCTCAGAGGTGTGCTCACCACTTAGGCCTTCAGCTACAATGTGGTATCTGTCTAGTGCCTTCCAGTGCTCTCCATCTCCTCCTGACCCTGGCCTCAACAGTTCAACTTCAATAAAATGAAAAGTCTAGCCTAAGCAAACAAATAAACAAGTACAATAAAAGCTTGGATTGCGAGGAACTTGTTCCACAAGTGTTCCTCAAGATGAGCAAACATTTCTAATAAATTTTAACTTGATAAACAAGTGATGTCTTGCAGTACGAGTAGTACATGACGCCAAACGTCACGTGAACACAACTGAGCCAATGGTTCTTGAAATTCGCTTTGATACACAAGTGCTTTGGATTGCAAGCATGTTTCAGAATGAATTGTGCTTGCAAACCAAGGTTTTACTATAACAACAATAACAACCTCCCCCACTAACATTAAGGGTATATGCTGGAAATCAAAATGGCATACAAAGCCATTGCAAAATAGAGTATAGTGTATGCTCAAGAACAGATATCTAAATATGTAGATCAATGGAGAACTCAGAGACTGTTCTGTCAATGTATAGAACTTCATATACAATAAATGAGGTGCTACAAATCAATAGGGTATTGACAGTTGGTTTATCAGGTGAGATTGGACAAAGTAGCTCACGATGGAGAAAAATAAAACTGGATTTTGACTAATGCCACGATTAAAGGTCAACTTCAAAGGGATTAAAGATGTAAATGTAAGTAGTAAAATGATAAACTTAATAGTCAAAAATCTGTGAAATATCTTTGTGACACAGAAGTAAGGAAAATCTTTTGAACTAAAACCTTGAATGAAGACTTTAGGATAAAATATGATGAATTTCATGACATTCATCTTAAGGATTTCTGTTCAATAAGGGATGCCACAGAGAGTCAATAGATGACAGAATGGAAGAAGGTAGTTGGGGTATCTAAGTCTGACAACATGGAGATTCTGCAAAAGAGAAACCACAAAAGAAAAATAAGCAAACGATATAAATAGATGATGTAACCAGAAGAGGAAATCCTAAAAGCCATCAAGCCTATGAAGGGTTGCTCACATCATTAACAATTGGATAAACACAAATGAAGGGAATGAGCTATCCCTATACACATACTAGTTTGGTAAAAAGTGGGAGGCTGGAAAATGCCAAAAGGTTGGCCAGGATGGGAATTTGAGAATACAGGCTCTCTCAAGGGCCTCTGGAGAGCAATCTGGCCCCGAGAAAAATAAGAATGTACACAGATGTAAGGGGTCATGCACACGGAGGTCCTCTGCACCATTGTTTATAATGATGGAGTTGGAAGCAATCAGAAGGTCCGTCCCTGGGTCAGTGACCAGGTAAGTTGTGGGCATCCATACCGTGCACGTTAAATGTACACTTAGCAACTAAGCTGGCATAGTGACGAGTGACAAAAGGCATAAGAAATGAAAGGAGGCATCTAACACAACACAATTTACATAAATTAAAAAATACATGCACACAGAACAACAGAGCCCATTTTGCAAGAATACAAACAAGCAAAAAAGATACACATTAAACACATTAGCATGATTGCCTACGGGGAGGTGGTTGCAAGTTGGGGAATGAGAACGGAGCATGGGGATAAAAGGGAATTTTTTAGAACTTGCCTTCCGGGACAGGCAAGCTACTTAATTGGGTTTGGAGGGAGGATCATTTGATGCGATGCTCTCAGCCTGTCAATTAGGAAACAACAGGCGAGGTGTTTGGATGCGTCAGATCCCAAGGCTCATCATCTCCGAGGCTGGAAATAGAATCCAGAGCTGGAGAAGCTGCCTCCCACGGATGGGGTCAGAGGTGCTGGATGCTGGGCTTCTAATTGGACTCGCTGTGTCAGAGAGTAGAGCAGAGCCTTCCAACACAATGCACAGGATGTTCGTGGAGCCTCTGTGACACACTGGAGAGAAAAAGCGAGAAGCGGCAGTGACACTTCTGCATCCTGTGATTAAGCCCTGGGGGTTGGCCATCAGTGCTGTTATTTTACAGTTACAGCTATGTCAACTGTCACTCCGATTGTGTTCCTCAATGACCCTGGGCGTCAACGGACAGAGTTCCAGAAACACTCTGCAATGTCCTAAGGGCGTGCTGAGAACACAGATGCCTTCTTTCAGACAAATATAAAAAAAGAGCTCCTGTTATCGTCAAGAAGACTGACTGTATTATAAACACCAAAGTTGCTAAGAGACCGCATCTGAAATGTTCTCACCACAAAAAAGAAACGATAATTGTGGGACTTGATAGAGGTGTGGGTTCAGGCTGTGACAGTGATCACATTATAATAGGTAAGGGTATCAGATCAACACATTGTATACTTTAAACTTAATGTTCGATGTCAATCATATCACAATGAATAAATAAACAAACAAATAAATAAAAATAAGCCCATACACCCACACACAAAGCTAGTTCCTGACCACTTAGAACTTTCTCCCTGGTAAGGAGGGGCCCCCATTTCCTGCTCCTTCGTTCATGTATAATCTTACTATTCTTATGTGGCCTCGATGGTTGAGACCCTCGGGTGAAGCAAGTGGCCTGTGGAGGCTTATTCAGGGTGGGGCGGACCAAAATGCTGATTCATCAGTCAGTTTGAGCAAGTCTCTCCGGGCTTCTGGACCCTCTCAGCAAGTAATTGATGCCTATGGCATGCATACTAGTGACCCAGACTTAATGGGCATTGAACGTATTTCTCCTCCAGCTGATGGGCTCTGCAGTTGGTCTCACTGGCACTCATCCGGCCTCCTCTAAGTTAGGGGGCCTCTGGGTCCCCGCCTGGGTCATGCTTGTCTGTGTCTACCTGGTTGTTATGGTGACCTTTTTGCCTCACTCTTGCTTTGTAATTCTGCTAGTCCTAATGGGACTGGGAACATTTGTCTCTTTTAAAGCATCTCTCAAGAGCTAGGGATAGGGCTAAAAAGGTAAGCACAGAATGATACAGAACCTTCTTTCAGGGAGCTCACAGTCTAGTGGGGGATGCATAGAACAGTCATAGAAATGACTGAGGAAAGTCCTGTGACACCGTGTTGAAGGATATTGGGGATTTGCTTTATTGGTCAGGTATGGTAGGATGACTGATGCAGAAAAGACTGTCATGAAGGAAGAAGTTCCCCCCCACCAGTTTTATTGAGATTTTATTGACATACAGCACTGTATGAGTTTAAGGTGGACAGCACAATGATTTGACTAATCTATATTATGAAATTATTACCACAATAAGTTAACACCCATCATCTTATATAGATACAAAAAAGTAGAAAAAAATTTTTTTTCAAAAATCTAAGAAGTTGATATTTACAGAGCCTCAGAAACAGGAGACACCACACACCACACAGGGTCACATGGAGAAGGACCAGGGTCAATGAGGAGGCAGAGAGCAGGAAAGAGCAGAGCATGGCCCCAAATCTTTATTGGGGCTTTGGTGGGAAAGAGTGGGCAAGGCAGGGCTGGGATTCCGAGTAAATTTATTATTATTGTTTTTTTAAGGTTTTAAATGTTTTTTATTTATTTGAGAGAGAGAGAGAGAGAGGCAGCATGAGCAAGGGAGGGTCAGAGAGGGAGGGAGACACAGAATCTGAAACAGGCTCCAGGCTCCGAGCTAGCTGTTAGTACAGAGCCCGACGTGGGGCTCGAACCCACGAACCGTGAGATCATGACCTGAGCTGAAGTTGGACACTTAACCGACTGAGCCACCCAGGTGCCCCTAAGATTCTGAGTAAATTTAGAATTAGATAGTTTGAATAATTTCAGTGGGGTCTGGATGGTAGGTCCCTATTTGTCTAATACCTGGCCCCGGGGTGATGTAGCGGGGGGAATATAGACTTGGGGTGTGAAAATTTGACCAAGGGCATAGTGGGGTGTGGGCCCAGCATTGGTTGGTTTCTTCTTCTTTTTCTTAATGTTTTATTTATTTCTGAGAGAGAGAGAGAGAGAGAGAGAGAGAGCAGGGGAGGGTCAGAGAGAGAGGGAGACACAGAATCTGAAGCAGGCTCCAGGCTCTGAGCTGTCAGCACAGAGCCTGACGCGGGGCTTGAACCCACGAACTGTGAGATCCTGATCTGAGCCGAAGTTGGACGCTTAACCAACTGAGCCACCCAGGCGCCCCATGGATTAGTTGCTTTCTATACCAAAGGCAAGCTTGCAAGGGGAGTCATTTACTATCTTCAGGAAAAAGCAAGCCTTGTAAGAACCAGTTACTTCAGGACCAAGGTGTAAGATGCAGAGCACCAGGAATATAGAAAATAAGAAAATACCATCACTTCAGTAAGCAATTAAGTTCTCTGAGACTCTGTAAAAAAGGAACCTGTTTTAACCTGTTTCAGGGGCAGCTTCTGCAAGGAAATGATGGGTACAGTGAAGGCTACATACTGAATGGAAATTAATTGGCAGGGGTCTGGAGCCACGTTTCACATTTTGGAAATGGCACGTGCCAAGGTGTTGGGGTGGCAGGAAGCTCTAAGTGATGGGGGAACTGAAAGGTAAGACTGGAGTGGAAGGAGGCGGAACTTGGGGGATAAGCAGAGACAGGCTCTCCAGGGATTGTGAGCAGTGTGAGGGACTGGGATATTAATTTGAGAGGAGCAGCCAGCCCTTGAAGGACTTTAAGTAGGGAGTGGTCAAGAAGCCACACCCATCTGCTTGGCTGGTCTCTCGCACCTCACCTGGGTATGAGCTGAACCCTCCTCTGGATAAGTGGGTCCTGTTGCTAACCTGCAGCTGCTAGGGTCATCAGCAGTGCCGCCACATTCCTGATGGGGAGTGTCACTGCTCCCCTACCTTCCCCAGCAGGTGGAACTTCTTCAGACAGATGGCTGGACAGCCATGTCTGCGTTTACTTGCTGTTTTGGTGGCATAGCCTGGGCAGGTCCTCAGTGTCCATCCTCCAGCTCTGGTCTCCCTCTCTTGACCATATAGCTGCCGGCCCAGTGAAGGAAGGAACATTCTAGTGGGGTTTACTATAGCCAGATTTTGCAACAAGTTGAAAGATTTGATGAAAAGTGGCCCTTCTACCAGGAAGCATCTCTCCTCCTTCATGAGAGATTGGTATGCAGGGGAGCACAGAGATGAAATCAGGCTGGCTTCTTTCCACTAAAAATGCAGGAATAACAAGTCAGCAAGGTTTTGATGCAAGGAGACGCAAAACCTAATTTGGAGCGGTTAGGTGTGTCCATGTGTCCAATGTGAAGTTGGGGGAGAAGGAGTCCCACAGTGGTCTTGAGATTAATTTCTCCTTCTTAGAGTGCTGGGTTTAACATACAGAAGGAATTTACAGAATGAATAAATCACAGGGATAAAAGGTAAAGCATAGGGAAAATAGTGGTATTGTCATGGTGTTGTATGGTGACAGACCTGTGGTGAGAACAGCATAACATGTAGATGTGTCCAATCACATGTACACCTAAACTAATGTTACATTGTGTGTCATCTATGCTTCATTTTAAACAAATTGCCAAGGGGTGAATCAGTTGCTTAAGTGTCAGACTCTTTTTTTTTATGTGATTAATTTTATTTTATTTATTTGTTTTTTTACAAATAGTTTATTGTCAAGTTGGTTTCCATATAACACCCAGTGCTCATCCCCAGAAGTGCCCCGCTCCGTGCCCATCCCCCCACACACACCCATCAGTCCTCAGTTTTTGTCAGCATTCAAGAGTCTCTCATGGTTTGCCTCTCTCCCTTTCCCCCACCATTTCCCCCCTTCTTCTCCCCCATGGTCCTCCGTTAAGTTCCTCCTTATCCTCCGATACGTGAAGTGTCGGACTCTCAATCTCATGGTTTGTGGGACTGAGTCCAGAGTCAGGCTCCGTGCTGATGGCACGGAGCATGCTTGGGATTCCCTCCCCCGCCCCCTCTCTGCTCTTCCCCTGCTTTCTTTCTGTCTCTCAAAATAAATAAATAAACATTCAAAAATACCAAAAAGCAATGCAGCAGGAAGTTGATCTTCTGCTTCCGGTTCACATGCCTTCCCAACCTAATTTGTTTTGTTTCATTTGACTCTTCCTTGGTTTCCTATAGAGGATTTGCTTTGGCCCAAACTTGGAAGAGAAAACCAAGACAAATAAGTGGGCAAGGGTCTGAGGCAGTCAGGCGGTGGGGGGGGGGGGGGGGGGGGGGGGGGGGGGGGGGGGGGGGGGGGGGGGGGGGATGCACTCTGAAGTAGCCTGAAGGCACAGCAGGGAGGGCCAGATCACAGAGTAGCCTCAGGGACTGCCCTGCTTGCAAGAGGAATCCGGGCCAGCTTGGAGTGCAGGGAGGCTGCTAGTGGCTTCTGCTGGAGTTAAGTATCCGGAAGTTTAAACCTGAGTCTCTGCAGCGGAAGGAACACGGGACTTCGAGACCAGAGACCCATGTTTGGAACTCTGTTCAGCCACATTCTAGCTGCGGGGCTTTAGGGCAAAACAACTCAGCTTTTCTCTCTCATTGTCTGCAAAATTTGAAGATGGATCTAAATGACTTCGTTTGCAGGAGATGGGGGTGGATTCCTGTCCGTAGAGCTACCTTCGCAGGGTGTGTGAAGGGTCTCTTTAAACTGATGTTGCTCCTCAGCTTCATCTGGAAGCTCTTCATTAAAGGCTCTAGCTTGAGGCAGTTAACGTTCTCATTAAAATGCAAATGAATTCTACACGCAACTGCCTTGGTAGTTTTCCTTGTGTTCTCATTTATTTCCTTTCTCTACTAAGAAATTGTGACAGTAATGAAGCCCAAAGTTCTTAACTTGGAATTTCAAAGCACTCTCTATCAAGACCCCATCCTTACTCTTAACAGGATCCAGCTGGCAACGTGGGGGCGTGGTCAGGAGACAGGCTCTGTGGGGGCGTGGTTAGTAGGCGGGCAGTGTGGGGGCGTGGTCAGTAGGCAAGTGATAATGGGGCCGTGGTTAGAAGGCTGACAATCTGGGGGGCGTGGTTAGGAGTGCAAACTGGCCTGGGGTTGTCTCAGCTCCCCTTAATGAATAGCTGAGCTCTGCAAAATTATGAGGAATTTTGCACCTTCAGGTTCCTTCTCTGTAAAGAGAATAATAAGGGCTCCTGTACGAGGATTACGTATTATAATTCTTTGAAAACACTTAACCATGTGACTGGAACAAAGTAAACATTTAGTAAATGTTAACTGTTTCTGTGGCAAACCAATATCTGTTTTTTCTCCAGCAGATCTATTTCCTCCCCACTCTGCATGTTGCTCATTTCATTCATTCAGTAAAACATGTTCCTCTGTCACCTTTTTTCCTAACTGAAATCTTTCTTCAAGGCCCTGTTCTAATGCCACCATATCCATGAAGACTTCCTGAACTTCTGGGAAAATTAATTACCATTATTCCCTCTTGGCTCTTTCCTTGTGCCTCTCTTGAGAATGTATTTTATTCTGTTTTATCGGACAATGATTTATGCACGTACCTCTTTCACCCCACTTCTGTGCAACTGCCCTCATTTCCCAGCCACCAGCCAGTGAGCTTTAAAGAGGGCAGAAAAGACAGCTCATTCCTTCTTGAATAATTCAATCAGTTCAATAAACATTTGATGAATGAGCAAATGACTGGATGAATGCATGAGTGGAAGGTTACTCAAATGGTACTTTCTGTCCTTATTACAGATTGGTTCTATCAGAGAGCAGGACTTCAAGAAACTTGAGTTTCAATATGGTTGGTGCTCATGGGATGTAAGGTTTGAGATTTGAGACTCAGCCATGGGGAGACAAGACTGTATGGGGTCAAACAAGGAGTAGGGCCCCCAGACAAGGGCTACTTCCTTTGTAAATAAAAAAAAGAAAAAGAAAAAGCTCTGTGGGCTTGTTTTGAGTTGAGGGTGACACGTAATTACATGAGAGATGATGAATAGATGAGCACAAACTGCTGTAAATCTGAATGTAGCAAAGCCCATATCTATTTTGTCAGAATTTGCACCTCTGGTTAAAACCCCCTGAATTAATAGTGGCTCTTAAAGGAGGGATTTGCTTCTATCCAAGATTAACAGAGTGATGTGGGAGGCTGAGGCAGAACATACCATGTAGCCTATGTAAGCCCCAATTATACAAAACTGAATTCCAGCAATCCCCAAATTACCTTTAGATTTGTTTAGTGGGGATTCTACTTATTTAAAAGATGATCACCAAAGTCTCAGGTTTAAACTTACTTCACTTAACTGATCACATTTTCAAGTGGGGTGGAATAGTGGGATTATGCAAGTAAAAGCTGTAATCACAGGACCAATAGTGGGTTGAGAGTTTCTGTAACCATCCAGCAAGATCACCAGGTCCCCCCGCTAACCCTGGGGCAGCAAAGAGAAGAGAATAGTAGAGGAAGCTTTCTAGGGAGTCTTTGGAAAGCTTTCCATTGCCATGGCTTCTTGGAAATGACCATCAATGCCACAACCAATGGGATGCTTTTGACATTTTATCCCTTTTGTTTCTATGTTTCTCTCATGCTCCATTCCAGAAGTTTCTTTTAGCTTCTCAGTGCTTACTTTAATCAAAACTAGCAGGCTCATCACAAGTCTCCAGAAACCATGGGCCTCCCTCACAGGTTTTCTGACCTTGAACTTAGTGATTGCTCCAGGTTCCACCCATCAGTCTTTAGCTACTTACTCAGAATCTCTCTCCTGTACAGTTCCTTGGCATTTTTGATGGATTTAGGATAATTTGCAAGGGCGAGGAGGGGCTTTCATCTAGCCCTGTGTTGAAGGACTACCTTCCATAGCTCCAGATTGTGGAACTGGGGCAAGGAGGGTCAGATCTGGTATCCAGCCCAAGATACCAGGAGGCCAAGTCCTCAACCCCAATCACCTCATTGCCTAGGAAACAGGGTCAGTCTGTTTGTTTTCTTTTTCTCCCTTAAGGAAGAGCTAATTGCTATAGAAAATTGTTAAGATCTCATAATGTAGCAGGCACTTTACATTTATTACAGCTTTCCATTTAATCCTTGTAGGGGTAGGATATAATACTAAGAGGTATAGTCAGAAATCATACCCAGGTAATCTGACCACAGGTCACTTGTGTTTTTCTATGACACACCCTGAGATTCAGCTTCCTCACCAACAAAATGGTGATTAGTTTGAATCTCAGAAAATTGTCTATTTTTAATATTTTCAATATAAAAATGACAACTTCAGATAGTTCAACATACAATATTCCCTGCCTTATACGTTAGTTGTAAAGATAGTGATTGTCAAGTGTCTGACACATAGCAAACGTAATTAACATTGTCTATTTTAATTGTAGTATTTGCTTTATTTCTTACTTTAACTTTGTGTGTGTGTGTGTGTGTGTGTGTAAGTGTGGTTTTCTGCTCCTTGTGTTATAGACATAGTAGTGTGCCTAACACCTGGCAGATAGAGAATCCTCAATATTTCTTGAATTGAATGGGGATTTGACTGAATTTGTAAAGAAAAACAAAACAAAACTTGTGCTGTATTCTATGAATTGCAGAGTGGATGTCATTTGTAATCAAGAATTCCATCCATCCCATCTATGCTCTCCTTTTGTTTTATTTTTTATTGGTTTCAGGGGGTAGAATTTAGTGACTCATACCTTACATATAATACCCACTACTCATCACAGCAAGTGCCTCCTTAATACCCATCACCCATCTAGCCCATCACCCCCACCCCTCCATCAACCCTCAGTTTGTTCTCTGTATTTAAGAGTCTCTTATGGTTTGCCTCCCTCTCTTATTTATTTTACTTTATTTTTCCTTCTCTTCCCCTATGTTCATCTGTTTTGTTTCTTAAATACCACGTATGAGTGAAATCATATATTTGTCTTTCTCTGACTTCACTTAGGATAATACAATCTAGCTCCATCCATGTAGTTTCAAATGGCAAGGTTTCATTCTTTTTGATCACAGAGTAATATTCCATTGTATGTATACACCACATCTTCTTTATCCATTCATCAGTTGATGGACATTTGGACTCTTTCCATACTTTGGCTACTGTCGATAGTGCTGCTATAAACATTGGGCTGCATGTGCCCCTTTGAATCAGCATTTTTTAAATCCTTTGGATAAATACCTAGTAGTGCAATTGCTGGGTCATAGTGTAGTTCTATTTTTAATTTTTTGAGGAACCTCCATACTGTTTTCCAGAGCGGCTGTACCAGTTTACATTCCCACCAACAGTGCAAAAGGGTTCCTCTTTCCATCTGAGCCCTCCTTATTGGTGTATGGTTAATAGGCCCTACTTTAACTTTTCTCATCTAATAATTATGAAAAGTAGTTGTCTTGTTCTCCTATTGTGGCTACTTGATCCTAATTTCACAACTCAAAGACCAGGATATCCTAACAATAGAGAACATCTTGGCCTTCGGTAAATGTTGTTCTTGTTTTAAAAAATAGACCATTCTTTTTTTTTTTTTTAATTTTTAATGTTTATTTATTTTATAGAGCTAGAGATAGAACTCAAGCAGAGAGAGGGGCAGAGAGAGAGGGAGACACAGAATCTGAAGCAGGCTCCAGGCTCTGAGCTGTCAGCACAGAGCCCAAAGTGAGGCTCAAACCCACAAACCATAAGATCATGACCTGAGCCAAAGTTGGATGCTTACCCGGCTGAACCACCCAGGCGCCTCCTCAACCCATTCTTTTACTAGGCTTAGAATCTCATGGTTTGGGAGACACAGCTACCCTCTGGAGCATGCAATGTCTTCTGGAGGAACACAAGTGTGGCAAAAGAGACTCTGGACCTTGAGATGAGGTTTTAGAACACCTGTGCCTCTCATGTGACATAAGTCACATATAGGGTGTCGGATCAACCTGCATGTTGGACAACTCAAGAAAGCGGTGTATAAAGCCGCCGCAGCCTGGGAGGGAGGTTAAGATGAAACAAAGGCTTCTATTCTTCTCTTGGCAGCTTCCATTCATCTTAAACAGCTACAGTCAAGGTTTCCCCGCTACCTGGAATCATCTGCGCGCCCCACCCCCCCATGCAGAATTAATCAAGATCTCCTCCACTGCTCCTTGAGTACACATTTATGACAGCCCATTGCATTTAGGTTTGTATAGATGGTTTCCCCAAAAGCCATTTTCTCCCTGTAGACTCTAAGCGGGCTGCCCTAGAATCTTAATCATGTTGGAACACTGATGGCTTGTGCAATGCTTGGCACAAAGAAAATATCCAATAAATGCTTGCTAATAATAATAGCACTACATTTTTTGAATGCTTATTGTTCTGATTGATCTCACAAAACCCAGACTACTATGATGGTTTCTATTTTATGGACGAGGAAGCACAAGCAGAGAGGATAACCCCAACAGGATTCCACAACTAGTGAGTGGCAAAGGCACCGTTTAAACCCAGGCAGTCTGGCGCCGGATCGTGCCCATTAATGCATCTCTCTCCTCTTATTAGAAGGAGGCTTCTTGACTTTGGGCTGAGATGAAGAATAATGAAGCATAGTTCAGACGGAAGGAATTCACTGTTGCAGAAGAAAAAGAGGATTTTATCTCCTGGGCTTTTGATTGCTGTTGTTAAAAGACCCCAAACTCTACAGAACACTGTAATTGGCTCAGCAGCCGAGATGGCTGGGAGCCTTCAGGGTTTGCTTGCGAGGCCCCCTGGCTCCTCTGACCCAGGGCTGCTGCGTTGGGGGCATTTTCAGCATCATGTTCTGGGCACCCAAGCGTCGTGACATTTCAGCCTTGTTCCTGAGGCTCATTAGGACAGAGTCAGGGGGATGAATGTAATGAATGGCCGCGCCTCTGCCTAATGTGCAAATTGCTTCCCGAGAGCCTTCGTGCAAGGCTGCGGGGAGACTGATGATTAAACCTGAACCTGGCCCTGAGGCTGGGGCGGCGGCGGCGCCCCCTGAAATGAGGTGTTCGCTTCCATTCATATCTGCTGCGGATCCGCCCGAGCCTCTGCGCCCCAGCAGACCATGACTCACGTCTTATTCCCTGTAGCCGCGTGTGTTTTGACTTTCAATTCATCCGTCTGACGCCACGCAGGGCTGAAGTCAAGACAGCTTGGGGCAGAAGCAGCTTCCCAGAAGAAACTCCCCCTCCGCGGGCTGGAGAGCGGAACTTGGGGCCGGCAGCTACGCAAACTCTTGCCTCCTCTCTTCCTCATTCCAGTAGTGGGGAGGGGGAGGCGGGTGGGGGGCGATGCTTTGCCTGGCAGGGGCGCCCTGAAAGCTATTCTAATCACGTTGGAATAAAGCAAATGATCTTTTAGCTTGGTTACCGTTTTGAAATTCAGATATTGCTAGCCCGGTGTCAGTGACATTCCCAGGGATGATAACCAGGCAGTGTACGTCTGCAGGGGGCCTCAGACTTTGCAGAGCACTTCTACAACTATTATATAAAATTGGGCCCTTGCGGCAGCTCTCTAAGGCTCTAAGGTAATATCGCGTCGTTTGGCAAAATAAGAAACAGGGTTTCAGAGGGGCGCCTGGGTGGTTCAGTCTGTTAATTGTCTCATTCAGGTCATGATCTCACGGTTCCTGAGTTCCAGCCCCTCGGAGGGTCTCAGGGCTGACAGCTCAGAGCCAGGAGCCTGCTTCAGATTTTGCCCCTCCCTCGCCTGCTGGCATGCGAAATATATAAACATTTATAAATAAATATTATTTATTTCTCTCAAAAAATAAATAAACATTTAAAAAAAAAAGAAAGAAAGAAACGGGCTCAGAAATGTTGAGTAATTTGCCTGTGGTTACACAGACAGGAGCCTAATACTGTACCTTCCACCATATATAACTGCTGGCTGTTGAATTTGTTTTGAGGCAAATTTTACTGCGGAACTAAGACATCTTTAAAACGTAAATGATTTTTGTTTGTTTGTTATTGAATGTAGTATTTTTGGAGATGAGAAGAAGGGAGGGAGATGTGACTTAGACAAGCAATAGTTCGGGACGTCAAAATGAAGATTAAGTCCCACTCAAGGTTGAACTACAATGTAATACAAAATTTCCAAAAAAGAATTAGTCATTTGAAGAATTTTCTTGTTATCTTAAAGGATTATCTCTACTTCTATTCTCTTAATAGATTTCTATACTGAGTCTTTCGTTAAGCCTAAACAAAAGGAAGTTTGTATCAATGCTTCAACTTAAAAATTTTATCACCTACATAAATAGGCAGTCCCAATCATAAATTCAATAAAATTATAGAGATGTTAATAAATTTTGTTTAGATCCTGCAGCCCATAAAAAGCCCTGAGCCCACGGCCAAAAAGGGAAAATTTTCAAGTGTCGGAAAACTGTCCAAAACACACTAGCCCCCAACTGAAAATTTCATCTTTATATAGCCAGGCAAATGGTATAAGGAATAAATTTCAGAGCATTCAATTCAATTTTACTTTTGCCATGTCCATGCTTGACATAAAATCACTTCCAATGGTGCTGTGGATATGCATTCTATACTTTGGGAAACAAAGATGTGTGATTGACTCTTTTGAATGGGAGCCCCCAGGGGAAAACAGGACAAAATCCTCATTGCCAGCTTGTCTCACTGTTTCTAGATAAGACTATGACTGTAATTCAATTGTAGTAATATTTTAAGCCACTTGATATCAGTATTTGTATCAGTCAGTTTGGGCTAAGTGAGATACAATAACAAACAATCCCCCCAAATCAATTGCTTAAAACAACTTTATTTCTTGCTTCCACTTCAAGCCACTGAAAGATCTGGAAGGCCATACTCCATATTTCAGTTAGTCACTAAGGGACCAGGCTGTGTGCGCAACCTCTATCCCAAACCTTCCTGTTATTGGTAAGGGAGAGCGAACTCTGTGATAGGTCCACTCTAAGTTTATAGTCTAGAACTTGTCACAAGGTACCACCCAATCATGAGTCCAAGAGGTGTAGTTATATCATACGGCCAAAAGAGGGGAAAATTAGAAATATTTAGTAATAGTACTAAGAGTTACAACAAAATTTTAAGATTACATACTCATTTGAGCATCTGTTTATAACTCTGGAGCTGTCTGGTAAAAAGCATGCTGTAATATACACTTAAACATTTGCATTCTGGGGCTCCTGGATGGCTCAGCCGATTGGGCTTCCAACTTCAGCTCAGGTCATGATCTCACAGTTTGTGGGTTTGGGCCCTGCATCAGGCTCTGTGCTGACAGCTCAGAGACTGGAGCCTGCTTCGGACTCTGTGTGTGTGTCTCTCTCTCTGTCCCTCCCTTGCTCATGCTCTGTCTCTCTCTCTCAAAAATAAATAAACATTAAAAAAAATCTTTAAAAAATTTGAATTCAATTTCATGGGATTCAATGGACCTCACCTTAAAAAATCTATGCTCTAATAAAGGGAGTACTGTGTGCAGTGAGGGTAGGGATTGATTGAGGCAGGCTTCGTCAAGGAGACAAATCAACTAATTTTTTCTAAGGAGTGAAAATGCTGGAGGAGAGAGGTCGACCATTTTCAGGGCAAGAAGAATGATGTGTGCCTTTGAGAGAACAGGAAATACACACACACACACACACACACACACACACACACACAAGAAAGAAAGAAAGAAAAAAAAGAATGATGTGGTTGAAGATGGGTCTGATGAGAATAAGTATACCTTCTGGTAGAGAAGTTTATATAACTGAAGCTGAAAACCCAGGAAGTTAGGACTGGAGAGGTATGGGAGAGCATTAAGAAAAAAAAGTCAGTGAAAGATCTTGAACTACAGAAAGTTAATCCAGTTGGTACCAGTTGAGCAGAGGAAACTTATAATGGATAAATGTTGAAAGATAATTTGCTACTATATTTTTAAGGATCAAGCCCTGTGGTTTCCATTTAGTAGGCAATTAATATAAATTGACTGTTTTATTTTTTTTAAATCAAACACTCCAGTTATTCAATCAATAGTGTTTTCTGAGTGCTGGAGCAGAATAGAAATAGAAACTATTTCCCTTAAGTTACCAACTTCCCGGAGGAAAAATATATATGAGAAAGGAGATTAGTGATAAACACTGAGAAGTTGGGAAGAGATTCTGAGAAAGACCAAACATAAAGGGATGTGAAGAGGCTGTGGAAATGGACAAATCAGAAAGAAGCAACCTGGAGAATTAGCAATGGATAGGGGAGAAGAGGGTTGAGGGACTGCAGGAATGAGCTAAGGAGATTATGATTCTGTGGTTGGAACTGAGGGTCAGAGATTATTATTGATCACATGAGGTCATTGAGGGGGAGATAAGAGATTGGGAAGGAATGGAGTCAGCTTGGGTCTTGATATGTTTCTTTGTAGCTGTGAGTACTTTTAAGATTGGTATGGATGGCTTTGGGGTATAGAGTTAAAGAAACAAAACAAGATCCCTGACCTCATGTCCTCAAAGAGATTCCAATCAACTGGGAAGAGAACAGTCTAAGAATGCTACAAATAAATGCTACATTACAACTGCAATACATACTAACCAGGAAAGCTATGTAGTCCATGAGAGAATACTCTGGAGAGAATTTGCCGTGTCAGGAAAGTCAGAGAAGCTTCTCCAGGGGAGATGGTAACTGAGTTGCATTGGAAGTAAGAGGTTGAATGGGAGAAGCAGTGGGGTTGGGGAGATATTCTAGGGAGAGGGACTGGGATAAAGGATGTTTGCTCTGAGTTAGCAGCTGTTTGGAGTCTTTGAATTAGGACAAAGATGTGCTTTGGGGTTGGCGGACCAGCAGCTGGACTCATGAAGAAAATTCAGTCGAGCACTGATATGGGGAGGCACAGTTCTCGTCATAGGGAAGAGGACTGAGACCAATTCTACAGAGCCCTGGCATTGTAGCTTCCTTCGTGAAGGCTACAAGAGGTCATACTTCAAGCCAGTTCAAGGGACAGACCAACATTTAATAATAGAGTTGTTCAAAGATGCAACAAGTGGCATTAGAAGGTAATGAGTTGCTTGCCATTGGAGGCAGTTAAATATATGGTGGAAAGGTGTTTGTTAGAAATGTGATAGAATAGATGGAAGTAATAGACTAGGTAAGAGTAGATGTGCCTTTCCAATCATAATAATCTATAAGCTAGTTTGTACTCAGATAAACTTGACTGTATTTTATTCAAGATTCAATTTAAAATGGAATCTTTTTAAGTTGAGAAGAAGAAAAAGATGTTCTTTACAAATGTCAGTAGCATTTTCATAATAAGGATAAATAATGGACTGGTGAGCAAGTCTCCAGAAAAACTGTAGAAAAGATCAAATGTATTTAGATTTAAATCTAGTTTTATGTTTAATGAACAGTTCTGATATGAGAAAAATTTTAAGATGTAGGAAACAAAAAAATTAGCATTTTGTGATGCCATCTAAGGAAGGTATGGAAATACCATATCTTTTGATGGAGATAGAGAATCAAATTTACTGTAGTATTTGAAGCTATGACTTCTTTTAACTAATCACATGTTTAATATTCTTCTTTATATCATATGTGATATATGAAATGGCCCTGGAGTCACTGCTTCTAGTTCTAAGCCCCTTGGGCAGCAGTAATGGGGATATTTCATTTCCCCCTGTTTAAAGCTGCTGAAGCAACTTCTCCAAATACTCACAAAGGACCACTGGTACAGATGTATGTTATTCTGCTAATGTTTGCTTGTGGGACTATAAGTACTTTAGAGTTATTAAGGAACCTCTAAAAGGGGCTAGTTAAAGCAAAACTGGAACTTTATCAATCGTGTCTCTCTTTGTTGCTTTTTACTTCAATTTTTGCCCCCAGTTTCCCCATTGTCAAGGTGCTTACCTCTAGTCTACAGTCTTTGTTCTGGCTTTTGAGGATTCTCAGGGTTCACCCTATAGTCCTTTCTTTAGGGTTGCTTTCTTATGCTATAATTCTCTGTTTATCAAAACCTAGCATCCATCAGAATCACCTAGAGGGGTTACAAGACCTCAATCACCAGGATGCATCCCTAGAGTTTCTGATTCAGTGGATCTGAGTGGAGTCTGAGAATTTTCGTTGCTATTTTCCAGGTGATGCTGATGTTGCTGATCTGGGACCATGAGAGAATCATGGCACTACCGTCACTGTAAATCAGCCTACTTGTAGCATATCGTCCTTTCTTTGGTGTCAAAGTAGTAGATGATTTGATTTGTGTGCTAATTCCCAGACTCCATACTGCAAGTTAGAGAAAAACAAATTGCCTGAGATGTGGAAGACAGTCTCAGAGGCTTTCTTTGGGTGAGGAGATTTTAGATTGGGGAACCTTTTTTCAACTCCCAACTTCATATTACACGTGGGAGTGCCCTAACCTCCAGAAGTGATAGACATGTTCTACCAAAATAGCACTCTGAACTCCCAAAAAAGGACTAAGTGGACTGTGAAAGTCATCTGGTGAATCAGTGGGAGCCCTGAACACAAAATGCTAAGCTTGACCATAAAGATGCTAAACTTTGACCTTGAAGACACCCATGCATCTCCTTGGGCTTCTGGTTAAAAGGAGGCATGGAAATGTGAACTTGGGTAATTTCCAAACAGGAAATGTCCGTGTTAAAATGTTTGCATGTATGCACTCAAAATGTTGACTCACAAAACAATTATGCCAGGAGAATCTGAAAGATTGAGACATTCAGTGTTGTTTTAAACAAAGTAATTAACTTCTAGTGCACAAACTTCTTTTCTCAGACTCCATTGAGGGAGCAGATGCTCAGACATACATGGCATTAGATTAAGGCAATGGTACTTTCTTTTCCTCCAAGCACCAGATGGCTCTAGAATCCAAAGGCATTGGAAAAGAAAGCCTAAATTTATTTAAGTGGCTGTCATTGGGGATTTATGAGAAAGATCATATTTTAGTACCTAGTAGGCAAATGCAAAAATAATTTCATAGCCAAATCCCATTTCACAGTGTCCAAGGATTAGAAGAGCCTTAAAATGTTGCCTAGTTTATCTAGGGCCACTAGCGATGTGGTACTTTGATAAGAAAGAGAAGGAGGAGGTGGAGGAGAAGGTGAGGAGGAGGAAGAGGAGGGGGAAGGAGGGGGAAGAGGAAGAAGAATGAAGAAGAATAAGGAGGAGGAGGAGGAGAAAAACCATTACCACCACCACCACCACTTCGAAAAATAAAGAATAAACAAATACTAGAATTATAAATGGCTCATTTTTCTTACGTGCAATTTCAAATTTTAACTCAAAATACCAGGAAAATGTTTTACAAAATAAGGGAAAGAATAGAAAAATACAGTGAAAGAAACTTCTCCTTAAAAAAACCCTCAACATAATTTGTTAGCAGTGCCTGGAGCTCACATGGATAAGGCAGTTCATTTGCCTAACCACACACTCTGAGAGGATGAAAACATTCCAAAATGGGGCTTTCACAGTAGGAATGAGGACATCTTAATTCAAGACAGAGCATCGTTTTGGCCAGCCATTATGTCCAAGGCAATGGGGTCAGTGTGAGGAGACAGTGGTAGAAAACAGAGTTCCTGCCTCCTAGAACTAGTGGATTTTGTTTGAGAAACTAGGTAGTTACAGGATTAAGCGCACCCAGTTTCTGATTTATATGTTCTCTGAAAGCAATTTGGCAGGCTCTGCCTCTGCAAGGGAAGTAGTAAAACATTTATTCTTCTTTGAAAAGTCTTTGATAGTGAGTTTTTTTAAAAGTCATCTTATGACAAGAACATTTATTAATAAAGAAAGTATACTATAACTAAAAGGAAGAAGTTTAAATAAATTTTGGAAGCAAGAAAGCAAAGAGTAAATAAGGAATATAAAGAAGGAGGAGGAAACAGAAGAGAAGGGAGGCAGACATGTGAGGAATGAGCAATGAGAAGCAGCCCAGACCTTCAGGGGCCTTGGGAAGACCCTGCAGACCACCCCCTTTCCCTGGCAAATGCTGAAGGACCTCAGGTCATACATGAGGCAGATAGGACTCCGTCATGAGTCTTATCTTCCAAGGAAGAGAAGGATGAGGGAATTAAGAGACAGGGGAGAAGGAGATGAGAGAAAGAGAAAGAAGACACATTGGCTTCTCTAAATTGCTTTCATATAAATTGAAACAAAATGGGAAGTGTAATGGAGTGGGGGAGAGATACATTTCAAATTGAGGGATTACGAAGATTGCTTGTACAAATGACAAAATCGAAGTCTGGTCTAAATGAAATATGAAATTGAATAACAAAGAATGAAATGACTAAGATTTAAGAAAATCTGATCATAAAAACAAATTAGCCCATTCAAATTACGTAGATTTGAAATGTGAATGATCGGCTTGATCTTAACAGCACATGGTAAGGATGCAAGCTAATTTAGTAAGAACTATTATCATACATTGTGCATAATTATTTTGAAAATGTTCAGGATATAAAGCTTTGTTTCTTGGAGGCAATGATAGTTGGCAATTTGGACTTAACAGAAAATCAAAATTTTGTAAGGAACATTTAAAATGACTTTTATCTTAGGCTTAGTAATAAAAAGATTTATAGGTTATCTGTAATACATTGTACATGCTTTAAAAGACTTCATATCAACAAAAATAGTGTTTTCTCTCTATATATTACATTTTAACTTCTTCAAATAAATATTTGAGAAAATAGTTTCTTTTGGAACAAAAACTACTGCCAAATATTAATTTTTCTAGAGATATATTAAATATTACAAAATGGAAAAATCTATAGAACACAGTCTGCTGGTAAATAGAATTTTTTCCAAATTCAATAACTACTCTCCTGTTTAGAAGACATTATAATGTGCCACATAGCATCAATGAAGTGGTCCAATGTTGGCTCTTGTTTTCCATTTTTGCTGCCCCAGGTAAGAGTCTGGGGCTAGGCCATCTGGATAGTGACCAAAAAAAAAGCAATTGGGACAACCCCTAAGGATTTTTGTCAAAGTGACTACATTCTAGGCTTGCATCTTTAATGGTTGGATTCATGCCATATTCATTTCTCTATTCTTATAAGCTGGCAGAGTGCGTAAATCAGTCTTTATTATGGAAATACTTTAGAACTAGGTTCAAATCATACCTCTATTAGTTATGAGTGAGGAAACAGTGGCCAACTTGTTTATTTCTGAATTTCAGTTTCATCATCTGCAAAATGGAGATAAAAATAACTATCTGTTGTAGCTGTCAGGAGCATTAAATTAGGTTCTAGAATTCCAAGTAAAGTGCTTGAAACATACTGGAACTCAATACATGATATGTATTTATCCTAGTATCATACAGAAGCAGGAATTCAGTTACCCGCATGTGGCTCATTACTCTACCCACACCTGTAGCTGGTGCAGCCAGTCCATCCCAGCAGCTACCTCCTGACATCTCAATTCTACTTGGAGTTTTTGAATGAGGTTTTATATGGATATTGGATGACTAACCTCAGGAAAGAGATTGACTGTAGGACCTTAGTTTCTGGTCCCTACCAAAAAGGTTCGATTCCATATTTATGTACTAACCTGGTCAAGAGTGACTTCCTTGAGAGCTGTTGAGACATATGTTGAACTAATTCAACCCTTTAAGAGTCAGCTTGCAGAATTTTCTGGGGCAGTATTGACACTGGTTGCAGCTGGCTACACAGAGTTACTGGAAAGCAAATTAGGTCAAACTCAGAGTGGTTTAAATATTTGTCAAGGTTAAAGAAAATGTTTTTATGTGTAAAGCTAACAAAAACAACTGCAAAAGAGCTGATATCATTGAGATGGTAGTTGGGAAATGGGATTTTCAACCTTTTCTCTTAAACCTAGCACTTGACCTTGCTCTAAAAGCTCAATACGAAGCTTACAATTATTGGATGAATTGGCCATAGGATTCCCATCTGAGCCTGTATGAGTTCCATGTCAATCCACAGATGATAGTGCTTCTGGTCATTTTGAAAAATCAAATATTTTCAATAGGAGAGCAAGGAGGAAAAATCAAGGTTATTTTTCCCAAGGTTTTTTCCCCCAAATATTTTCAACTATCCCTATTTCCTCAAGGATTTCAAGAGTACTTTGGTTTACCTAACATAGTTAGAAATCACTTTGACGAAATCTGATAATGAAATACCTTAGTAAAGTCTTCTTTTCCCAGGAGACTTCTTACCCTTGAATTTTCCCCTTGAATTTCTAGAAGGAACGAAATGGCTGTCCACAATGCTTCCCAAACGCTGCTGTGTAACCTCTTTCTTAGTGCTTTCCAATTTATGTCAAAATAATCTGTTTGTCATCCCCACTAGACTAAAGGATCCTCAAAAGCATATATAAAAATATCTATAGCCATATATATGATGTGATACAAAGCTATCATATATACATATGATATCATATAAAAGCTAACACATGTATATAATTCATCTATCTGGCACTTAATAGGCATTATAAGTTATTGAATGGATAAATCAGTGGCTGCTAATTCATTTAACAAAGATATAAAGGCATCTCTTATATAGCAAGATTCTTTTCATACTTAAAGTATATTTCAAAACATACAGTTTTTAGGAAACTCACATCTTTAATAAAATAGTTAAACATTTAGACATATAAATTATTAAAATATATAATCACATTATCTGGCAAAACAAAGCAATGGTCATGAATTACAAATACGAGAGGTTGGGATTTAATTACTATAGTATTCCCTGGATTGGTCACGTGTATAGAAGGTATTCAAGTCATCTGATTCCATAGAAAAAGAAAAGTATTTATAGCTCAACTTCCTCTCAATTGCAAATGAATTCCCATTACATATGTATCACATTTTTCTCTTACAGTAAAAGAATCCATATTTTACTTAATGGAAGTATTTTCATTAACATTCAACTTCTGAGCTTCCATTTTTGAGACAGGTACTGTAAAAGATAATGACGGATTCATATAGAATTATCAAGTAATAGGCCTGAAATCTTATGAATACTCACTTCAAAACTATATTGAAACTCTAAAGCAAAATTCCAACTCATTAGAACTTTAAAGTTTACTCTCATACAAAAAGAGAGAGAAAAAAACTTTTTTTTTATGCAAACAAACGCGAGTTTAAAATCAATACTGCTTGCGGGTCGTGTTATGGAATATGACTTTTCATATTAATAATGTGCCTTCCATTTCTTTCGGAGTATGCCAAGGAACAGTAATGTAATTTCCTTGTGGGCAATGAAGAAAAAAAGTCCTTGGGTGTAAACTTCTTTTTTATAACGACAAAAACAACAGCAACAGGAAACACTCGTCACAAGATATCAGAACACAGTTGAGATTATATTTCAATTAGCCGTCTGTCTGACAGATTTCGTTCTTTCTAAGGGTAATTGTGCAGAGACAGGGTTTCATTTCAAGTCTCAAAAATTTTGATGAAAGAAAAAAGAAAACTGCAGTTTTTGCCACAAAAAGACAGGTGGCGTAAGCATCCAGCATTTCCCCCCCCTTAAATATATAAAGTGATTATTTTCTCTCGGGTTCTTTGAAAAAACTCGCTGTGCTCCGGTTTGTGGCTGAGCCGGTGACGTCAGTGTGGCAGTGCGGAGACAGGCGCGGCGGCTCCCTATAAGCTGAGGAGCTGTCCGGGTGCTGAAACGGCCCGAGCAGCTCACCAGGCTGACTGGGAGGAACATGCTGTGGACCTCCTCTGCCATATAAAAAAGAGGTAAGTAAGACTGCTTTTCCTTCGATTTACTGGAAAGTTCTAAATTGCGTATTCTTTCCTTAATTCCTAGCTGAGAAGGAAAAGACCGTTTGGCAACCTTATATCTATAGAATAACTGAATAGCAACCTGCTGCTCTTCAATCAATTCAAGGAGGCTATATATATACATAGATATAGAATTGAATCTATGATGTTTACCACTTGCGGTTGGATATTTATAACCATTATGCTATTTAGATAACCACATGTAAGAAGTGTGAAAAAGTTAAAGATTTTAGTGCCAGTACCCATATTAATGTAAAGTTAACTAAGCCTGATATTTTGTTTCTTCCCTTAATGTATTGTTTCTTCTCTTAAAAGCTAGACACAAAGCTAGAGATATAATTTATATGTTTAATATTCTTAGCAGTGGGTTTCCAATCATTCAAAAGCTGTTAAACACATTAGTCATAGAGGCAACCGATTTTGGAACTAGTTTTTCTTATTTTCTTTGACATTTACCTTACAAGAGCTCAAAATGAATAAATTACATAAAATTATTTTCTGAATTGATACTCTGTGAAAGGGCTTACATTGTTATTCCCCAGTTTTAGTCCCAGGAAAGTAAAATTAGAATTATCCTGAGTAGAGGCTTTTTCTTTTATTCAGAGTGCAATATTATCTTGGGTTATAGGTTGGATGTGACCATGAATTACAGAGAGATGATAATTTTGAATTTCCATGAGGAAAACATTCATAACTGTGTAAGCCATTATTATTATGTTTGATTGAAAGAGGTTGTACAATATTTTGCTGAAAATTTTTAATGGGATTAGTGTTTCTTTTTTCTCTATCTTAATTAGTAGAATTGCTCAAATTAGATATATCCACCTGTATTTGTCAATGCTCCAGTCTAATTTCAGTTAAAAAATAACATAGGATATTAGAGCTGTTGAAATCATTGTCAGTACGTAGAAGAGCTGCTACCTGGGAAAGAAATCCCTTGAGTCTCACTCAAAGCAAGAACTATGTCATCCAAACTGAACCTTATAAATGACCAAAGAATAGCATGTGATCGGCTGTGGTTTAAATAACTACATGAAGCATTCTTCCCCAATTCCACAGCAAAGCCCATCTCCAAGATAATGATTTTAAAGACAAGCACATAACTCATATGTTGAGAATACATCATGATACTGGTCTCAAAGAAAATAAGTTCATTAAGATTCTTAAAACTACTATTTCAAATGCCAATGTTGGAAATAGATTATCAAAGCTAAATTAATCTTGAATTAATATAAAGAAGAAATTATAATGTACTTTTATTTAAACCTAAGAATTTACAATTCTTTAAATTTTACGATTTCTTATAGAAACATTAATTCATAGTAAATATTTGAAGAGTTTTCTCCGGCATGCCTTTAGAGGTTTTTTGCTTTCAGTAAATTAAGTAGTCTGATTAATGGGAATCATGCTAATAGATATATGCATTTATGGTAAAGAAATTTCTCTAAATACAACCATTGTTAGGTCTAAAAACTGAAGTATTACTTAAATGCCAAAATTATCTAGTGAAAAATGATATTTTTTGCAATTGATGTCTAAGCTAACAGAAAATCGTACCCATAAAAGTTAGCTTAAGGAAATCATGATGCAAGTAAGATATCATGAACAAACTTGTGAGCTTTCCTTACATTTATTTACAACAGAATTTCAAATATTAAAATAGTTTTTCAATGTTAGCAATGTCAGTGTAAACATGTAAAAAATAATCCCCTTGTTAATTCATATGTGAGATTATGAAGCATTGGAGAAAAAAATGAATGAAGATTTTTAAGTAGGAAGAATTCAACATATTGTCTGTGTTTATCTAACTTGGGAGTTACATAGTGGTTATTTTAAGGTTTTCTAACAGTATGAGTCATTTAAGATTTCACAGGTCCACACCAAAATAGACACAGACATAAGTCAAGCTGAATCTGAACACTCACAAGTTCAGAAATAGACTGGTTAAGAAAACTTATGTTCTCTCTGAAGCATCTGTTATTATTTACTATGTATTCTTAAAGGCTGATGAAAAAATATAACCATGATTGCATTTTGCGAGACAGTCACAAATAAAATTATTAGAAGAAATATGGAACACAGACATTTTAAAGGTTTACTTTTTTAGTGTGTCTATACAGAAAAAAACCTCACTAGGTTAGCCTGCTAGTTGGCACCAGAGAAGACCCATGTTCTGGAGGTTATTAAGGTGAAGAACTTTTAATACTGACAGTTGGGTTTAGTGTCAGTGTAAGAAGAAGGTATGTCTGAAAAATATAAGTAAGTAGGATTCATCCATAAAGAAATTCAGTATGATTGATTTTAAGATGCTGTATTACTTCATCATATATAATGTCACTGTTGTGGTGTTTCTACAACAAAATTAGACAGACAGTTGAAAAACTAACCACATGGTTTTTCGATACAACCTTAAGGAAATCATTTAATGTGTGTGTGTGTGTGTGTGTGTGTGTGTACGTGTGTGTACATGCTACATGCATGGTTTAAATTAAGGCAACTAATTTTTTGGCCAATGATTTGAATAGGAATACTATACAAGAGAACTAAAAATCATCTTGAAAATTTTTAATTAAGCAGACAATGCATACTTAAGAAAACAAACTACACGGTTTGCAAATTAAAAAATAAAACCTCATATTGGTCTTTGTGTTGTTATTTTGGCCAAGTGAATGCCATGCAGAATTGATGTAGTTCAGTAACGATTTCACTGGTTTCCTGCAGTTAGCTTGGGAGAGGTTGTATAGGAAATATGTACGGCTTTTAGAAAGAGTCATCCTAAGTTTAATATAAAATAATCTCTGCTATGTGTTTTCCCTCAATGGTTAGTTACCTCTTTTTTTCTCGTGACTTCTCATTCTCCATTTGTGTTAATTCATATTTTCTATGCTTTAAGGACATCTTTCAAACATGGCAGAAGCTAAGACTTACCAGCTTGGAGCAGCCCTCTCTCTCATCCCTTTAATTTTCCTCATCTCTGGAGATGAAGCAGCTTCATTTCAGCGAAACCAGCTGCTTCAGAAGGAACCAGACCTCAGATTGGAAAATGTCCAAAAGTTTCCCAGTCCTGAAATGATCAGAGCTTTGGAATACATAGAAAAGCTCCGACAACAAGCTCACAAAGAAGAAAACAGCCCAGACTACAATCCCTACCAAGGTATCTCTGTTCCTCTTCAGAAGAAAGAAAATGCTGATGAAAGTCACTTGCCAGAAAGCATGAGGGATTCCTTGAGTGAAGATGAGTGGATGAGGATAATACTTGAAGCTTTGAGACAGGCTGAAAATGAGCCTCAGTCTGTACTCAAAGAAAAGCCCTATGCCTTGAATTCTGAAAAGAACTTTCCAATGGACATGCCTGATGATTATGAGACCCAACAATGGCCAGAGAGGAAGCTCCAGCACATGCGATTCCCTCCTATGTATGAAGAGAATTCCAGGGATAACCCCTTTAAACGCACAAATGAAATAGTGGAGGAACAATATACCCCTCAGAGCCTTGCCACACTAGAATCTGTGTTCCAAGAGCTAGGAAAACTGACAGGACCAAACAACCAGAAGCGTGAGAGAGTCGATGAGGAGCAAAAGCTTTACGCAGATGATGAAGATGATATCTACAAGGCCAATAACATTGCCTATGAAGATGTGGTTGGGGGAGAAGATTGGAACCCAGTGGAAGAGAAAATAGAGAGTCAAACCCAGGAAGAGGTAAGAGACGGCAAGGAGAATATAGAAAAGAATGATCAAATCAATGATGAAATGAAACGTTCAGGGCAGCTGGGCCTCCAAGATGAAGATCTCCGGAAAGAGAGTAAAGACCAACTCTCAGATGATGTCTCCAAAGTAATTGCCTATCTGAAAAGGTTAGTGAATGCTGCAGGCAGTGGGAGGGCACAGAATGGACAAAACGGGGAAAGAGCAGCCAGGCTTTTTGAGAAACCACTTGATTCTCAATCTATTTATCAGCTGATTGAAATCTCAAGGAATCTACAGATACCCCCCGAAGACTTAATTGACATGCTCAAAACTGGAGAGAAGCCAAATGGATCAGTGGAACCAGAGCAAGAGGTTGAACTTCCTGTTGACCTAGATGACATCTCAGAGGTTGACTTAGACCGTCCAGATGCATTCCCAAACAAAATGCTCTCCAAGAATGGCTACCCCAAAACAACTGGTCATGCTATGGCACAGGCCCTACCAGATGGACTCACTGTTGAGGACATTTTAAATCTTTTAGGGATGGAAAATTCAGCAAACCAAAAGCCTCCATATGTTTCCGGTCAGTATAACCGAGAGAAAGTTCTGCCGAGACTCCCCTATGGTCCTGGAAGATCTAGAGCAAACCAGCTTCCCAAAGGTGCGTGGATGCCAGATGTTGAGAACAAACAAATGGCATATGAAAACCTGAGTGACAAGGATCAAGAATTAGGAGAGTACTTGGCCAGGATGCTAGTGAAGTATCCTGAGATCATGAATTCAAACCAGGTGAAGCGAGTTCCGAGTCAAGTCTCATCTGAAGATAACTTACAGGAAGAGGACCAAATTGAGCAGGCCATCAAAGAGCAGTTGAATCAAGGTAGCTCTCAGGAGACCGACAAACTGGCCTCGGTAAGCAAAAGGCTCCCTGCGGGGCCCCCAAAGAATGACGATGCCCCAAACAGACAGTACTTGGATGAAGATCTGTTAATGAAAGTGCTGGAATACCTCAACCAAGAAAAGGCAGAAAAGGGAAGGGAGCATATTGCTAAGAGAGCAATGGAAAATATGTAAGAGTTTTCATTAATTGCCCTACCTTCTTCCTCCATCCCCAAGAAAGCCCCAACATTTCTCTTCAGTGTGTTGACTTCTATCCTGTTAACACTGTAATATCTTTAAATGATATAAAGGCAGATGATTCCATTTAACTGGGGAATCTGCTTCACTTATTCTGAGATGTTCTCTTGTGTATGGATATGTGTCAATGTTATGACTTCTGGATAAAAAATTAATCACATCCCTTAATCAAGAAAGATATGTGTGATAGTGTTTAATAGTGTATTTAATGGCTGTGGCATTGTTGATGCTCACATATTATAAAGAGTATCCTATAATTCTCTTGAAAGTTTTTAATATTTATTGAATTATTTTGTTACTGTCTGTAGTGTTTTGTGAAGTACCGGATGAAAAAAAAATAAAGCATTATAAATATATAGTTTTATTCATAAGGCCTTTTCTATTGTGTGTTTTATTGTTGATTAATAAATGTTATTTCTCGACAACTGTGGACTCTTCATTCTGAAAAGCCAGAGACAATGAATGTGGAGCCCAAAGAGAAATTCCTTACCTTCCACAGCCGACTCAGGTAAGAAGTGAGAGGAAATGTATTATTATGCTACGTGCTTATAGAATGCAACATACTCCAGCAGCCCAGTGTTTACTGCTTGCCAATGGCTTTTCTCATATATATAGCTTATGGAATAAGCCTTTTATTGTCATAGTTATACCTTGTACCCTTGATTTCTAAGTAAATAAATACACTTGTCTTCCAGACTCATAACCAGCCTTGAAAACAAAACAAAACAAAACAAAAACAAAAAACTGTGTTCAGGGCAATCAGAAATAAGTACAGACTTGGAAGCAACTTACCTAATTCCAAATCACTCTGGTCCTCAGAAGACAAGGCTGATGCCTCTTTTGTCTGATTTGAAAGGGGCTAACCGACCCCCAGATTGTCAGGTAGGTGAGTGGGCACAGCACAGTGGAAAACATCAGCTGCCCTCTCTTTTGCCCCTAGTTCTTGAGAAAATCCTGAGTGGGATAAGCAGTGTCTACTTGTTACAATGTGTATCATGTTGGGAGAGTGCTATCAGCCTCCTAACATACCACCAGGGAATCAACAACAACAGCAAAAACAGCAACCACAAGAAAATGTATACAGCCACAAAATAGCCATGGTTGTAAAAGAAACAAGGAAATAAATAACTACTATTTACTCAATGTTTATTAGGCACTAGGCACCATACCAAACACTTGACCTCGTTTAGTCTGTACTGTAACACTGTCAAGGGTCTCTTACTATCCCTATTTTTATATCAGGGGAGGCAAAACTCAGAAAAGTTAAAGAACCTTCCCCAAGTCACTTGGTGTTATGAGTTACCAAAGCCTGGGTTCTTTACCACTTCACTACTTTGCCTCTGTGGGAAGTGCCCTGTCAGCTGAGTTGGGACTTTGGAGGCAGGATGGTGAGAGGCTCATGTGGACCCAGTATCAGTTAATTCCAAGTGAGGGTGCTTGTGGGGTGTGTGTGTGTGTGTGTGTGTGTGCACACGCGCGCGCAAGCCAGGATTGGGGAGGGGAAGCAATCCTTGAATGGTCAGAAGGCAATGAAAAAGCCTGTATGCCTTAGAAAAAACACTGAATGCAGGTTTTTCTGCTTTATAATTTTGTCCAGACTTTTCTTTTCTTTTCTTTTCTTTTCTTTTCTTTTCTTTTCTTTTCTTTTCTTTTCTTTTCTTTTCTTTTCTTTTCCTTTTCTTCTTTTCCTTTTCTTCTTTTCTTTTCTTTCCTTTCCTTTCCTTTCCTTCTTTTCTTTTCTTTTCTTTTCTTTCTTTTCTTCTCTCTTTAGTTTCCTCCTCCTCCTCCTTCTTCTTTTGGAGAGAGATTAAAAGAGAGAGGCAGAGGGAGAAAGAGAAAGAATCTTAAGCAGGCTCCATGTGGGGCTCAATCTCATGACTGTGAGATTGTGACTTGAGCCAAAATCAGGAGTCAGATGCTTCACTGACTAAGCCATCCAGGTGCCCCCAGACTCTTTTCTAGCGATCACATAATTTTGTGTAATTCTAGAATCCGTTAAGTAGAAGAGACCTCAGAGGTAAATTGTCTCTACCATATTTCTAATTAATAATTAATTAATACTCAATTCTGTATCCCAAAAACAGAGAGTTACTAACTTAGTAAATAGTATTATGGAGAGGTCCAGGATATTTGGGTAGTTTAAGATCTAGGTACAGTCTTTATGTTTTACTTGGTAGATGTCCACATATATCTTCTGCCCTTTGTATATTTTCTTCAACTCGTGTTTCATGCAGCAAGTCACTCGAGTAGCTTAAATCGACGCTGTGACTATTTCCATGCTAGCCTTAAGCAGGAATGAGAATTTGGCACGTGTCTCCACCCAACAGAAATGCCCTCACTGTGATGTTTGGACATTCTACCCAGAGGTTAGGAACTGAGCACAAGTTAACTGACATGATAACAGCTGATGAGTCTCCAGGCTGGGATTTATACACAAATCAGAGGGATGTGTCCATTTTGCCACAACATAATATTCTTTCTTATAGTCTCAGACTTGAAATTCCGTGATTCTCTCAGGATGATGTTGCAGGCATCAGGAATAGCTGTCGGGAAGCTCCTTTAATTTGGAATGTATATTCTTTGCCTGACTGCTCTCCAATACTAGTCAGCAAGCAGCTCTGCCTTTTAACAGTACCACCAGGTCCCCAGTTACTGACTCATCAGACTGATTTCTGATCCAAGGATTTTTTTTCATAAGTGCTTTAGTACATTGCTCTCTAGCTTAAGAAAGAAAGCTCTAAGTACCATTTAAGGAGGTAAATGACAAATTAGTTGGAATTAGAATAACACAACCCCTCTCCCTGCCCGGAAGCCTCCTTCAACAGAAGTCAGGGAATAGCTTGAACTCTCCAAAGAGATGTCCTCTGCAGGCTCCCACTGCAAGGAGTAAGAAACTGCCTGAGTGCTTAGACTGCACCCCTTACAGCAGCCCATATCTTCCTCGGGAGCCACATGGGAGCTTAGCAATCTCTATGCTCTTGCCAAGGCCCCCACTACCAACCTTAGCGCTAATGGCTACTCCACCCTACCCCGCCTTGGGGACAATCAGGACTAATGTGATTGTACCCTTTATGACAAAACTTCCAAGTCATTCTTCATTTCCTACACATAAAACCTTGTATATCGCTTTTTTGGACCTGAGTTCCTACTGTTTTCCATATTCTATGACATTTTTTATTATTTCCTTTTTTAAAAAAATTTTTTGAGAGAGAGAAAAAGCCTGAGCAGGGGAGGGACAGAGAGAGGAGACAGAAAATCCCAAGCAGCCTCCATACTGTCAGCACAGAGCCTGATGGGGGCTTGAACTCACAAACCGGCAATCATGACCTTGATGAAAATCAAGAGCCAGAGGCTTAACCAACTATGCCACCCAGGTGCCCTATTATGGTGTTTGATACTCAGGGTTAGTTATCAGCAAAATTCTCTGCATCCTCAACCTCTTCTCTGAATATTCTCTCTACGTCCTTGCTCTAAAAGAAACTTACTCCTCCTTTGAGGTTGCTGCTGCCCCTGAAACTCTTCTTTGCTCTTTTTCGTTGCTTATTGACATTTATTTTTCAACTTTTTTGGGGGGAGTGTATATTAATACACAGCTTTATTATTAATGAAAATTAACTTAGATGCAAGTGAAAGTAAAATCAATTCAAATAAGATGTTTTAAAAACATAAATTAAATAGAGGGTTACAAAATCCAACTAAAGGTTACACTAAAATGTTGGACATCCAGAACATCTAGAATAATGGGCTTTTTAAAAAAATGAATATATTTGACAGATATCATTGTTTAAATTTAAGGTGCACCACATATTGATTTGGTACTTTGAAACAAAATATTTTTAATGTTTATTTAGTTTTGAGAGAGAGAGAGAGACAGAGACAGAGACAGGGACATAGAAACAGAGACAGACAGAGTGAAAGCAGGGGAGGGGCAGAAACAGAGGGAAACACAGAATCTGAAGCAGGCTCCAGGCTCTGAGCTGTCAGCACAGAGCCCAACATGGGGCTAGAACCCATAGACCATGAGACCATGGCCTGAGACAAAGTCAGACACTTAACCAACTGAGGCACCCGGACACCCCTGAGTTGGTACTTTGAATGTCCTTCATTAAGGACCCACCCCTTACTCCTTGCTATTGGGTTCATCAGCCGCTCCATGTCATTTCCCTTCACTCATCAATGATAGTAACTCCTGCTCACTGCTTTCTTTTTAGCACTACTCCTTCATAATACTCGTCAATTTCAGTATCCCTGAAGATGATCTTTCCAGCCCTTTCCAGGCACCATCTTCCAATAGCTGTTTACTTACCTGTCTTTTTCTTACCAATAATTGTGACCTATCCTAAATCTAAATCCTAAACATTTCACTCTAACAATTACCTTCTATATTTCTTTCTTTTTTAAAAATGTTTTATTTATTTCTGAGAGGAAGAGAGACAGCGTGAGCCGGGGAGGGTCAGAGAGACAGGGAGACACAGAATCTGAAACAAGCTCCAGGCTCTGAGCTAGCTGTCAGCACAGAACCTGATGCAGGACTCAAACACACGAACCGTGGGGGATCATGACCTGAGCTGAAGTCGGACGCTTAACCGACTGAACCACTGAGGCGCCCCTACCTTCTCTATTTCCAGTGCACTTCCTCTAGTGGCTTAGTTCCAATAATGCCCCACACCCCCCTAAGAAATGTTATCCATGGATCTTACCATCTTTCTACTCTCTCCCAACCCCTTTATTCTTCACTACCCACTTTGCCAGTCTTAATTTTCATGGTATATCATTATGCTCCCAGAAACATTCTTAATTAACTGCCTTCAGTCTTTCATGTTTCATTGTAGTTTCTTTGTTAATCCAGGAATTCTAGTTAAATCCAATTCTTTACTTGCTCTTACCTTCTTATCCACAACCAAACTTAGCAGGAGAAAGACACACAACCACGTTGACCGATTTCACTTTAAATTCATGCCTACTGACCTTAAGTGGTCGACAGCGCTTTGCTAGAATTCTAATATACTTAGGCTTTTTGCTCTTAGACAATAATTTCATACTTTCCATCTGTCCACAAATATTCAACCCTCCACACTCCATACTCACATGATTATCTTGTTTCTTGTTTCACTAAAAAAAATGAAGCCATCTGAAAAGAAGGCCTAGAGACTCCCATCTCCATTTGTATCACCTGCCTGCCTCTGTTCTTGTGGTAACTACGTAAGTCTTTATTAATCTTAATGCTTGTGAGCTCAATTCTGCCCTCTTGCTTACTTGAGAACCTTGCTTCAGAAATTCTCTCCTTTTTTGCAAATCCACTTGGTCCTGTCTACTGAATGATCTTCATCAGCATACAAATAGGTTGCAATTTCTTTCTTCTGCGAAACCAACAAAACAAATAAAGAAGCAGACGAAAACCTCTCCTGACCCCACTTTCCCTTACACCTGCTGCTTCATGTCTATTCTTCCCTTTACAGAAAAATGCTTTAAAGAGTTCTCTTCTCACATCCCAAGCTCTTTTCAGCTGGTTCTTGCCCCAAGTTCTCCACAGAAATGGCTCCTGTTGAGGTCAGCAATGATCTCCAAGCTGCCAAGTGTGATGATCAATTTCAAATCCTTATCTAACGTGTTCTAGCAGCATTTGGCACTGTTAAACACCTTCTTTTGTTGGTATCCAGGCCACTGTGCATGTGTGGATCTCCTTCTACTTCACTGGTTACTCTTTCTCTCGTCCTTTACTGTCTCTTTTTTAAACTCTTCACCCTCTGAACATTGGAGGCCAGCCATCAGACCTTGGAGCCCTTCTCTTTTCTGTCTTCACTCATTCCTTAGGTCAATCTGTTATGTCCAGCCCATAATGTTTACCTGAACTCCACACTCCAACTCATTAGTTGAACGATCTAGATGTTATCTCCATTAGATGTCCAATAAGTATCTCATGTGTAACTGGGACCTGGTTTCCCACTCCATGACAAATTTCCAGCTCCTCTCACAGACTTTTCCTTCTGACTTCATACCAAAACCCATGGTGTAGACCTTGACTCTTCTCTTTATCTTATAAGTCATTCACGAACTGGCATCCAATCCTGTTGTCTCAACTTCAAAATATATCCACAGTCCATCTTCTTACCACTTCCACTATTACCAACATGCTACAACCCATGATCATCTCTCACCTGGGTTATCAGACTATCCTCCTATTGATCTTCCCTACTTCCACACTCCTTTCCCTGCAATCTAAATATAGCAACCAACATGACCCAGTTACAATCCAGAACAGATGATACTCAAGAGTGAGAGCCAAAGTTACAGCTTTGGGCTACAGGCATATATATAGTTTGGCTCTGAACCCATTTCCTAGTACTCTCCCTACTATGCCCTCCTATCCACCTGCAGTGGCCTCCTCACAGTTCCTTGAATATGCCAAGCATACTCCCCCCTCAAGACTTTTGCATTCACTGTTTCCTCTTTCAGAAGGGCTATTTCCCTAAATATCTGCGTAAGTTTCCCCCTTACCTTTTTCAAGTCTGTTGTACAAATATTGACTTCTGAATGCCAATCCATCTCAAATTTCAACTCCTACACACTTTCCCTGTCTCTATTCTTTGCCTGACCCTTTCTCTTTATCGCGTACTACAGCTAGCATTCCTAATTACAGTGTTACCTTATACACTGTCCACTCCTCCACCACTAGAAGGTGATCTTGCTGAGGGTAGCTATTGTTTGTTTATCCATTCTGGCACCTCTAGCTCCCTAGATTAGTAGGAACTGGAACATAAGAAGTGCATAAAAACTAGTTAGTGGTGAAATTAATGAATTGGGGATGTGGGCCTAAAGTCTTGAACAGTAAAACAAGGTAAATCCTTGTTGAAAGAATAAAGAAACAACAATTTTATTGCATCAATACAGATTTAAGGCCCATTTAAAATGTTTATAGAATGAAATTAATGAAATAAAATTTCTGATCCAGGTTTCAATATCCTCTTTTACCAAGTCTTTCATCTTTGCCTGAAGGGAACATAGCAGCGGCCCAGAGGCTCAATTACCTTTGTGATTTAGCAGGAAGAGACAGGTAGAAGTTGTCAGCTTGTGGCAAGTGGGTCCAGATATTTTTCCAACTTAACTTAAGCATCATCAGAAGGGCCTATGCCATGATTAGGCAATCTGCTAAGATGGCGTAGTTTTCTAGCACTACAAAATTATAGCTATTTTGGTATTTTTATCAATATATGTGAGAATTATAGTTATTGTACCCCATAGAAGAAAAAGATTACTGTTATTAGAAATGCTGTGGAGATTAGTCACACGCTGACATAAGCTATGGCAGCATGAATACATAGCTACTACAGCTAACGTTATTTATGCTGTGACTATTATTTCTTGATGGTTGGAAGGCTAGGAGACCCCGTGAGGTTTTATCAGGGAACTTCTGAAGGTTAAGAAGAACCAGGGATTGGAAAGCCAGTGGAGTTTTTCCTGGTAAGTGAAAGCTTTTTGATTTGGAAGAAAGATGACCATTTGTCTGCTAGTGTTCAGACAGTATCTACCTTCTAGAGGATTTACTGAAATAATCTTCAGCAAGTTTTTCTGGATGGCCAAACCCACATGTGTATTTACAGTTAATTTTCATATCATTTACATATGCCTATACCACTCTGTTTACTGTTCTCAGGACATTTTTGAGTAAAAAATGCGGTGTTGATACCTTGAGGTTTGTCCTTTGTCAGATTCTTTCCCCCCTCTTTGAAGCCCTTTCTTTAATCATTATCATTGATGTGACTTCTGGACATCACTGGGAAGAGTGGGTGGTGGGGTGGAAGGACCGGGAAGAATGGGCTACAGAGTCTGTGCTTAAGACAAGTCAATGGTGGAATAGCCACTTGCTTCTTTCTGTTGCTCCAACACATATTTATATCTTGATGCTTTTGCTTCCTCAGTCTGATGGATTCTTCCAATATTGTAGTCCTTCTTCAAGGTTTAGTGGACATGCTGCTGCCTCCATTAAGAGCGCACTGATTACTCCTTTTCCTTGTTTCCCACAGTATTTTCTCTTACCTTCATGCAGTGTTTATTTCTCTTGTTGGCCATACCATATAGCCATGGTTAGTCATGTTGACCTGTCTGTCTCATCTGTTGAATTATAAGCCCTGAAGTCAGGAATCTGCTCTGAATATCCTCTCAATATCTTCTATAAAGTCCAACTTCTGGCTCTTCCAAGTGAGCTACTCAATAGACACGTAATGAATACATCAGCAGATGTTTATTAAGCACGCCTTCTTCTCTGTTGTCTTGTGCTTTTCGGAGTCTGCACCTATGCTCCTGTACCCCCAGCTCGTTTAACAGGAAAGAGTGATGTGGATAGCCTACTGTGAACCCCACATGGTCATCTGAAGGGGTTTTTTGATCTTGGTGTTTTCAGCACATCTGAAATCTCAGAATGCTGCCATGGGTTATGCTTATTCAACGTTTGCCTTAAATTAAGGTTGAGCCCAACCCTAGATTCCCACATGGGCACCTCTTTTCAGCTGACATTTTTCTAACCCTGACATCTAGAGATACTTGAGAACTTGCTATGTTAAACAGCTAAGTGTCCACACATGTATTATAGGGTGAGTTTGGACCACCATGTAATAATCTAGCTTTTCTAATGTTGGCTGGTATATCAGTTCCAAGCTTAAACATCATTCAGATTTTTCAATTCTAGAAAGTCTTCTGACCTACCTAATCCATTGGAGCATTTGCTTGGAGAAGTAAACAAAACAAAACTGAATAAAATCATGGCTTTGCTCCTTTTTCTGGCCAAGCACTTAATCTATCTGGATCTGAGGTAGGGGTTATGTTTCCCTTATAGGGTTATTGTAAGGATTTATCAGTATAATGTGTGAAGTGGCTTTACAGTGTCCAGAGAAAAATAGTTTCTAGGTATAAGACAGAACTTCCCAACCAATTAAGCAACGACTATTATTAACTATTTGCACCATTGCAACCTAGTATCAGACATTATGTAGAAAGAGGGGTATAAGGGATGCACATGATGTATTTCTACAAAAATAGACCATGTTGTAAAAACACTTTCCCTCCATTTACAAACAGGATTACTTTTCATGCTGCAGCTATTTTAGGAAAGTGCTTTGTGATGAAGCAACAAGTCCCAATTCCATCTGTCATGGGTTCTAATGTATCTGGGGCCATTTCATGGGAATTGAAATGTTCAGAAGTCTGTAGGTGACATACAACAACACTTCACATTTATTTTAAGCTTAAAATCCCAAGTCATACTAAAGTTCAGAGAAAATTGATGAGATCAAGTTCCAATTTCATATGGTTGTCCTTTCTACCCACTGCCCCAAATTCCACCTTTTTCTCTTTAGAATGAATTTTCAGTGAGATGATAAAGACTTTAATTTTTATTTTATTTTATTTGTTGTCTACACCCCAATGATGTAATGATAAATAAGCCACTTTGGACTTTACATGAATATATAACAAGCACAACGTTTTTAAAATGTAATATAGAGTTTATTTTTTAATGCTTATTTTTGAGACAGAGAAAGAGAGAGAGAGAAAGAGAGAGAGAGAGAGAGAGAGCGCAAGCAAGTGGGGGAGGGGCAAAGAGGGATGCACAGAATCCGAAACAGGCTCCAGGCTCTAAGCTGTCAGCACAGGGTCCAATGTGGGGCTTGAACTTCAGAACGGCGACGAGATCATGACCTGAGCGGAAGCCAGACACTTAACCGACTGAGCCACCCAGGTGCCCCATTGTTTCTTAAATGTTTATTCATTTTTGAGAGGGGGGGGTGTCTTTTTTAAATGTTTGTTTATTTTTGAGAGCAAGAACGATAGCGAGAGAGAGTAAAATGTAATATGGATTTTTAAAGAAACAACAGAATCATTCTTCCTAGCCTTTCTTTTTTTTTTTTTTATTTTTATTTATTTCTATGAGAGAGAGAGAGAGACAGCGTGAGCAGGGGAGGGTCAGAGAGAGAGGGAGACACAGACTCTGAAATAGGCTCCAGGCTATGAGCTGGCAGTCAGCACAGAGCCCGACGCGGGGCTCGAACCCACGAACCGAGAGATCATGACCTAAGCAAAAGTCGGACGCTTAACCGACTGAGCCACCCAGGCGCCCCTCTTCCTAGCCTTTCATTCGTAGGTGCTGCACAGTGAACTGACTAAAAAATAAATAAGGCGGAAGCCCGTTCCCTCTCTCCCTTAGTGCTAATCCCACAGTCTCAATTCAGTCTGAACCCACAGGTTGCTATGGTAGCAGGAGCGTCAGGGTTATGGCTGAACGGTTCCGCAATGTGAAATCAGCACCGTGCATGAGGTGCTTCAAAATTCATGAGACTAGTGCAGACAATTTTGTGCTTAAAACTCCAGGCTCTCTGCATCTTTAAGAAAATGAAAATAAGCAGGTGGCAGTGCCAACCTGAGCCTCTGAGGTGGGTTTGCAGCCTTGCCAAAGTTTTAGATGAAGTAAGCATGATCTGTGCTTTTTATTTACTGAGCGTAAGATTTGATTCTGCTAAGACTCGTTATTAAAGGAAAGTTACATGTAGAAAAAAATGGAGAAGAGTTTCTAATTGTGTGTTCTGTATTCCTATTCATTTCCAGTGAGAGCTAATCTAAAGGTTTAATTTAAAAATATATACATGTTCAGATATACTCAGACTGTATTATAACTGGAAACCTTCTGGAAACCACAGAATTCAATATAATATAAAATGTTCACTTTTTTTCCTTAAAAAATTTTTAATGTCTTATTTATTTTTTGAGAGAAAGAGAGACAGTGTGAGCAGGGGAGGGTCAGAGAGAGAGGGAGACACAGACTCTGAAGACAGGCTCTAGGCTCTGAGCTGTCAGCACAGAGCCCGATGTGGGGCTCGAACCCATGAACCGTGAGATCATGACCTGAGCTGAAGTCGGCCGCTTAACGGACTGAGCCACCCAGGTGCCCCTAAAATGTTCACTTTTGAGTCTATCCTCCTGATGTGAAAAATGCCTTCTTAAGTGATATATGTAAATATTTGTGATATATGATATATATGTGATAGTATATGTGAGTATATATTATATACATGGATATAACATATGTGCACTAAAAAGGCATTGTTCTATTCATGTCTATTCATGTGATATACTCCACATGTGTTTGTCTTTCGTGTATACGTATGTAAATATGCATAAGTATACTGATTATTTCCTCTACATATTTAAAATCTTCAAAAGTTTAATCATTGTTAATCTCACCTAATATGCCCTCTGCCTTCTTTCTTCATACGGAATGATTCTCTCTCCTTTACCTGGCTGAAATACTAACCTGCATCCTATGGATGAAGCCGTGACTATGAAATTCAAGAAAAATAGCGACAAAGAGAGAGGGAAGCCAACAGATCAGCTCGATTTCATAACTTCACAGTTTCTTCTTATTTGCTGTAAACCGCAAGAATTTGGGAAGTAGGGGTGCATTAGGGCTCGAGATGTGTAGGGTGTAGTCCATTCTGAAACAGCGTACTGCTGTGGAAATGCCCCAGTAGGGGCTTCAGGGGAGGAAGGGTGTTCCACCATGATGTTTCATACCTCAGTGACCTGTCAGATTTCATCCCCCCCATCTGGATGGTCCTCCATCTTTGACTTCCTACCAAGCTTTTGCTCAGTGAGATGCAACTTTGTGAAGGCGTCTCAGATATTGCTTTATGTAACTTCTCTCCCTGCCTACTCTGCCTTCACCATTCTCCTAGAGTTCGTCTTCTTCTCCTTTACAGTGACTATTCCTTCAGTACTACCTACCGCATGCTATCGTACTTATCTGCTCATGAATAACTCTGTGACAAAATATTGAATCTCTTAAGGACAAGGAACAGTGAATGGTGGTGAGAAACTATGTATTTTTTGGTTTTTGAATGCTCAGCATCCCACTTCTTTCTTCTGGTCACACCCCCACACATTGCTTTGGGGACTGTTTCTTCCCATTTCCTGTAGATGTTTTGGGCCTAGTAACTGTGGTAGCTCCCCATTTGTTACCACAAAGCCATGTGGAGTCTTGGGTTTGATCAATCATTGTACCCCATCTTCTTGTCTTCAGTGATGGCTTAGGGACAGGCATGTGATCCAAGCCAGGCTAATTAGAGCTTTTCCCCTAAGAATTTATATATGGATGCTATGAAATAACATCTCTTGGGACTTTGTTTGAATATTTCATGCCTGTGTATATCTATTGCCTCATTGGACTGCCAGGCATGAGACCATGAAGGACATGGCAGACAGAGGAATGCATCCCGAGGGAGCTGAGATGAGACAGAATGTACCAGAGCCATTAATTAATTTCTGACACACTTAGAGAGATCACACTGTGAGTTAGACCAGCCTGGAAAACGAGCAGAGCAAACAGCCTTCAGCTGGACAAGTGACTTTGTCCCAGGATGCCAGTAGAGTGCTCCAGAAAGCAGCCCCTGAATGAAAGTAGGGGTGCAAAATGTTTATTGGGTGCTACACTTGAAAGAAAAAGGAAGTGTTGGTTTGCACTTTTGGGAGCTTCCTGGGTAAAACCTGAAACTGATCTCAGTATATGGAGGGCAAGGAGAGACTGAAGAAAGAGTCTGGCCAGTCCAGACCGACAGACGGCAGGTTTGATAAGCGAGGAAACGTACATCCGAGGCCTGTCCTGGGCAGTTGCAATTAGTAGGTCTCTGCATCTGCCTGACAGTAACTTAAAAGCTTATATAGAGGCCTTGACCTGGTTCAGTCACATTCACTCTGGTTGGTCTCAACAACACCTTCCTCTCTTAAGGCTATGTTCTGGGAACAGCTCCCGCTAAGGGAACAGTGAGAAAAGCATGCATCCTAAGGGCAGGGGAGGGAAGGAGGAACCTCTGATTGCCCAGTTCACTCCACCTCTCAACTCCCTCCTCCAACAAGCGGAGGAATCTGGGAGACTGAAATACAGACATGGAGGTCACTGCTGGTGCAATGAGACACTCCAGAGCAAGCCTTGTCTGTTAGACTAGCCTCACATGGGCAGCAATGGCCAGCACCCCATACCATCTTGCCCCTGCACTGGCAGGAGGCCACCACAAGACCATGGCTAGGTTATCGTAACAGTCCCTTGCTCAGATATTGGTCAAAGCCCCCCAAGAACAGCATGACGCTAGCTTGAAAGGTGAGGCGGACTCCGAAGGAGCTAATGATTGGAAGCCCTCAGCTAACCTCTGACACCTGGGCAGAGCTGTTTTTTGAAGCGGGATTTGAGAGATGCACCTCCCCCTCTGCAACATGGAGACCAGAGGGAGATGATGACATCGCTTCAGAGGACCCCAATTCTCTTCTGGGTTTCCTAGAATACTTGGGTCTTCCCCTGCTTCTTACCTTATAAACCAGATACCACTTTAAGGAGAGAATCTGGGCAGATGAGAGAATATCTAAAAGATTTGGAATGTTTTAACAAATTGAAGGTTATTTCCTGAAAAGCCTTTATTTTGAGAGAGAGAGAGAGAGATTACATACATATGTAAGTGGGGGTGGCACAGAGAGAGAGGGAGAGAAAGAGACAGAATCCCAAACAGGGTCTGCACTGTCAGCACAGAGCCCAACATGGGGCTTGATCTCATGAACCCTGAGATCATGATGGAGCCAAAATCGAATCAGACACTTAACCAACTGAGCCTCCCAGGTGCATGTATACATGTATACAGGCACATGTATCCAGATGCAAAGGTCAATGGAGGAACTGAGGAGCCTTAAATGATTGTATCTGACATTAGTCTAATTTGTTTCTCTGGTAATCCAGAAAAGGAGAATGAGTGGGATAGTTATAGGCAAAATAACGATTTTTATATTTTCTCATCATATATAAATAGAAATTAAATTTTAGTGTTATTACTGTTGGGAGTTATAATGTGCCGGCTACAAAAAAGAACACCCTCCCCCTATGAGTTTGTGCACTGTACTTGCAGGAGATGGTTATTTTTAATATTTTTTGACCTTTCTTTTCCGTGGTTTTAAGTGTTGTGGGAAAGAGAAAAATATCGCTACTTCCTATTCCTTTCCTCTGATAATATGTTTCTTCCCATGCATATATATTGTAAATCAAGAACAAAGTGTAAGAAAGAAAATGGGGTCCGTGCGGCAACAGCCTATTGGATGGTGACTCTCACCTGGGGATTTCAAAGTAATGCGATTTATTGATTGCATGTTACAGATTGTGGCTTATATATTCTTACTGCATCCCAGAATGCAACAACGCTTCAGCAGGCTGGCTGGCACTCTGGAGACTTGCAACCACATCAAGCTCAGGAGTCATGTGACTACAGCAAACTGCAGGAGAAATCATAGCAGGTTCTTACAGCGGAAGCCAGGAGAATGGGAACCTTGCTTCCTGTTTCATTCATTCATTCTACCTTGTTCTGCTTCCACCTATTCATTCATTCATTTTCATTTTGCTCTTGAGTCATTCATTTGTTACCAGTTGTTCATTAAATGTAGGGCACTGTTAGGATGACAAAGATAAGGAAACATGAAATTTTGCCCTTAAGAGGCCCATAATCTAGTTTGGGCAACTGCCCTAGAAAAGTGCTTATATGGAAAAAATAAAACATAAAACAAGAGAAATGAGGCATTTAGGGGATAGTCTGTGAAATTTTTAATTTCTCTGCTTCATGAAGTCAGTCTAGAAACTGGATATGAATAAACAAGGCAACAAAACACACACATTCAGTCCAATCAAAGTAAAACAAAAACAGAACTGGCCCAAAGTAGAACTGATATATAGTCACACCTGTAAAGTCCTAGCTGCTTTTGTTCAAACCATCCAGTGTTTGATGGCCTTCCCCACCATCATGCCTCAAGCCTGTCCTGTTACCCATTTTGGGGATTCTGGGGCAATGTAAAAAGTCTCGAGAGCTGCGGTCTTGAAATAATGAGGCTGGCCCTGGTTTATGCTGGAGGAGGAGGCTGGGTCTGTGCAAGTGTGAGGTGCTTCCTGTGGGCTGGGCCTCACCTCTCCCTGGGTCCTGGTCCAGTCAGTGCTGCTCATACTTTGACGTGCACATGGATCACCTGGAAATCTTGCTGAAATGCAGATTCTGGGTCAGTAGGTCTGGTGTGGGGCCTGAGGTTGTACATCTAACAAGCTCCTGGGTGAGGCCCATAGGGCTGGTCTAGTCTGAGACCTACAGTTTGAATAGCAAGGCCCGGCAACATATTATTTCTGGGTGGGGTGGGGGAGAGCATAGATGCCCCCCTGCAACTCTATGACTCCTGCTGGCCCTATAGTACCCCGAAACATTGAGGCATAAATGGATTTTCTTTGGCATCACTAGAATTTTTATTTTTTGCCCTTTCTCTTTCTGGGATCCCTTTGTGTCTTCCACTGGTGTGCAGTATCTCTTACGCTCACCTTTATCTTCTTTCTCTGAGGACAATGGATGAGCAATCAGAAGACCTGAGTTCATGTCCTGGTCACAATTGTGTGCATCGGGCACTTTTAGGTCCAATCTCAGTTTCTTCATTTGTGAAAGCAATCAGGGACCAAATGGTTTATAGACTTAGCCACTTCGGCACAAGTATTTATATGTCTATGAATGTCTTGTCTATGAAGACACTATTGTCTTTTTATCCTGTTGTATCCATTCCTCTCCAGAAGGATTGCCTTGGATTTACACTTATCTTTAATGGTGGAATGAAAGGTTTAAATCCCTGATGATGGATTGCTTTACCACAGAATATATAGTGGGTAGGGATAGATGGCCTTGTTAATGCCTCTGAATGTTTGGGATAAAAACTGCCTCTTTCTCCAAAGGGTACAGCTCATGGTTTTGGATGGGAATAAGAAAAGTAGAAACAATTCTTCTGTGTTTTCTTTTTTCAGGAATAGCATCATTCAGGCTTCTTTAAGAGTGATTGATAGGGAGATGGTGTGTGAAAGTGCAGAGGTCCCCAGGGCACATATCCAGGGCTCTGGAATGACATCCTGACCCTATGAGAATTTTATCTAATAATTGTAAAAGGAACAAATAGATGACTTATGAAATCTTTGATAGGTCATTGAGCATTAGGAAGCATAGCATTTTCTCTTATAAAGTTCACAGAATTATAGGCACCTGTGCAGCTCAGTTGGTTGTGTCTGACTCTTGATTTTGACTCATGTCATGATCCCATGGTTGTGAGACTGAGTTCCGCATTGGGCTTTGCACTGAGCATGGAGCCTGGTCACCCACATGCTGTCTTCCTCTCTCAAATAGAATAAAATAATAAAATAAAATAAAAAGAATAAAATAAAATAAAATAAAATAATTAAAAAGTTTACAGTATTGATTACTCTAATCACACACTCTGCAAATTAAACATGATCTCTGTCCCCAGTCTTTACCTCATTCTGGTGAACAACTTCCTGGGATCCATGGGAACAAATAGTTCTTCCAGAGATGAGAAGAGTGAGAACTATGTAATCTGAAGAAATACTTATTTAAAAATGAAATAAAAAGAAGAATTTTTTCCATTCTTTTCCCTAATGGTACATATATAGTGCCCCCATGAGACACTACTGAGAGCTCCCTCTAGGACAATGGCCATGTTTATATGTGTCTTTGAACATAGTAGATCCTTAAGCATTTTATATGCAATGAAGTGTTAATAGAGTACCTTGATGCTAAGGGCTTATAACCTATGCAGCCTAAGGGCTAGTCATCAAAAAGAAAGCAGCTATAGTTGCTGGGACAGAGAGCCTAAGTGTGAAAGCCACCAGTGATTCGTGTTCTCATGGGTTCCATGGCACTTGCCTAGTTTTGCTTCCTGCCACTGGTGCCCCTAGTTCTTGATCTATGTTAATGGATCCAGAACTGTGGATGGACAACAGGGGCTCAAAATGGAAGACCCTAGGTCTCCACTTACTGAGAGCAGCACAGGTTTGAGCCTATCATCCTGGTGACTTTTCTGTTTAGCATTTTCTTGAATTTTCATTTTTTAATGCAACGTTATAATTAGAGGTTTCATTCAAATAAGTGGGGATGGGTTGCAGTAGATGTCTACTGTGTACTTCCAATTTCTGTCGTGGTTAAATAGTTTTGAGATTCCTACGCAGAGAACGGAGTTCTTTGACACACAGTTGAAAGACAATTAGCCGTAATTCATTTATCTTTCCCATATCCCTTTCTAGATGTGAGATCACAACTACTTTCCTTTCAAAGACAGCATGGAGGATGCTTGTGGATAAGGCAAGGACACGTACATAAGAGTTTAAGGGAAGCTAACTCTTCCCAGTTGCAGATGGTTGTGAAAGAAGCATTTGAAACTGTTGACCTTGCTTGGTTTTGTTGCACTACCCAGCGATGCCATGACCTTGGCTTTGAGTCAGAAAGTTGCCAGACTGGCACATGGTGGGATTTGGAGTCAATGAGAAACCAGAAATTGGAGGTTTGGTGAATTTAGAGATATGTGTGGAAATAGAGATTGAAATTCTGTCTTAGAGCATTTAGAAAGTTATCGGAACAGGGGCACCTGTGTGGCTCAGTCAGTTAAACATCTGACTTCAGCTCAGGTCATGATCTCATGGTTCACGAGTTTGAGCCCTGTATTGGGCTCTGTGTTGACAGCTTGGAGCCTGCAGCCTGCTTCCAATTCTGTGTCTCCGTCTGTCTCTCTGCTCTTCACCCACTCATACTTTGTCTCTCTCTCAAAAATAAAATAAAACATTAAAAAAATTAAAAAAGAAAGTTATCAGAACATGCTTGCTGTGGGTTATTGTTTATAATTTATTTCTGTTGCAAGTCAACAGCTGCTTATTTTGTCTGATGATGTTTTTTACACTTTCCCCATAAACACGTAAAACAGAAATTGTATAAAGAATGATAAGAGTAAATGCTTAATAATAAATTCATTGTTAAATTTCCAGTCCTCAAGAAAATTGATGATGAACTTTTAATTGGCTCAAGATGTTGCCCACATTCGTCATCCATCATGAGAACACTAGTAATAAAACTGACCCCATGAAAAATAGAAGGCAAAAATCTTCTGAAATAATATCAGCTACTATTTCAAAATTCAGTCATTATTTTGTGGAAATTGTGCCCAAAGACAATGGTTTAATACGTGTGTCTGTAGACGACTTAGGTACATATCATGACTTTTCATTTAGATCAAGCTACTGCATTTCTAAATTAATTTTACTAACTTTTAATTCCAAGTAATATTTGTTAATGTGTTAGTTCCATGAACGGAAGGACTTTGCAAACAAATTATGCCAGTTCAATATCCATGTTTTTAGGTATTTTGAGAGAAAATTAGTTGACTAATTAATTTAATTCCAGTATTTTTTGTTATTTCTGATGCCTTGATCCCCTCCTAATGCTCATGGGTATTTAAGCCTTTAAAAAACACAGTTCACTCGCTGCTGTTTTACTGGGATTTTTAGGAAGGAACGGAGAGAAACAGAGAGAAACAGATCAGTTTCCAGAGCAAGGAGGTCTAGGTCTGGAGGTGACACAGTGTCATATCTGTGTCATTCTGTTGATCAAAGCAAGGCATGGAGCTAGCCTGGATTCAAGGGGTGAAGAAAGAGGCTCCATTGGTGATGGGAAAGACTATGAAGTCACATTGCAAAGGGACTTAGATAAAAAGAAGGCAATAATTGTGGCCATTTATCAAACTGCCACAATTTTTCCTCTTGAAAGTTATACCCACAAATGTTATATTCTGTGTCCTATGTCTTTAATTAATATTCCCCTTTCCATTGCCATGACACTGTCACAGGTTAGAGAAGCCTGATCATTTCTCCCTTTAACAGACTCGTAGCTATCTTCTTTGCATCTAATTTGACCCACTTCCAATCATTCTCTCTAGTCTGAATTGTACCTAATCTGAATATATCACTCCATTGTTTAAAAGTTTTTAATGGCTCCTCATAATCTAGGAGATAAAGTTGTTCATAATCTATAAGATATCTTGGCATTGTAGCCTGTTTCATGGTCTTGTGCCTGTCTCTCTTCCCAAACTTGTTTTCTGTCACTCTCCAAAATGCTTTTTTTAGTCTACAACGGATTATCCTACTTGCAATTCTCCAAATATGCTATAATTTCTCAGTCTACTGAGACTTTACTAATACCATCCTATTGCCTAGCAGGAAAAATAATCCCTTATTACTCCCAACTCCTCACTCCCTTAACTTTTCTGTTTGGCAAACACTTACCCTTTAAGGTCTATCTCATGTGTCATTTCCTCCAGGAAGCCTTCCTTATACCTCCAGACTGTGAGGACCCTTTTCTATGTGCTCAGTAATCCTCTAAATAATTGTATGGTAGCAGTTATCACACTGTACCACGATTAAGGTACAATTTCTAACTTGCCTGCTATGCTATAAGATCATGGAGAAAAGGAACTACATCTCATACATCTGATTATCTAGTTCTTATTACAGTATCTAGCCTGTGGCATATTTTTGTGTTTTCTTCCATAGAGAAATAAAATTAGATACATGTAATTACACAAAAGGTAGAAACTTTAAATTATCTCTGCTTTGAAGTATACCAACTCTCTCCTGTAATTAATTATTGCTTCTAGAAATTAATTTAAAATATATCAAACAAAGTAATAATGCAATTTTTCAACAAAGAAAAGTATTGCCTGTACTTGTAAGTGGGGCAGTTGTTCAACTATTAGTTCAAGTCTACAACATTTAAAATTTAAAATTCAAGTCAGTTCTTTTATTTGTGCACTGAAAGATTTCTGCTATGGAATAAAAAGTGGGCTCTCTAAAGACAGTTTTGGTGGTAGAGTGAGGAAGGTGGTAGTTCTTTTCTAAGAACAAAAAGTACTACAGATGTTTTTAAAATTTTCATATGAAAGCATGTAATACTTGAAAAAAATAGAAGAATTCATCACACAGACTTAATAGATGATGTCATTTTGTTATTAGTACATCTTAACTCCTTAATGAAGAAAATGTTACAAATATACCTTATCATCTCTCCCATTCTATTCCTCTCATTTCCCCCTTGATATAATTATTTATTTATTTGTTTGTTTGTTTAAAGATCATTATTGAATTCCTACCATTTATCAGTCACTCTTCCAGGTATGTAAAGGTCCTCATGAAATATATAGTCTAATTTCTGATTGTAAGTTCCACTCATTAAATCAGTGTATGCCATATCAGTGTATCTATATATTACCATATGTGTGTATTAATAAATTATATATCATATAGTACATGCATTAAGAGTTATGTAGCTTATTAGTGTATGGACTTAGCATAAATTATATTAAATAATATATGATGTAAATGATGTAAATGAATGCCCTTTCCAACTTTTCCCCTCATAATTATGTTCTATGATTTTCCTTGTTCATCTACTTATCTCATTCATTTTTAGTATTTCCTCATATATTTAGACTACATGTAATTTATCCATTCCCTTCCTGGTGGATAGTAAGGTTGTTTTCACTGTTCTGATATCACAAATATTACATGTGCATGTTTGAATGTGCCTCTGTGCATAGAAGCACATTTCTCCTGGAAAGCGACATAAACATGAAGTTGCTGGGTCAAACGTCATGTACAAAAGTGGTTGGAGCAATATACACTCTTATTACAACATATGATTCCATTTCCCTAATCATCGTCAATATCCTAGTGATTTTCACCCCAATGTCATGGGTGACTTGGAAATACTTTCCTTCTTTACTGATGCCTTAATTTTCTCTGAGAAAATTAAATGCTTTTTCAGTTTTCTATAGGATCATTTGCCTTTCCCAAATTGATTTGTAAGATTTATTTTATTTTAAAAATAAATTGGGGAGTCTGGATGGCTCAGTGGGTTAAGCATCCATCTTCGGCCTAGGTCATGATCTCTCTGTTCCTGAGTTCGAGCTCCCCATCAGGCTCTGTGCTGATAGCTCAGAGCCTGAAGCCTGTTTCAGATTTTGTGTCTCCCTTTTTCTCTCTGCCCCTGCCCCACTCATACCCTGTCTCTGTCTCTCTCCCAAAATTAAACAGACATTTAAAAAGTTAAAAATAAATGAAGGATATTCATCTTCGGCTGTTATAAACTTTTAAAATCTTTCAAGCGATGCTTTATCTCTAACTTTCCTTATGATGTCTTAAATTGTGCATAAACTTTTTAAGTTTTAAGGCAGTTTCATTTCAGTATTTTCTTCTTTATGTTTTGTACATTTTGCTTCTTCTTTATCAAATGTTTAAAAATCCCAGTCATGAAAAGTTTCCACATTTTTTTCCATATCTCCTGAAAGTATGAAATTTTTGTTGCTTACATTTAGGTTTTCAGTTCATCTGGATCTTTTTTTAATGATAGATTAGACAGGGATCTAACATTATCCGTTCAATTTAGATATCTACTTATGCCAACATGTTTCCTTGACAAATCCATCTTTTCTCCTATGCCTTGCAATTAACACATCAAATTTTCTTAGGTTCCTCTTACCCTTCAGTGATCCCAAGTTCTAGACAGTTCAAAGTTGAGTCATTATATTTGTGTTTTAAATATGACAGAGCTGACTCTATTCTGACTATAACTTGGGTTCCTGGTTTTTTAGAGATTTGGGTAAACTTAGTTGAAATCCTCTGTGTCCTAACTTGAGTATGTTTTGCGTCCTCCTGAATTCTTCTCTTGTCAGTTTGGTGCAAAATTCTATTCCCAAGCCTTGTCCCTTGTTCCCTGTTGGTATTTTTAATGGTGGCTTGAGATGTTGAATAGAGAGATCATCCTATCCATGTCATAGCACCCCCCTGCCTGCAAACGAATCTATTAATTCCCTTAACTTCTGATAATGCACTCATAGTCTATTCCTCTTCAAAGCCCGTGACTTGTGACACACAGTCCTGGGAGAGGTTGAACAGTTCTCTGCTCTACCTGCCTCCTTCTAGAAGCTTCTTTTAGAATTCTGGGGAATAACATTAAAAAAATCCCTTTAGATACATAAAATAACAAACTAGTCTTTTAAGTTATTAATTTCCTTCTCTAGAAATTGCTTTTCAATTCAAAGCCATTGGTTTACAAGGTTTTTTTTTTTTGAATACAACTATTTGAATGGAATGATTAATATTCAATGGTTGTGTTAGTTTTATAATGCTGCATAACAAATCACCACAAATTTAGTAAATTAAAACAACACATGTTTATTATGTCACACTTACCATGGATCGGAAGTCCTGGCATAACATAGCTGGGTTTTCTGTTCAAGGTCTCACAGCTGAAATCAAAGTGTCGGCCAGAGCTCAAGTCTCATCTGGAGCTTGGGGGCCTTTTCTGAGCTCATTCAAATTGTTTGTGCTCATCCCAACAAGTGCTCTCCTCAATGTCCATCACCCATTTTTTTAATGAGCATACCTGATTAGTTAAAACCAGCCAGAATAACCTCTTTTTTGGCCAACTTAAAGTCCATTTATTAGTAAGCTAATCACAGGGGTGATATCCCTATAATATTTACCATACCACTTATATTCAAGGGGAGGGGATTATACAGGGTGGGAACTGCAGGGTGGCAAGAACCTTGGAGGCCATCTTGAAATTTCATATACCACAGTAGGCTGGCAGTCTAAATCCCATTCTCTAATATTTGAATAGTTGGGTAAAATTTATTTTCCCTGGCAGGGTTTTTGAGGAAAACCCAATAGATTTCCCTCCCTTCCTGCTTCTTTAAAAAAAAAAAAAAAAAAAAAAGAGGAAGTAAACAAAAGAGGCAGCATAAGCAGAAACAAAATGTCATGTTTATTGTTGATAAAGTTAATGGTAAGAATGTAGTTTGGGGATAGAACCCAACCAGCTCACCCCATTTAGACTTTGGGATTACTTACTTAAGCAAGTTTTAATCTGTAAAGAAATCTTGCTTCAGCTGATGTAGGATGGAAGAAGAAAGAGAAAGAAACCAAATCCCCATGCTTTTTGATATGTTAATTCCATCCAAGACCAATGAGTGTTTCTCACTGGTGAGTAGCTTGATCCACTTCTGGAGGCTAAGTTTTGGGACAGAGGCTTAAAGGGTGTAAGAAAAATTCCTCCTCATGGAAATCAGAGGACAGGAGAGAAAAGTTTCTCTTTACTACTGAGTTCTGTTTTAAGTTTGTTTCTAAGGGTCAGATTTTCCCAAACAGAGTAATTAAAAAATAACAATAAATATCTTTTCCCTTCCCACTAGAACATCAGGAGCACTGATCCAGTGAGACAAAGAGTTATTTGGGATGAGTTAACCTCAAAGGGCATAGAAATCTCACATAGGAATGAACAATATAAAGACCTGATGACATCCACCCAAGATACACTGAAGCAGGATCTCCTTGGATGGGCAGGAGGTGATTTTTTGGGTCACATGTAAACCCTGAGGGGCCAACCAGATCCCCCCCGTGGAGCTTAAGGTAAAGGAATCTACTAGAGTTTCTTTCTCAGTATTCTCCCATCTCTGAGTGAAAAGAACAATCTCTTTTCCTTTTGTAGAAATTTAGTTCCCTAGTGCAAAATGTTTTTAACTTATCACCAAACTGAATTAAAATGACATTGGCAAAAAAGTGATGTATTTTTGTTCTACTTCAGGCTGTCAACCAGAGGAAAATTAAATTTCTTTGGACCTAAAGGAAAGAGGGAAAATACTTACACAACTCTGTCTTACTCATTTCACCCTCCTGCTAATTCTCAGTTTCTTTATTGGTTAAATAGAAAAAAAAATATCCTGGTTATGCCATAGGTTTATTAAAGGGGCAAATAGAGTTCATAAATATGAAAGTGCTTTATAAAAATTTCATATAATTATAGTTTTTTCTTTACATGATGACAATCCAAATTTCCAAAATCTTTCATGAAGGGTTGATGTGTGAAGGGAATATCAATTCTATACAACATTGATTTAGACCATGTTTAACTTTCATCTGACAAGGTATGAACATTTCTCTTGAGTTGTGCAAGGTATTGAATAGATTCTCTAGCTCTCAAACTAAACTATAATTTGGACTTTTACATGTCTTTATAACTTCCTTCTGTGCGAGACATAGTTACCTACCAGCCACATTCTCCTGCATTCAACAGATTTATTATTTTAAATCCAAGTTTGTGGCACAAAGTAATGGAAAAATAGACAGTTTGGACATGAGGGCTCCCAGAAGATTCATGCCTTCTAGATAAGAAGGGAAATCTATTTGCAAAACCCCTATTGCTATTGATGTCAGTATTCACCTTTGTAGTTTAGGGTTAAGCGTTTTCTCTTCTATTATCCATCTCTCAACTTTTGAAAATTTAACTCAAATCCCTTAAAGAATGAGTTTGTTTTGATTCTGTCTTTTCTTTGGCATCATTTGAATTCTTGAGTCATGACTGAGGTGACTTCCAGAATGTCAACAGATTTCAATAATCTTTGATTAAACTAATTCTTCCTGGAGATTTCAGAAAACCAAGGATTGGCTGGAAATATTATTCACAAAGCAAATACTCTGCACTGTTTACAGAAGAGCCTCAAGAAGAGAGAACAAATGGTATTCAGGGCTTCATAGTTTTCTCCACTTTGACATGAAAAAAGAAGATGCATGCAATTCATCAGGCCAGGCAAGACCACAGACCTAAATGCTTTATCTGCCTACATGATCATCAAAGCAGGTAGTAAAAAAAATAAATTAATCATTTGGAAACTGTAATTAAAGCATTGCATATTTACTAAAAAACACACTTTCAAATATAATTTTTGAAAGCTACATTGCATTGGTTAAGTCAAAAGTCATGTAAAGTCAAGGTCTTGAATATCTGGTTAGCTAATAATTTTCAAGCTAGCTTTACAAATTCCTCTCAGCTTGTTCCCTTTTCTTGATCTATGAGGGAAGACTTCAGAGCTGTATGCTAACTTTGTTAGCAAAGTGTTTTCCTGTGTAAGATTTATTTTTGTGCATCATACATTCAGCCCATGTTTATTAAGTACCTGTTGTAGATACGGTACCACACAAAAAAGTTTTCTGATGATTTCCATATGAAAATGTCTAAAGACTCTATAAAAACAGCTTTTGTAGAAGGCACAATATCACTTTATCAATATCAAATCCTGAAATTGTGTGAAGAATTGTCTGCTAGCTTTGAGCTTCCAGAACAATCTTCAGGTTGTACCCCCAATATGTCAGAATGAACAACTACCTTCTAAAGCAGAATATCTAAGATGAGAGATAAAATATTTAGAATCATTCAAACAGAATTTCTGTTAGCAGAGATCATTCAGACTCACCCACCAAGGCCAGGCTATCCATTCAATCATTCAACTGTTGATTAACTCAGCAAATATAAATGGAGGCTAGGTACTTGGCAGAGACTGCTGGTTCTAAGAAACACAAAATGGTGATTCAGACACAGCTCCTGTTTTCAGGCAGTCAGGTAAATAGGCCTTTTGTAAGGCCTTTATAATGCAATCTGGTAAGTGGTACAGCAGTGGTATGTATAAGGTATTACAGAGTCTAATCCCTGTCTAGCAGGATGTAGACCCCAGTCTTGGGCCACTTCCTGAGGAATATATAAGTAATAATAAGACATATCTAAGTGAAGTCAATAGTGGTATACTCTAGATGATGGGGAGAAAGGAAGAAGTTTAGCTGCAAGAGAGAATAGCAAAGTCCCAAACTAAGAGAGAGTATGTATGACACATCAGACACTGTAAGAAATTCAGGGTGGGTGGAACGTGGGATTGGTGAGGCAGGTATTGGTAGTGGTGAGAAATGAAGCTGAATTGTTAGCAAGGGAGCATAAAGGGTCCTTTTGAGCCTGCTAAGCTCTTTGACTGTTATCCTGAAGGCATCAGGGAGCAACATTCTGAATGTTGAAGCTGATCAGTTCTTTGGTGCCCAGCGCTGTGTGTAGTGCTAGGGACTCTAAATAAAGTGGAAGATCTGTGGCCCCCATAAAACCTTTGAGTTAGCTGGAATCATAGGAGAAAAAAGCAAAATTATTAACCAAGTGTTTGGCCAAAAGAAGTGATCTGACCACCCAGAGTTGACTACATTGTGGGTGAAAGCCAAAAAGAGGCAGGTAAGAGGGGCTGGTGGCAAATCTGTATTTAGAGTGTTACATCTAATTGACTTCCATGTGATTAATTCTGTTTACTTTTCTTCAAGCCTGAGAAATTAGTATCCTCCAAATATGTTGGTCTGTATAAAACATCATGCAAAGTCATCTTCTCTACTTGTCATGTCGCTCATCCCAAACTGCCTTCTCTAACCAGTCTAACCAGCTCAGATTACGTGAGGTCTTAAAACATGCATTAAGCATTTTGTTTTGTTTTTCACTTGTTTTGTTTTGTTTTAAGTTTCCATGTTCTTTCCATAGAGGGGAGTACAGATCACGTAGTTGAAAAGTAATTGAATTTGGGTTGCATTCACCTGGAAGCGACCCGGTGAAGGACACCGGGTTTAGGAGACCCCATGTTATGAAAGCAGCTGTTGAGATTCTCATTATGGCCATTTTTTACCCTGATTCACCACATATCAATACTATTTTTAAGTCTTTGATTCAACAGAAACTGTTTTCTGATCCAATTAGTCCTCATTCCTCACTGCGTGATTACCTAATAAAGTAGAATACAAGGAAAGTAATTAATCAAAGCCGTAGTGGGTGCCTAGAATGCCCCGAGCCATGGTTGCAATGCAGAGACAGTCTTTCCAGTAAGAAGCCTATCTCATATGGAGGGTGTATGCTCTTACATCCTTAAATTATTCTCTGCTATTCAAGTAAAAACCACTAAATTGCCTTCTTTGCAATTATTTCAAAAAATAATTGTTCCATTAGAGGACATTTCCATAAGCCCTGATTCAACTGCATAGTTTCTTTGTAATCTATTATTTTAGGAGGACCTGAGGCATAAGTAAGTCTCATTTAAAAAACTCTCCATCATTTGTGTTTTATCTACATGGGGTACTTTGGCTTCCTGCAATGAGTCTGGGTATTAACCTATTGTTTCATTTATGTTCTTTTCATCATGCACGATTTCTTCATCTTTCCCTTAGAAATGTCAATATCAAATTCCGTTTGATCCATGGAAAGTTTTCTTTCACTTGTAGGAGGAAATGGTCTGATAGTACTGAAATCACTGAACATAACTCTAATGAAACCTTGAGTTCATAAAGAGACCTTCCTAGGAAAGGTTATTATGGCCAGACTGCTTATTAATTTATCTTCTCAGCATTACAAGTCAAATAATTAGATGGTGACAAGAAAACTCATTTCATATAAATTATTCAATATTCTTGATTCTAAATTAGGGATGGATGTGTACATATTAAAGGTATAGAGACCTAAGACTCAACCCTTTTCCTTTCCAGTTCTAGGTGGTAATTTGTGCTGACAAAGAACTGGAAACCCAGTAGGAACCTTGGTAAATGGCCAAGCAAGTCTCTTCTATTCACCGAAATGCAGGGTCTCTGGTTGTATTAAAAAAAAAAAAAAGGTGTAGGGTCCTCCTTCCTGGCTTCCATCTCAAGTTGAAGACAGTCAGACAAATGGGGCAGAGACAACCTGATTTACTCACCAGTTTATGGGCAGAGAAGAAAAGAAGAGAAGGGAGGAGAGAGAGAGAAAGAGAGAGGCAGGGGATTGGAAAATGAATAGCAGGCTTTTTCTAGAAGGCAGATGGAAAGGCACAGAATCTGCTCTTTTGTGTTGGATTCTCTCTAAACAATCCAATGAGTTACTCCTCCCACACATGGGAAGCAGTGAATAATTGATAAACACAGATGATGGAAATGTCTGCTTCAACATGTCACCTACAGAGAGAAGAGAGGAAGTTCCATCATCTTTAAATGGAGGTCTAACCCTTCATGGCTCATGTGAAAATAATTAAAGAATCAATTTCACTCCTCCGGATCCTGAGGGTTTTCCTTCTTTTGCAGGCATGGCAAAGCAAAGGAACATTCCCAAATCCCCTGCACAGAAGATGTATTACTTTTACCCCCAAAGAATGGATATTATAAACAAATACCATATGTATTGTTAACTTGGTTTTGTCAAACTTGATTTTGAATTTCAATTGAACAGATAATTTTTTTTTTTTTACTTTCTAGGGGGTGAATCTTTTATACAGCATCAGTATATTGCTGAGGAAGATTGTGGAATGTGATGATCCTAGAATTCTCCAATTTTCTGTCACCTCTCTTGCTCCTACTTGAGGAAGGCAACCAGGTGAGAATTCCAGAATGGAAGTAGTAACAATAATTCAAGAGAAACATTACCTAGATGGCCTAAACAAAGTCTATCATAGCATGAGATGGAGAAAAAGGTGCTGAATGTTAATTGTGGTCATACTAAATAATAGATTTGGATTCAACCATAGGCAGAGAAGGAGACTACCTACAGACGTGATTTTAGGACTTTTGTAAAGACCTCTGTAATCCTTAAACACTAGCTCCATCTGTTCCCTGATGTTCTATGAGCAACAAAAAGAGCTACAGAGACTTAGATGGTACTTATTTTATGTCAAGTAACATTCTAGTAACATTCTAAATATGAATCCTTAAGACTGACCCATTGTCTGGACCCTCACCACCTTGATGTACTTTAAATGGAAATTTCCCCAGGGCTGAGAGCTCATGGTCTGAGATTCAAACCAAGAAGTAAACAACTTATCTCAACTTCTTCCCAAAGAGGTGTGGAAGCAGAGAGGTAGAGCTCTGGGATATTTATAGTTCACTTTCTGGTATTTTATGTCTGTTATGATTTTTTCTTTGCACCATAAATTATCTAAAAATGTGTTTTAAAAGTTCTAAATGGTTACAGGTTTTTAAAAATTATCATTTAAAAAATTAGATTACAAGCTTTATTGCCTTGCAATGAAACTGCGATTCTTGTGCATTATTAGGACTTAACGTTGTAGCTGAGAATTTTATTCTCTGACTGTTTATGCAGGGTTCCATGCAAGTTTGTTAGATCAAGCTTGTCAATCAAGTTATGTTAAATGATTATTATGAATTACAATATACATATTAATGCCTATAATTTTGGAAGATATGTTAAGCAGCTGTTTTTGTTTGTTAGCCAGAGGAACTTAGACATTTAATTCTTCTTCTTTCATGCATAAAGATGAAAATCTCTGATACTCTGATAGAATCATTATCCTAAAACAATACATATGAATTGTTTTTGTCATATCAGCATGGAATTATTTTGATTTATTCTACTTGAGACTTGGAATATTCTGAATCTGATAATTCATTATTTTCATCAATTCTGAGTAATTCTAAGCCATTGTCTCTTTAAATATGTCTTTACCTTATTTCTTCATGTGTCAAACTCCAAATAGATAGATGTATGTTAAAATTTTTCTTTCTTCCCTTCTTATCTATTAATAGTCATGGTTGTAAACTCAGAGTCTCCACATCTGGGTACCAATTCCAGCTTTGCCAGTTTCTAGTAGTGTGACTTTGAGCACGACCACCATCTGTAAATGGGAACAAAAGAGTATTCAACTTAGAAGGTTGCTAAGAGGAAAAAGCGTTAATATAGTTAGAGGATTTCATATAATACCTAAACATAAAGAGTGCCATGTAAGTATTTTCTATTATTGACTCTGCACTTTGACATAAGTAAATTCTTTCATTTTATCTTCCAGTTCACTAATTTTCTCTTGAGCTCTATCTCCTCTGCTGTTTCAATTGTCAAATGAGTTTTTAATTATAATTATTATATTTTTAACTTAAACTTTTCCTTCTTACAAGTATGCCTGATTTTGGGGGGATAATCACGTTGCTTCTCATGTTTTACAGTTCATTTTTTTTAGATATTTGAAACATATTTATATTCTATATATAGTCATACCAATATCATATTCTTGGGAGATTTTATTTTGCTGCTTTTTTTTTCTTTGATTACTCTCACACATGGCAACATCATATTTCATCTTTTTTTTTTTTTTAATTTTGGTTTGAGAGCTCATGGGCAGTGTGAATTTATCCAAGGATACCATGCAAGTCTTACGTCTGACTATGCGGGGGGAGGGAGGTATCCTTAAAGACTGAATGTATTTGTTTTATCCAAAGTTCTGAGGGGGTTACCAATATAAAACTGGCCTGGAGTTTTTCAAGCCAAGCAAAGAGTATAAATCTTAACACCAAATCCATGTGAGGGCAACCCTCAAAGAGGCCTTCCCTCTCCAGTTAACAGCTAGAGCAGGGCAGACATATTTTTTAATGGTAGGCAAGTGCATTTTTCTTCAGTATGGAAAGGGTTCCAGTAATGGTTAGAAGTCTCTATTCCAGCTCTCTGTCTTCAAAGAGCTCTCATTTGGGAGCTCTCAATTAAACGGTATCTAGTGGACCACACTGCCAAAAATAGAAGTTGGATCTACTGTTTCAGAGGAGCACCAAAAAGGGGAAACAGGATTCAGAAAGAAAGACCGGAAGGGTTGAACATAATTATCAGTTTCTTTGCTGCGTCTCAGCTGATCCTTATGGCCTAAGAATTCAACAGCTCTGACCTCCAAGCCCAGGAGGAAATCACAGGAAAGGGACCAGCTCAGCTAGTGTTTCATCATCAAATATTAGGTCTAATTATAGGTTCTTTGGGTGGCAGAACACGACACAAAGATGCTCAGAAGCAGAATTTTGTTTGTTCTTTGCAGGTCTAAACAAGAGAAGGTTGCCAAACAGAGGGCTATCCCTGGGGACAGGGTAACAGTAAAGTAGAACTGTAGGAGGCACCTTGTATGGGGACGTGGGGAGGAGTTAGCTAGGTTTCCCAAGGGCTTTTTAGGGATTTTGTATTTTGAATAAGGCTACAGAGTGAAAGAGCGAGCCATCCCTGAGGTATCCAGGGGCCTCTGGTAGTTGGGTATGTCAACTTTGTCATCCAGGAGTGTGAGGGCCTAATAAGGGGACTAATTGGGTTGGGAGCTTGGTAAACTTCCTGGGAGGAGGAATTGAGAGTCTTTAGACATGACTTCAAAACTGGGCCAAGACAAGCCCCTGTGGAATATTACATCACATCTGGGAAAGCTGGGAAGAGCACAGCTGTCATCTGAACCTCATCTCAAGGACTGGAGACTGATAAGACAGGGACATGCCAGGCAGGATGACAGTATGGAAACGGTACTGAGGAATAAGACGAATGGCGTATTACAGGAATATCATCAGCTCACTGAAAGTGCATGGGGAAGGAAAGAGAAAACGAGACTGTAGCAGTCATATCGCAAAATGCCTTTTCATCAGTTTACATTTAACACTCAGTGAGAACCCAGCTTTTCAAACTAGAGCAGGAGATTCCTAAGTGTGTGGTAGAAACTCGTAACCAAAGGGAAAATCTGGCATATATATCAGGGCATACATTTTGGGTGAAGATTTGGGAAAAGAAAGCTTTTAAAGATATTAAAACAAACCCAAGTAAAAATGGGAAATAAAACCTATGGCAAAAAAAAAATGTATGCGAGGAATTTCACCATTTCATGAATTTCTCATTGTGTTATGAGATCCCTTTTCAGGGCATGTGTTGATTCTCTGCCACCAAGACTCTCCTTTGTCCTGTTATGTCTTCATATTGTCACCAGCTTGGTGTCCACTGAGAAGATCATCAGTGTATGTGTGGTCTTGAAGTTGTTACTTCTTTTGATGACCAAGGGCTGACTGGTTGTGAGAACCTCAGTGGGGACTACTGCTTCTTGAAACTCTGAAACCCCTGGCCTGTATCTCATTAATGTTTCCTCATTTCTTGTGAACCTTTTGGCCATGCATCATTGACATTTTAGGTCATGCCATTTCAATTAATGGAACAACTGACATCTTCCTTTGGCAACTTGAGATAAACTTTAAATCAAACAACTCACATGGGTAATCTAATGTGACAAGGTCCCTAGGGGTTAGTCTCTGGCGGCTGTTGTATAAACACTCAGCAAATAAATAATAATGGGGGATAATTATCTGCGGAGCTGCTAGGATTCACAGCTCTTTAAAAGCTCTGCACAAGGGCCTGTGTAGGAGGCGACATGATGAAGTGGAAAAAGGCTAGAACAGATAGATCAGGTTTTGAATTCTAGCTCATTGCTTAACTGATGTATTACAAATCCTCAGGGAAATTAGTTACATAAACCATCCAAACTTTACTTTCTTCATCTGTAAGATAGAGGTATCATGAGTCTCCTGTAGCATCAGAATGAAGAATAAATGATAAAATGTATAAGAAAGCACCTGGATCACATTAATTTTTTAATTAAAAAACTCTTGTTCAGGACACTCTCTTAGTTAGTTGCATTTCTTTGAGGTGTTGTTACTTATTTTTCTAGGCCAATGGCTGCTCTGTAAAACTTTAAGATAGAACTAGAAGATCCATAAGGTCTCTTTTGGCGTACATGTATACACGCGCGCATGCGCGCGCGCACACACACACACCCATATTTCCAAATAGATGGCTAATGGCTACAACATCATTTTTAGTGTAGAGGCCTTTATTTTTCATGATTTGAAGTAGCACTAATTATAAATTATCCTTTGTATATATGTTTGTTTCTAGATTCTCTATCTTGTGGACTTGACCTATTTATTTTCCAGTAAAAATTCTTTTTTTAAAAATTATCACAACTTACAGCTTTCTTTGGCATCTATTAAGCTAGTTTTTATCATTCCTTAACAAAAAACTTTTGACCACTTCTGTGCATTAGTTTCTTCTAGAGGAGTTTTAGAATCTGCTTACCAAGTTCTACACCTTGCTTATAAACATGATGTATCTGCTTAGAACCCCTTTTCTACTCTTTATAAAAGTATTGTAGATATTTACTGGGATATTTTTCTAGGTGTTTGCTAGGTTCTGTTATGATTATGATTGTGATATTTTTGTTCTGTTACATATTCTAACTGATTATTCCTAATTCTAAGGAAAAGCAATGAATTCTGCCCACTTTTAAAATGTTCTTATTAGTTCTTAGAGGCTTTTTTTGTTTTATTGGATTCTCTTAGGTCTTCTAGGTAGATAATCATATCATCTAAAATAATGAAGTTTTGATTTCACTGTCTCCAAAATGAATATATACCTTTAATTTTTTTTCTTATCTTTTCGTTGGCCAGGTTTGCCAATAAAATATCAAAAATCAATGGTGATGGTGGGCGTTTTGATGAGTGTGCTTCAAATATTTTACCTTTAGGTAAAACGTTTGCTCTCAAATTCTGTTGGGCAACATTTAGAATAGGCCAGTTTCTTCTTATTCCTCGCTTGCTAACGTTATTTTTTAAAACAAAAACATACAGGTTGAATTCTATCAAATGCTAAATAGAATCTATTACACTGATTGTATAAGGTCCCCTTTAATTTATTAATGAATGCTATTAATTTCTTAATTTTTTTCTTGATTCCTATTTCTTTTTAGTATCAGGGCTATAGCAGTTTTATTTAATGATTTGGAAAATATTTTATCAATTTTTCATATTGTGGAACAGAATGTTGAAATTTATATAACACAAATATTATGTTTTCTATAAAGATTTGCAAAAATCTGGCTATGAAATTATGAGTCTCAAGCCTTTAAAAATTTTGTAAGAATCTTTTTGATGAGGGAGTGGGGCGAGCTGAAGACAAAGTACAAACTGGCATATCACTACCCCCACTCCCCCTGGTGGGACGTGTGTGAAATCCTCAGGCCCTCCCGGCTGCCCAAGGACAAAGGAAAGGAAAGAAAACAAATGGTTAACTGATAGAGATTACCGTCATATAGGACATGGGTCTCTATCAGTTTACAAATATCTTAGTGAATTACAAGGAAAAGGCAATCTTATCAGTAGCCTAATCTCTTGAAACCTGTAGACTCCATTTCCTTGAGCCCCAACATCACCCCTCCATAATGCTATGGGGACAAGGGCAGGAAGGAAATGGCAGCTAAAATTAAATTTCCTTATAGCCTACAGCCCATTGACAAATACTTGAGGCAAATACAGACTAGGAGGTTTTCCAGGAACCCCCTAAACAGCCTTAGCTTGACAACAGCAAGGCCTCCATTATGTTAGGAGTCCTCTTTAGCATATCAAAGTCCCTCTGGAGGCCTTGCATTTGACTTTACTTCCCTAAAGTCATCATACATAAGGAGCCACACTTTACAACCCCAGTGCAGCTCTTTCTGCCCACGGGTCCTGTCCCCATGTTTTAATAAAATTACCTTTTTTGGTCGTTGGCTCCGGACCACCCCACCATCACCCCAAAACCTCATCATTTTGACCAACTTTTCATCTTTCTAGTGTCTACTCATCTACTCATGTTTTCTACCCCTTGTTAAATATATATATGTTATACATACAGATTTATATCAAAACTTTTGAAAATATACATGAAAAGGATACTTTTCTCAGAAAGTATATATATATGTTAAATATATATGTTATATATGTATAAGTTATATATATAAGTTATGTATATATGTTATATATATATACACTTTCTGAGAAAAGAATCCTTTTCATTTTTATTTTCAAAAGTTTTGATATAAATCTGTATTACTTTTTGTCTTATGATTTGAGAAATCTTACCTGTGACTATAGATAGGGTCTCTGAGACCTTAGGTTATTCTATGATTCTGTTGGGAAAATTTTTCCTGGTAAACCTCTTTTAAAGCTGAATAGGGTCCTTCAAATGCAAACCACTCCATTAGAATGGGGTCCCTCCCACAAGAATGCAGATTCAGAAGGGCAGGGGCATATGTCTGTGGGCAAATGGTACGCACTCATTAATATTTATTGCTGAGTAAATATTGCAAATCAGTATCAACTGTCCCACCTTCTTCTGACAACTTTTCTGCCTTTTTGGAACCTCCGTGACTATATTTTTGTATTTCTTTTGAAATGGGATTTGGGAAAGAGGAGCTTGAGTTTGAACTTGAACTGACCATCTGCGACCACCATGCAGCAGCCCAAAGAGAACTCTTCCAGGAGACACACTGTTCCCTCAGGCAGAATTTGTCTTTCTTTTTCATTCCATTGTATTCCTCCCCCTTCTCCATAATTCCTACAAAGTCACAGGGAAACAAGATAACTTCCACTGAAAGATTTAACATTCCTTCTCTATTTAAGCCCGCATGTATAGTCCCTGATCATCTCTACTTTTCTTTGTGATCTTTCTCTCCTTGGAAGTAGAATTCTGAATTTTTTGTTTTTCCTCCCAAATTCTCATTATCTCCCATTCATTTCTTCCAATACCATGCTTCCTTCACAGTGTGATCAGATCCGGATTCCAATTGAAAAGTGCATGTTATTGGATGGCCAGGCCTCCTCTGTACTCTGTTCTGAGCACTAAGGAAGAAAGCCTAACTTCCTGAATTTAGAGAAGTTAAAGGCTACATTATTCAAAAAGAAGCAAGCAACCAGGAAAGTAAGCAAACATATGAAAACCAAATTCACAAGAATATAACTGGATAAGGAATTTAAGCACATTGTGTGTGAGCTTTCTTTATGCCATTCTTACAACTTTCTGTATGTTTGAAATTACATCACAATAAACACTTGCTAAACACAAGCCAGCTAAAATTGTCCAAGCATGTGCATACAGGGAAACTCCAGAGTGTATCAGTTATATGGAAGGAATTTTCTTCCTCATTGCCTCAGCCTTTTGTCCTGGCATATAACCATCTGGTACATGGTAAAATGCAGGTGAGTCCCAGGCTCTAGATGTGGAGAGAGTTAGGTATGGTCATTTGGGAAGATATTAGGTAAACATACAAACTTTCTTGGGATGACAAAGTTAATATTCTCTGACACTCTCCTTTTTGACCTCAGAAATCTTTCCCTCCATTAAAAGACAGGTTTGGGGGTGCCTGGGTGGCTCAATTGGTTAAGCATTCAACTCTTGATTTCAGGTCACGTCATGATCTCAATGATTCGTAAGTTCGAGCCCCATGTTGGGCTCTGTGCTGACAGCACGAAGCCTGCTTGGGATTCTTTCTCTCTCCCTCAAAATAAATAAATAAACTTAAAAAGATGATAGGTTCTGTGACAATGCTAATCACCAATGAGAACCATCTGAAATGAGAGAATGCACTCTTTTTTTCCTCTCATTGTTATTTCTGTATTATAGATCCCTGGGCTCAGAATAAATTCCCGACTGTTCCTGCTTAGTCTGCCTAATTGCAAAGCTGAGAAGTCAGGGCTAATGGCTACCTATGAAGTGATAGAGGCAGTGAAAGCTTGTCAGTGACAAAACTGCTGACAGAGGATACAGGGGACGTGCTGTAAACTCAGGTGTTTCAAGGAGAAGATGGAGGCATCCACTCAACATGTGCCATATACGTCTACCATAGGTCTGAGAGTATGAAGAATAAGCTTACACAGGGCTTTAGGAGAAAAGAAGAAAAGAAGGGAGGGTGTGCTGGCCGCTTGGGCCTGATTTGGCCAGTTGGCTTGTAAGAAGCCACTGGAAAGAGATGGCAGACACAACCGTGCCAGCCTTAAGGGTCCAACAAGAAGGAGAAATGAAGCAAATGGATTATAGCTACAGTTCCCAAAGGAGCAAAGTGCTGCCCTTCTCTGAGGCTGAGCCTGGCCCCTCCAGTCCCTCTGTCGCATTCTGAAGTGGAGGGCTGAGCTGGAGACAGCCCCAGAAGCCGAATGTGTCCAGGTCCAAGCCTGCTACCTTCCCATCAGATTCCAGAGCAACTGAAGATGGCGCAGGCTCAGTAGTGCTTAGAAGATTTCTTGTCAGAGGAAATCAGGCTCCAGAAGAAAGTTTTGTAGAAAAAATAAATATTGTTTGAAGCCAGACTAAATGCTGAGGTTCTGTTGAGAGTTTTTCCTTTTGACCTTTGAAGAAGACAGCCCATTGGTAATGAAGAGCTTTCTTTTTTCATGGCAAAAGGAATCTGATTAACAGAACCCAAGATGAAGAAGAAAAAAGATCCATTGAGTGCATGTCACTTGCAGAAACAACAAAATAAAACACAGAAGCAAGCACTTAGAAGCTTTTCTTTTTACAGTTTTGGAAGCTGGCTGCTCTAGGGGTAAACTAATATATACCTCATCCGTGTAAATTTATTCACAACTTACTTGGAATATTTCCCCTTCTCCTAATTATTTTTTTAAGTTTATTTATTTATTTTGAGAGAGAGCAGGGGAGGGGCTGGGAGAGATGGAGAGAATCTCAAGCAGACTCCGTGCTGTCAGTGAGGAGTCTGGTGCAGGACTCCAATTTGAGCCATGAAATCAGGTCCTGAGCGGCAATTAGGAGTCAGACGCTTAACCAACTGAGCCACCCAGGCGCCCCTCCTTTAATCTAATCCTCATGAAGGAATGATCAGTATATAAAATTGAACTGAGTAGTTGAACAGTTCTTCTGCTCTGAGGACATCACATCTTCTGCAATGGTGGAGTCTCACGTGCCTTCTTCTTCTTCTTCTGTATCGTCAGCTCTCAGTACAGGAGGAATGTGTGCAATTCAATAAATCTGTGCTGATGAGTACTGTGCTCTGAAGACCTCACTGAAGCTCTCCTCTCCAGGCCAGACTCAGAGACTGGGGATCCCCTGCTCCTCTCCTGAGGAGTGGAACTCAGCAAGCATGTTTTCATACTTTAGCTCAGATTGAGACAGAAAGTCTCATTATAACATAGTATGTCATATCTTTGAAGTTTATCTGTACTTCATCAGCTAAGAGTAGATTAAACATTTTATTAAAATTTTTTTTAATGTTTATTTTTGAGAGAGAGATAGAGAGTGAGTGGGGAGGGCAGAGAGAGAGGGAGACACAGAATCTGAAGCAGGCTCCAGGCTCCAGGCTCCGAGCTGTCAGCACAGAGCCTGATGCGAGGCTCGAACTCACAAACCATGAGATCATGACCTGAGCTGAAGTCGAACAGTTAACTGGCTGAGCCACCCTGGCGCCCCAGATTAAACATTTCAAAATACTGACAGGTTGTGTGTGTGTTTCTGGGTGAGTGTTTAAAATCCATCCTTTCATATCCTTAGCCATATTTTGTGTTTTGACCTTTCCTTACTGATTTGTGAAAGCTCTTTGTATATTAAAAAATAAGCTCTTTGTCCTGTGTCCAAAAGGAACAGGGACTATATTTTATTCATGTATCCCCAGGCAGATACAAGGTGCTATATAAATATTTGTTAAATGAATGAATGGATTAATATGTACTGCAAATATTTTTCACAGGGAGATTTCCATATATAATTCCCTTCATTCACATCATGAAACCAGGGCAAACTGGCCATAGGAAAATAGAGTTAAAGACTGTGTGTGTGTACATTCGAATCGATAATCATTATCAATATGCATAAGACAAAAATGGACTTTCTGCTTACTTTTATTAGCAATAGGGGTACCTGGGTGGCTCAGTTGGTAAGTATTCGACTCTTGATTTTGGCTCAGATCAGGCTTTCTCATGGTTTGTGGGTTCCAGCCCTGCGTTGGGCTCTGGGCTGACAGTGCCGAGCCTACTTTGGATTCTCTCTCTCCCTCTCTCTCCCCCCATCCCCTGCTCATGCTCTCTCTCTCAAAAATAAATAAATAAACTTTAAAAATAAAAATATTAACTGATCTATGACCATACTATACATTTTTGATCATCTGAGCCACTTTGAAAAGGCTTGGAGGTATTTCCTTTTGATCAAATATAGGGCATAGTTAGTAACAGCTTGCACTTCCCAAGTGAATGTACTATGCCAGTCACAGGGCTAAATGCTTTACATGTACAGCAAAGAAACTTTACTTGGGAGATTCCCTTATCAGTAAACTGGCTTCTCATCTTTTTCCCTTTTTAATCTTTAGGTCCCAGAGAAGTGGGCAGGTTGAATGCCACTTTCAGAAGACAGATATGACATTGCGATATCCCTTCCAGACAAAGACAAAAAGTAAGGAGCCTGAGCAAAGCCAACACTGTTGGAAGATCACATGCTTTGTGAGATCTCCCTGGACCCGTGTTCCCAGGAGGCCACAGTGAGAAGGCTGTTCCAATTTGAAACAAGGACTCTGATCTCATTCTCTTTTTGAACCCCTGGGAGGAGACTGCTATGTGGTTGGCTCCATATATGGTCAAGGGAATGATGGCTTCACAAGGAACTATAGTGCCAGACAGACAAGCCAGCTTCCTTGAGTCGCATGCAGCTCCAGCAGGGTTTGTAAAGGACCCAGAAGTTCCTACAAACTCTCTGATTGGTGGAGGTAAGAAAGAACAATGAAGAAATTCGTAGGGGTACAGTTGCAGGGACAGAGAAAAAAGGGACTCGCAACCCAGTGTCACAGCAAACCCACTGAAACAGGGCCCAGGAGACCAGGCAAATCTTGACTGACCCAAAGAAACAGATCGCAAATACATCAGCTGCAGACTTCAGCAGGGGTTGTAGTAGAACTGTGCCCAGCCAAAGGCCCCGTCACTTGTGCCTCCACTTAGCCGAGGCCTGGGCAAGAGCAGACTGGCCACTCTGCGGTAGGGGAAGATCAGTGAATACCAGAGCTTGGTACCTGGCCTTGGCACTTGGGTGGCTCCGTTGGTTAAGGGGCTGACTTAGGCTCAGGTCATGATCTCACGGTCTGTGGATCAGAGCCCCGCATCAGGCTCTGTGCTGACAGCTCAGAGCCTGGAGCCTGTTTCTGATTCTGTGTCTCCCTCTCTCTCTACCTCTCCCCCACTCACTCGCTCACTCCGTCTCTCAAAAAGGAATAAACATTAAAAAAAAAAATTTTTTTTTAAATAAATCCATCTTGCAGAGGAGGAATAGCAGGGAAGATTGGAAAAATCTTGCTTCCCTGAATCTGCTGTGCTACCTAAAAGATTGCAGGCAGGAAAGAACTGAGATCTTTCCCGTAGTACAGGTTAGTATTTTATTGTTTAGTAGTTTCTCCCACTTATTCGCGGCGAGTGTGGGGATGGGGATTCTTGAGGAAGAAGAGTTCAATCCATTATAGAAATAAGAGCTAATTTTTCCCAGCATATTGAATAGCAGGACCTGTATACTTATTTGAAGCCCTGATTCACAGAGTATCTCATTAAATTCTCGCAAAAACGCCTGTTGGCTGGATGTTTTACAAATGAAGATTGTGAAGTTTGGAGAGATTGAGTGGCTACGGCCGAAGAGCTGAATCTCTGTTCAAGCAAAAATTGGTAGACTCTTAATCCCTATAGTATTTTGTGAACTGTTAGGCTTCTGCAACAGCAGGGAATCGTTTTCCTAAGGCTTGGGGAGCTTTGGGGGTTGGCATGGGGAAAGCAGAATAATTCAGTCTGGTCGGTTGAGAGGGAATGGTCTGAGTGTGAGCTCCACTGCGGATGCAGCACCCGGCGGTGTTACGAACTGCTTCTGGCCAGGCGTCAGAGCGGAAATGCGTGGGACTCACCGCAGGTTGGCTGGGCTCCTACCCCGGGTGAATGCGGTGCAGATGGTCCTACCGAGGATGAAACGCCTGCCTGCGGGGGGGATGCTCAATAGGTTAATTGTGCACGTTTAATTGTGCACGTTCGCGGATGAGTCAGCCCGTAATTGCTGACACCAATATGTTTGCTGCTGCTGCCTTGGAGGCTTGGTGTGTGAGTCAGATGATAGAAATTAGGAGAGAGTTGGCCTTGTTTCCTGAAATTTTAGAAACTGAATAATGAGTTTTTTAACTTGGTCTGCGATCAGAATCACTTTGGGGGAAAAATAACTATAAGCCAGAATGAAACCTTATGACTAGTATTTCTCTACACGTTATGAAGGTAACAGAATTGAGTAGCTAATTAGAATGTAACTGGCTATTAGTCTTTATGAAGGTGAATGCAATTAGCTTAACCTAATTTTAAATCTCACTTTTCCTTCCCCAAGCACATATTTTCTATTCGCCGCCTTAGAATGCCCCTTAGTAAGCTGAGGAAGTCCTCAAGCCTGCAGGTGGTCCTAGGTCCTCAGGGCTGGGACAGGTGGGTCAGTTCAGTCTGCTGATGTCTTGTGAGTTTTTCACTCTTTTTGATTTAATTTTATTTTTTGAATATGTAAAGCACTCATGAAATTCAAAAGAATTCGTTAAGAAAGGTATCAAAGTATCAAACGTATCAAGAAAGGTATACCCATAGAATTTTTATTTCCATGCCTACTTCTCCCACCCAGTTCCCACTCACCCCCACAGGTAATCATTTTCATTTGTTTGATCAGTTAAAAAGATACGTATCTACATATAAAAGTAGCATGAAAATAAATAAATAAGCTAATTAATTAATTAAATAAACATTACTTTTAAAAAATTTAAATTTTTTAAAGTTTCTTTCTTTATTTTGAGAATGAGAGTCTCATCAGTGCAGAGCCTGAGGCAAGACTCGAACTTACGAACTGTGAGCTCATGACCTGAGCTGAAATCAGGAGTTGGTTGCTTAGCTAACTGAGCCACCCAGCTGCCCCGAAATTAAAAAAAAAAAATTTATGTTTATTTTTGAGAGAGAGAGAGAGAGAGATAGAACATGAATGGGGGAGGGGCAGAGAGAAGGAGACACAGAATCTGAAGCAGGCTCCAGGCTCTGAGTTCTCAGCACAGAGCCCAATGCAGGGCTCAAACCCCTGAACCCAGAAATCATGACCTGAGCTGAAGTCGAACGCTTAAACAACTGAGTCACCCCTAAGGCGTCCCACCCCTAAGATTTTTTTAATTAAAAAAAAAATTAGGTGTCCATCCATAGATGAATGACTAAAGAAAATGTGGCATACACGTACAACGGAATGTCACTCAGTCTTAAAAATGAAGGAAATACTGCCATTCATGACAATATGGATGAACCTGGAAGACATTACACTAAGTGAAATAAGCCAGTTACAACAGGACAAATACTGCATGATTCCATTTATATGGAGTATCTGAAATAGACCCATAGAAGCAGAGACTTCAATAGTGATTGCCAGGGACTGGAGGAATTGTTATTCAGTGGGTAAAGAGGTTAAATTATGCTAGATGCATAAACTCTAGAGATATGTGTACAACATAGTACCTATAGTTAACAAGATGGTATTGTGCGTTTTGAAGTTTGTTAAGAGGATAGATCTCAAGTTAAGTGTTCTTGTCACAAATAAAACAAAAATGCATGGACACAAGGAAACTTTGGGAAGTGTTGGGTATGGCTGTTGCTTGGATGGTGGTGATGGTATATCAAAGGTGTTTGCATACATCCAAACTCTTTAAATTATACACATGAAATATGTGCAGTTCTTTGTATATCAATTATACCTCAATAAAGTTATTTAAAATAAAAACCCAAAGTAGCATATTATGCCATATACATGATTTTGTATCTTGCCTTTTTAATTTTGCAATATAGATTGGAATCCATGCCATTCCTACTCATAAAGTTCTTCCTCATTTTTTTTTTTTTTTTGCAGTTGCAAATCTCCATTGTGTGGATTACCATAGTTTATTCAACAGTTCCCCAGTTTTTGACTATTTGGATTGTTTTCAATCTTTTCCTACTGTAAGTGATACCTCAGTGAATAACCTTGTGGACATGTGGTTTCCTTTTGGGGAGGTACGCCTTCAGGTAGATTCCTGGACTGGGATGGCTAGATCGTAGGGTGAAAGCATGTGATTTTGTAAGATATTGCTGACTGGTTTATGCCATTTCATACAACCACCAGTAATGCATGACCCCAGTGTCTGTCACCCCACAGCCTTGTCAACAGGGTGTTTCTCAAACTTGATTTCTGCCAGTCTGAGTAGTCATGGTGCCCCAGATTTGTAGTATGCATTCTTTTTCTCATAAGCCAACTTGGGGATATTTTCTTCCTTACAGGTTAATCTGTGTGTCTTTTTTCTTAATTTTTGTCCACTTCTGTATCAGGTTTTTGCTGTTTCTTTTTTTCTAATTCTTAAACACTTTTTTTAATGTCTATTTTTGAAAGAAAGAGAGAGACAGAGTGCAAGTGGGGAAGGATCAGAGAGAGAGGGTGACACAGAATCCAAAGAAGGCTCCAGGCTCTGAGCTGTCAGCACAGAGCCTGACAAGGGGCTCGAACTCACAGACTTCGAGATCATGACCTGAGCCAAAGTCAGACACTTAACTGATTGAGCACCCAGGGGGCCTTCTTTTTCTTCTTTTTTTTCTAATTCTTAAGAGTTACTTAAAAATTAAGAAGGTGTTTTTTGTTTGGTTTTGTGGTTTTTTTGTTTTGTTTTTTTGGTCTATGTGGCACATATTTTCTCCCAGTTTGTAATTTGTCTACTTTTTTGAAGGCATTTTTCCATGCATAACATTTTACTTTAAATTTCTGTAGTTATGTTTACCCATTTTCCCTTCCTTCCTTCCTTCCTTCCTTCCTTCCTTCCTTCCTTCCTTCCTTCCTTCCTTTCTTTCTTTCTTTCTTTCTTTCTTTCCTTCTTTCTTTCTTTCCTTCTCTCTCTCTCTTTCTTTTGTTCTTTCTTTCTTTCTCTTTTATTTTACTGTTGTACATAAGGTTTGCTCTCCCATTATATGTTCTAATTGGTTATTGTTTTTATATATGAAGGTTATTAATTTTTTTATACTACTTCTATATCTTCCTAGGTTACTGAATTCTTTACTGTTTTTATTAGTTTTTGCATGGATTCTCTTGGGTTTTCCCAGGACACTATTTCATCATCTGCAAAAAAGAAATAGTGTTATCTCTTCTTTTGCAATTTCAGTAAGTCCAATTGCTTATATAGTGTTTACTTTATTTTATTTTTTATTGAAGCTTCTCATGATGAGGCATAGGCTTCTAGTCTGCTTCACTCTCCTCCATTCCTGTTATTAAACTTCGATGACTTCAGTCATTTCTTTTGCTAGCCTGGCTCCTGAAAGCATTAAAATACATGACCCCTGTCCACAGTCAACAACCTTGACATACCCTGAGCTGCCCTTGTAGCATCACTGTGCATTTTTTCATTCTAATGCAGGGTTTGGTGGGTCAGGATGATGAGGGTGGGTCAGCCCCATAAATTGGATTAGTCTTGGGGAAAACAGTTATTCACAGTATTCTTTAGGGGTGGATACCCCAGAAGACTAGAGACAGAATCCAAAATTAAGCTGGAGAGATTGGAAGCAAATGCCATGCCCAAAGAAGCAAGAATAAGATAATAAATTAGAGACAGTCAGGAGTAAGTAGTTAAACAAGGTTGAATCAAAATAAGAGCAGACCAGATTGTACAGAATGATTTCATTTCTTATGCATAGGTATTTGGAGTTTACCTTTACAAGCCAGTGGATGCCTGGGTGTGTGGGCTTATAGGGCTGATTAAAAGTCTCAAGTTCAAAATGGGTAATAGTCATCACTGCAAAATTTTTTAATATTAAGTTATAAATAAGTTCTAGGATATTTTTGCCATATTATTTTCTGAGAGCAACAGCATAGAATCTGTCCCTTAGATCAGCACCATCTATAATTTTTTGCAATGAAGGAAATGTGCTGTCCATTAAAATAGCCACTAGCTACATATGGTTATTGAGCACTGGCTAGGTGGCTCCTACAACTGGGCATGCTGAATCTTTAACTGTATTTAATTTTAGTTAATCTAAATTGAGATTAACATTGTGGCAAATTTAAATAGACATTGTGGCTAGTGACTACAGTATTGGACAGTGAGTAACTCTAGAACTTTATATTCTAAAAAGACAAAGGATGAAATGCATGGCTTCTGAATGCCTGTGACTTCAGCTTCTGTCAGCCACTAGTAGCATGCATTAAACACTAATATGACCTCTCATTTGTAACAGATTTGTAATAAACCGTAACAATAGTTTTCAATAAAATATAATATATTTTATAAAGCTCTGCCAGTTTGTTTATGCTACAATAACATGTCTCAGTAAATTATGATAATCCACAGTCCATAGCAAGGAAATTGGTTTGGAAAAATAACGAACTAACTTTCCCAAAGTCTGAGAATTATTAGTTTCAAATGTATGGCTTGAATCAAGGTCTTTTGATTCTGGGTTTAATCTTTACTCCGTTACACAAAGGTGAACTTCTCATGTGTACAAATGGGTCATTTAAAGTGTGTTAGTCTGATAATGTTAAACATACGCTGACCGTAGAACCTGGACATTCCATCTCTAGATATTTACCCAAGAGATATTAAGCCATATATTCACACAAAAACCCGTGCATAAATGTTTATACAGCCTCTATTCACAATTGCCCCGAACTGGAACTAACCCAAATGGCCTTCAGCTACTTAAAGGAAAAACAAATTGTGGTACATACCCATAATGGAATACTATTCAGCAACAAAAAGACCCATTGATACACACCACCACATGGAGAAATCTCGAATGAATTATGTTAAGTGAAAGAAGTCAGACTCCAAAAGTTACGTGCTCTATAATTCCATTTATTGTATACTCTGGAAAAGCCCAAACTAGTGACATAGAACAGGTCAGTGATTGCCAGAGACGACAAAGTGGCAGCAGAAAATTGAGAGGGCTAGTAGAAATGTTCTATAACTTTATTATGACAGTGGCTATGTGACTGTATACACTTGTCAAACCCTTAGAAATGTTCACCAATGTAAGTGAATTTTATTGTATGTAAAATATACTGCAATAAACCTCCTGTATATAAAGTATGTTAGCATGCTATCATAGGCTGATGGGAAAGGGAGAATAAGATTTAGTTAGAGATGGTCAAGACTTAAACTTAAATGGTCTGGGATAACTGGCCAGCAATCTAAAATGCAATGACTAAGGTGATGTCACTAGATTTCCCATGTGCATAGAATGCATATCAGGAGGCTGTGGACCCAGGCATGAGAACTTCAAGGCAGTGATGACACCCAGATGGACCATTCTCAGTGGGTAATAGGAATGTCTATACCTCTTGCTTAAAATAGGACACAGCCAGCTTCATGAATGAGAAGAACAGAGCCTGATGCGAGGGAGGCATCACCATATGTCAAGATTCAGCCTAAATCATGAGACCAAGGTAGGATTGCACTCACCACCCTTTGGGCAGTCTGCACTTGCTTCTGTTCTTGCTGTATGTCACGCTTGTTTTTACCTTGGGGCCTATGCACTGGCTTTTCGCTCTGCTTGGAGACACATGAAAAGACCTTTACTGATCGAGTTACCTAAATTAGCCCCCACTGCTCTCCCTTCACATTAATTAGTTTGATTCTTCCTAGCACCTATTAATACCTGAGATTGTTTGCTTCTGTGTTCATGTCTGATGTACGTACGTAGGAATGGATGGATGGATAGGTGGATGGATGGATGGATTTACTATATTTACTGGAATGCAAGCCTCATGAAAAATGGGATCCTATCCATGTCATTCACTACTGCATCCTCATCCTGTTAGCCGAATCCCTGACACTGGTTTGTGCTCAATGAATAATTGTTGAAAGCATAAATGGATTGTCTCAGAAACTGGATGGGACTGAGTGAGCTCGTTGCAGGTAATTATGCCTGAAGCTCGCAGGGCTGAGTAGGAAGACTGACAAGTTCCAATAATTGTAATTCCAGCTGGTGTGTAATTACAGATTGAGGTGAGCATCTTGAGACTGGCATCTTCAATTTGGCTTTCTATGCTGAAAATCAAGCATGATGACAAAAGGCTGGCATCGCACTTGCTGCCAGTGCGCTCCTTGTGTATTTCGCCAGTGCTCATTTCCCCAACATTTCACACGCAGGAATTGTGCCTTCCAGGACCCCAGGGTGTTTTGCAGAGGTGCTTCTGCCCTTTCTCGTTTGTTCATTCTCCTGCTGGAGCTCATCTTGGTTGCTAAGACAGTTTCCATGGCAGAGGCCCACCGGCTAAATGAGGATTACATACAGTAAATATTTTAAACAGATGAATTTGACATAAGAGCAGCTGCTTTTCACCAAGCAGAAGGCAGGAGAGTACTGGGATCGGATTCGCAACTTAAGCCACATTGTAAACCTTTGCTATGGATACAGTGACTGGCTTGGAGGTTTCTGCTACTGGCATTTGTGGTGAAAAATATTTGAAGTCTGTCTACAGTGGATGTGCATTTAGGAATATTCCAATTTACTGAAAGGAACATAGGAGCTATTTTATAAAATGGAAGGTTGGCAGACATTTTGCAATGAAAGGATGATGTAAAAGCAGCTGGAGTCCTCCTATGAGTTGCATGAAAAGTGGGATTCCTGCTAGACTTTAGATGTTAAGCAAAAAAGGCTGTTGCAAGGAAGAAATATGGAAAGGCTTGGTTTGACTTGATGGTGTATCATGCAGACCAAAAGGTAAGGTGTTTCCACCAAGCACAGGAACCTTAAAGAGTTTTTAGTCACATGGTTATCATACATTCTCTATAGAGCCATGGACATATCTGCCTATTTTTCTCTGTAAAATAGAAACTTCAATCTTCACCTGCCAATTCCATATAGTTTTTCACTGATGCTGGAAGCCATTCGTACACTGACCAGACAACCTTTTTCTTGTAAAGAAAGAGAGGCTAGTCTCAATTAACATTCAAGAACTTGTAACTTGATATTCAAGCATTCACCTAATGATACTCTTAACTGTGGCTCATACCTTCTAAACCAGCTCTCACTTTCTCACCAATGTTTTGCTGTCTTTTTACAGTATTGAGATAAGAGTTGCTTTCTTTGTGTCTTAGATTTTCTTTTGGAATCTTCTAGCAATTTCTAAGATGTTCGGTCATTCTCACTTGCCTGTATCCCAAAGAGTTATACTCTAAATTCAATCGTATGAGTACATAAAGAGAAACTGAAGAGCCAAAAATTAAGTCCTCCATTAAGAGCAACCTTGGGCTGCACGTAGCCCCAATCCCAGTCCCAGGAAAAGCCTCAGACTGTTCAAGGCTAAAGCCACCCTCAGACCGCCCTTAGTTCAGCTAATCAAAAAGTGAAAAGAAACACTCCTATGGTCTGAGTCAAGGCTGGGAACTGCAAATACAAACTAGCCAATTTCTCACCGCTTGTCTGAACCCCACGTGGGCCCTTTGAACTCACTTCACAATTGGTCATTTTCAAAGGATTCTCAAAAGTCATGATTGGGTCCCACCAAAAGTAATGAACATCTCACAGATACTGATTGGTCAAAGCTGTAATTGTAATTGGTGCTTATGTGATGATGCTACGTGTACTGTAACACCTCCATCCCTTACTCCTTAAAAACCCTGTTCGCTATTGTTCTTTGCTTCACCTTGCTGCCACGACACCGGCAGGCTGGTGAGCCCCTGCTCGAGCTTGTAATAAAGACCCTTTTGTACTCGCATCAGTGCCGGCTCCTTGGAGGTCTCTGGGACTCATGATTCGGGCACAACAAAACTACTTAAATTCAGAGTTCCCCAGCTCATGTCAAGGATCATACGTTTCCACCTCTCCTTTATTCATTTCTAATCAACACCTATTTTCTGATCACCTACTATGTGCAAAACAACCATGGTAGATGTTACAGAAAGACATGTACGATAGTTTGCAAGGTACTCACATTCCAGCAAGTTTTGAAAAATACTTCCAACATTCGGTATACCTTTTAATCCTTGCAACATCGCTGCAACTCCCTGTGTTTACTGCAGCCGTCTCCAGTATCAGGTTAGGCCACAAAATGCCTTGTGTGCATGAATAAGTGCCAACTTGTATTTTGAGTAGGGCCCAGGGAAATTTAGAATCATAGTTTCTTTCTGTCATGCTTCTGATTTTTTTTCTGATGCTGGGTTTAAATGAATTCCAAGACATCTATACAATGAAGTACAATATAGCTTTTTGGAATGAAAACCCAAATATATATCTAGTGACATGTAATATGTACATGTTTTATTGTTGAGAGAAATAAAGTAGGTTGCAAAATCTATTTCAGGATGATTCCATTTGCTAAAAGACTATATAAATAGAGGTATGTCCAGTCATATGCATAAATGTACACACTTACATGTACTAAAAGGAAACCCAGAATGTTACAGATAAAATGTTCATAATGGTCATCACTGATAGATAGTATCCCAGAAGACTAAGACTTTTCTTGCCATTTCCTCCGAAGAAATTTCTACAATGAACTTGGATTTTTGTGTAATGGACTCATAAGCAGGAAATCTTAAAGATATGAAGACATTCAAGGATTCCATCACAGGTCACAGTGAATCTTCTCCTATACATATCTGAGTCCTCCTTGAGACCTTATCCCTAGAGGAAATAAAGATATTAGCATTTCAAAACGTGGCTCTCTTCAATGAAACAATAATATACACAGTCTTTTTCTAGTTATTACCTTTGCTCTCTAAAACCGACTTTTAAAATTCAAAGAATACCCACAGTTCTTTCCTACTGAATCCTATGCAGGGAAAAAAATAGCAGAGTGTGAAATGGATAAGACAAGGAAATCCTTCTGAAGCTCCTCTTGCGAAGTTGTGTTAAGAGAGTGTCTGCCCTTCTCTGTCTTGCTCCCGGCTGGGTCTGCTGTTCTAGTAAATGCCAGCAATTATGCCAGTTTTCTGCAGTATCCCCAGGTTGCTGGAGGACTTTGAAAGCTGGAAAGGACTCCCCAGCTTCGACGATGGTGTTCACGATAGCAAGGTGTATTTTCCCCCAAGACGATAGTCCTGGGTTTGCATACATTTGCTCTTTTCAATGAACCATGTACTCTAAATGTCACCTTGCTTCTTTCAGCATGGCCTGTGTTCTGACTGGCCTGTGTTCTGGGGACCTCAAGGAACAGCAGGCAGATTGATGGCTTGCTGAAAGCTCCCTCATTATCTTTCACTGTAAATTCCTTTCATGAGTAATCTCTTGTGCCCTGGAGGCAGAGATCCTTTGTCTGCGTGTCATGAAATAAAATCTCAGAGAATGTGTGAGCTAATTTCTAATACTCGCCCCCACCTTTATCCCCGACAATGTGACCTGAGAGCTCATTGTTTATTTAATTAGCAAAGCTCCGTTTAAATGGCACTAATCGGAGAAGAATGAAAAGTAAAGGATGCTAGCATGTTTAAGCAAAGGAAAAGGTGTGTGTGTGTATGTGCGTGCGCGCGCGCGCGCGTGTGTGTGTTACTGTGTCAGAAAAGAATACTTCTGAAAAAATTTGTGCTGGAAAGTATATATCATTATCTTGTAAGAGATTGTCGCCTTCATTATCCTTTGCCTTAAAAATGAAAGAAAAATGCTTGTTTTCTATAATTCTTCCCAAAAGAAGCTCCTAAGAAGCATGGGTCCTAAGACCCAAGACCCATATATATTTTTTCAAAATGGTAAACATACAGGTTATGATCACCTTCTTTACAGTAACTACTGTCTAAATTGAATTTGGCATAGTCTTCTCCTTACATATGCAAAATTTTTGAGCTTATAGCATATCTCTTTCCTGTAAATGATATCTCTTTTTTTTTTTTTTTCTTTTTGCAGTCACAGCTGAGGAACTCTGCATTCATAACACCTTGAAGGAGGCTCTGGGCTCCACCATGACTGTTGCCACGATTTCCTGATTGGCCTCTGCCCCTCTGCCAAGATAGGCCATAGTGTAAACTGAGGCTGTTTTACTGGGTCATGGTCATTTGGAGGAGTGTTGACTGTCACGGCAAAGGCATCGAAACCCAGGGCCAGCAAGGCTGTGGCCGCTTTGGCTTCCTCGTCCTTTCTCCATGGATGGTCTTTGTCCCTCCCACAAGGATAATGAACAGGAGTTGAATAAGCAGTATGACACACCCATGTGTTCTATTCAGCAGTTAAAAAGAATAAAATATTGGTACCTGCTACAACATGGATGAACTGACTCCCTGTTAAGGGAAAAAGGCCAGATACAAAAGACCCCGTGTCACATCATTCCATTTACATTCAATGTCTAGAAAAAACAATCTCTAGAGACAGGAAGTAGATTAGTGCTCTCCTGGGCCTGCAGTGGGAAGGAGGAGGGTCCACAGTGGGCACAAGGGATCTCCAGAGGTTATGGAAATGTTCTAGAACTGGATTATAATGATGGTTGCACAAATCTGCAGGCTTACTAAAATCACTGAATTGTACACTGAAGATGAATGAATTTTAGGATATATAAATCATACCCCTCATACATTGGTTTTAAGAAATTAGAAGTGGGGCGCCTGGGTGGCTCAGTCGGTTAAGCGTCCAACTTCAGCTCAGGTCATGATCTCATGGTTCGTGAGTTTGAGCCCCACATCGGGCTCTGTGCTGACAGCTCAGAGTCTGGAGCTTGCTTTGGGTTCTGTGTCTCCCTCTCTCTCTGACCCTCCCCTGCTCATGCTGCCTCTCTCTCTCAGGAATAAATAAAAAATATTAAAAAAAGAAATTAGAAGTAAATTTCAAGTGGTAAAGAAAGGAAGACCTGGAGCCAATCCTGTCTGAGGAAAGTTCCATAGGAAAGGGGCTTGGGATGAGCCATTGAGACCAGCTCTGCTCTGGCTGGGGAGCAGACTCCCAGATATTACTGCTTCTTGTTGAATGGGATTTAATTTTCATATTGGCTTTAGGAGAAAATTAGTATATGTTGTCCCAAGATGCTAGGTGCTCAAGATACAGGCATTCAATGTCATTGATTTGTTTCTCCTCCTTAAGGAGGTCTGTTGTATGAGAGAGTCAGGTGCATAAACATTCTGTGAAGACCAGCTAGCTCAGGCATTCTGAAAGGCTTCTCGGAGGAGGTGATGTCTGAGTTCACAGTCAAGGGAAGGTAGAAAAAAGGTCAAAGGTCAGGGAGAAATAAGGTTCTGTTTGCTCTGCGTGTCACTCTCCACTGCTTTCACTCCCTGGCCCCACTCACCCCCACAACTTCCTGTCAAGGTTGGGTCATGATTCGGGGTTGATGATGAGGGAGAGCCAAGCCCCCGGCACAGTGTTTGGTTCAAGGGTAGCTATGGGGCTCCAGCAGTGCTGGTCGCAGTTCCTACTGGAATGTAATAGAATTGGTTCTCTTTTTTAGTATCAGAAGTCATAATCATGCAGTTTTGTGGGTAACAGCACACATATTTTTCTCTGCATTAAGAAAGCCCATCTGTGGAATGATGCTTACTGGCAGAAGCAGAACAGAGGCCTGTAATAATGTAACGGAAAGGGAGGTTAGTAGGTGACATTGTTCAAACCCTGACACAGCCACGCCTTAAGCAATAAACACCACTCCCCTCCTCTTTTTTTAAAAAACCTTATTTACTTTGGGTTGAGTTTCCCCGTAATCTGGGAGTCTTAGCTAATATAAAGGGCTTATAATTGGGAAGATTGCCTGGTACATAAGCCTGCAGGCCCAAATGGCTGTGGGCTTTCTAGGAAAGGGGGACATGCAGGTTGACAAGAGGTAGCATGACAATTGCTTCAGCTGGGGTTATGGTTGTGAGGGACTCCAATATGCTCCATCCCTCTTGTTTTGTTTAAACTCTCTGAAGCCTTCCACCAGCTACCTTGCAGACCTACGTCACTGAGGAGGAAAAGGACCTCATTGATATGGGAAGCAGTGGGAAGGATATATGATCCTCTCCTGCCTAACACAGCTCTTCATGGTGATAGTGCACCCTCCATGGCAGAGACAGCATTCTGTTCTTTTTCCTTCATAAGCAGGAAAGATGCATTTATGTTCTCTTTCCTTCATAAGCAGGATTTAAGAGAGAGCAGAGGTTGTCTTCTCCATAAACAAGTTGAAAGAAGTGAAATTTTCTTCTTCCTACTGGTCTTAGAGAAGCTCATGGCAGAAATCAAAGAAATGTCTTTTGCCCTTGAAATCAACCCCAGAGTAGAAGGCATTGCATCTTTCCAACAAGACCATACAGAACCTAGGAAACCCTAGAACAAGGTAGTGATAAAATAGCTCTTCAGGTCAGCCACGTGGGTGGGACATTTACTTCTTTTACAATCTGAGGGTGCAGATATCTTATCTTTCTTGGATTTGCCCTGAATGGGGTTCCAGGGACTGGCTTTGGATTCGGTGTGGAGATGTGGACCTCTCAGCCTGGGTTCTGCCGTATGACTTTCCCCTTTCTTAGTTAAACTGGTGATGGCAGCTTTATTATAGATTAGTGAAGTCTTGACTAAGAGATGGATCATCACATTCTGTCACAGTAGATTTCAGTTACTGCACTGGGATTGGCCAACATTTGCACCATGGACAGCCTTCCTCAGAATCACCAATATCCTTACTAAGCTATAGATTCCTTGGGCTTTTTTTCCAAGAATGACTAGAGGGTGTTTAATATGATTTATAAGAAATATATGTTAAGTCATTCAGATTTCTTATGTATACTTGGTCTTCATCTACTGTTCCTGGCTCACAGCTCCCCAAGCCCTTGGAACTTCTCGAAAGATAAGAGTGATGAGACCACCTTTTGTGATAATTTTTTAGTCTCTCCTCCTCACTTCCTGAAATCACTTCACTGCCGTAAAGATGAAATGCGTGTCTTGCCCTTCATGACAAGCCCCTTTCCACCACAACTGGCTTTATGTTAATGAGGTGACTTTTGGAAAGTACGTAAACACAATTCTGATTGCTGGGAAAACCAGTTCTGAGAAGAGGTTTGGGTCTTCCAGTTCTGCACCCCTGACTGGGAAGGAAAGAGAGGCTGGAGGTTGAAGTAGTCACCAACTGCCAACGATTTAATCAACCATACCTGTGTAGTGAAGTCTCCATAAAAACCCAAAATACTGGGTTTGGAGAGCTTCCCAGGTTGGTGAACAGGTAGAGGTGCTGTGCTAGAGACCTGCTCCAGCCGGTCCAGGAGTCCCTGAAGGATGGACGGTGTCAGTGAGAGAGAGTGAGAGAGCCCCGAGAATCTTTCTGATCACCAGGCAGGCATCTCTGTCCTGTTGGTTTTGGTGTCTTTATTTAAAGGTTCAATGACAACATGGCATCAGAAAAAGGAATCTTTACAATGGAAAACTCTTTGTGATAAGATGCCTTGGAAAGTGTACAAGAACAGGTTTTTCGGAAGTATTCTTGCAGAATTACCCCAATCATAGTGCGGTTGAGTAAATCTTACAACTAAGGAAATAATAGGATGGTCTTAGTGAAAAACAGGATGACATCCATATTTGTTCTAAGTGAATAATGCTAGGATTAGGACATAGGTTAAGTTGTATATCGATTGGCTAGGAGTCATTCTGTCTGGCTCACAAGAGGACCAATGTTTCTGAGCTGGTTAATAAGTTGTTTGTGGAAACTTTTTTGATTTGATGCTGAATGTGTAAACACCATGGAGGCCCTAAATATGTCGGCCTTTGTTTTGGGGTTATGTTTTAGCTACTCTTATCTATCCTCATCCCAGCTGCCAGTGTAAGGGAGGGTGTTTGCGGAAAGTAGGCCTTAGGGAAGGGACTGCCATACATCACCAGTTAGAAAAAGTGTAAGTACTAATTTAAGTTCTGCCCTTATCTGTTCCTTAACTCTAAATTAGGCTCTTTGTCTCAGGGCCGGGATCAATTGTAACTCTTGTGTCCTTAACCCCCTTTATTATCTAAGTCTTGGATCTGCAAGGCCCATAGGAAGAGCCTTTTTTTTTTTTTTAATTTTTTAATGTTTTATTTATTTCTGAGAGAGAGACAGCATGAGCAGGGGAGGGTCAGAGAGAGAGAGAGATACAGAATCTGAAGCAGGCTCCAGGTTCTGAGGCAGCTGTCAGCACAGAGCCTGATGCGGGGCTCGAACCCACGAACCGCGAGATCATGACCTGAGCTGAAGTCGGACGCTTAACTGACTGAGCCACCCAGGCGCCCCAGGAAGAGCCTTTTGACAATCATCCACAGTGCTTTCATCTAAAATCTCTTTTGTATATGCAGGAATATGCTTTTCCTTATGAGCAATCTGTGTGGGAAATATCGGTCTGATTTGGAATATTGTGAGGCCTGGTCAATACCAGCAGGCTCATTTCCAACATGAGCCAGTAGTGGCAGAAGGAGATACCGGTTTTCGTTTCTCATGGCAGGAGCTGTGCAAACACTGCCATTTCCTCGCTGTGACTGTCATCCAGCGAGGCCGGTGTGGCTCCCAGCAGTGCTGGGAGAGTGGCAGCCTCAAGAGGGCTTGGGAACCCTGCACCCCTTCCCTGAAACTTGCCCTATGGGTCTCTTCCATCTGGCTGGTCCTGAGTTACATCCTTTTATAATAAACTGGTGATCTAGTAAGTCAACATTTCTCTGAATTCTGTGAGCTGCTTTAGCAAGTTCATCAAACCCAATGAGGGGATCCTGGAACCTCCAATCTAGAGCCAGTCAGTCACAAGCATGGGTGATAATCTGCTATCTGATGTTGGAAGGGTGCAATCTTATAATACTGAGCCCTTAGCCCATGGAATCTGATGCTATCTCTGTGTCGATAGTGTCAGAAGTGAGTTGAACCATAGGACACCCAGCTGGTGTCAGAGCATTGCTTCGTGGAGTAGGGCCTCCCCCCCAAACACATATTGGAGTTGGTGACCAGGATCCTTAAGATGTATCTGGAAAGTATGGATTGTAAACAAACTCTCCAGGTGAATCTTAGGCACATTAATAATTGAGACCAACCAGCTGAGAGCCTGATACGGGCTTGTGATTCAGAATAGAGAGCGCAAGAGATGTTCTCTGAATAAAAATTCCTTCTGTTCGCTCACAAAGGGAACTTTCCAGCGCCACCCCCCCCCCTTTAATCTGAGAAGCACAAGAAGTAGAGGAACTTGAGAAACACCAGCAGAAAAATCACAATACTTATATATTTTTTCAAATAAGATGAAGGGACTTGATTGTTCAGCAAGCCCAGTCATTGCTGGGAGCCAGCTGGTGTGGCTTTTAAAAACGCACCTGGGTTTCTGGCAGTTGGAGAACCACACAGGTAGCTAGGATGCAACTCTTCGAATACTTCATCTTCAAACCTTGGATATTTGTGAACATTTCTGAAATGAAATTCATGAGCTTAAACACAAATTCTTCCCTTTATTTATTTTTTTCTCCCTTTCGTATCAGGGCATGCGGATATGCAAAATCCGGGAACCAGAAAAGCAATAAGTACTGAGATATTATGTAACTCTGGCCCTTTTATGATGAAGCAGATTCAGAGTATTTTCTGTCCCTCAAACACATGAAGCTCTCTCCATCAAGGTAGGATGTAAACAACAGTTATTTTCAGCTTCTCAGATAGACACACACAAGGCAAGGAAACAAACAAGTCTCCTCTCCATGCAGCGGGAGCCAAAGTCTGATAATGAAAAGGGCAACTGAACGGCTGTAGACACTGCCTTTTCCCCTGAATTTGCCTGAAACATATATTTGTGAATGACTAATGGAGAGGCAGCTGCTGCAGCAAATATAATTCAAATCCCCATTAATATTGATGACTCATCATCTGGGTTCTTTCCCCATGTCTGAGAATGTCAGGAAATTAAAAAGGCATCGTGACATCTCCGGGAGACAAGTCCCAAGTCAGAGCTGTAACCACTTCTAAATATTCTTGGCCTCATTTGGAAATTGGATGCCACCTGGGACATGGCCTGGTTTGTAGTCCCATCCATGGGGGCAGGACAGACCATCAATCTCACTGAGGAAAGCTCTCGACTTGTCCTCTGGCAGAGCTGGAATTTTGAACCTGGGGTGGTTGTCGCTTGTAATTAGATGGAGTGGACAGGAAACCTACATGTGTCCTGTAGTTAAAGCTACATGCCTGGCTTCCTTCACAGCAGAAGGAAAGAGGGGAGCAGGCAGTGGTTGAAGCTACATGGACCCCTTGTTTGACTAAATATATTTCTCTTACGCTCTGTATAAGGCATGGGTAGAGATGGGTATGTAGGAACATCTGAATAATTCCATTTGATGTTCAGTCTTCCCCTGAAGATTCAATGCTAACAATTAGCTTCCCAGTCACTTGAAACAAACCCTATAATCTTATTTTAATTCAACTAGATTTTTCAGCCTATTCTGCAGGGCCCGGTTACTTGGTGTGTATGATGAACAAAAAATATATCTTTGGAAAATGAAATTTCAAGGCCTTATTGCAAAACTGGAATGATAGTATCTAGAAAGGTAATGTGGCTTATATGGTTGTCAGGTTCTTTGTTAAAGTGACTCTTGGCTATAATTCATTCAAATAAACTTATTTTTTGATTGGGGTCCCAGCCAGGAGCATGGATGACATGAATCATTAAGGAGTCCCTGTTCAGAAGGGTAAAGACATGGATATAAACATCTATACCAGGGCTGTGGGAATCAGGGAAGGCTTGGGAAAGGTCTTAGCCATGTGGGCCATACTTTTGATGAGGGAGCAAAAAGCAAGCTGAGGGTAAAGTACAAGCCAACATCTTGCAACCCATCCCTACCCCCAGGTGGTATATGTGTGACATTCCTCAGCCCCCCTGGCTGCCCAAGAACAAAGGAAAGGAAAACAAATGGTTAATGATACAGATCACAGTCCTGCATGATTCGAATCTTCATCAGTTTGCAACTGTCTTAATGACAGTTTATAAGAAAAAAAGCAATCTCCAGAAACCTATAGACTCAATTTCCTGGGATCCTAACATCATCCTCCCCTCCATAGGATAGAAAATCTTGTATAATCAGTCACTTCTCACAATCCCAGTGCTCACAAGTCCTGTCCCCATGCTATAATAAAAACACCTTTTTTGAAACAAACCATCTCAAGAATTCTTTCTTGGCCTTTGGCTCCTGAATGCTACTTTGAATCATATCACTCTGATGAAGAGATAGAATGGGCACATGTGGGGGTGCTGAGGAAATCTCTCTTGGGGAGAATGCAGGAGGCAAGGCTTAGATTTCAGAAGCTTATCAGGCTGAGACTTTTGGAACGCAGTGGGTGAATTATGGAAAGCCTTGAAAGCTAAAAGGCACAGTTTATATGTCCAGTACTATGTCGAATAGAAGTGGCGACAGTGAACATCTTTGTTTTGTGCCTGATCTTAGAGGAAAAGCAGATGGTATAGTTTTCTTAAATGTTTATTTATTTTGAGAGAGAGAGAGAGAGAGAAAGAAAGAGAGAGAGAGAGGAAGGGGGTGCATAAGTAGAGGAGAGCCAGAGAGTGAGAGAGGGAGAGATAAAATCCCAAGCAGGCTCCATGCTATCACTGCAGAGCACTGTCAGCGCAGATCGTGACATGTGGTTCAGTCTTAAAATGCGAGAGCATGACCTGAGCCAAAATCAAGCGTTGGATGCCCAACTGACTGAGCCACTCACGCACCCCATAGATGGTATGTTTTTGATGGGGGAAATCATGATCTGTCTTAGGTTACCATTTTGCCCAGAATGGAGTTAGGCTGTTGTTGTTTTTTAAATTTTTAAATGTTTATTTATTTTTGAGAGAGAGAGTGGGGTAAGGGCAGAGAGAGAGGGAGACACAGAATCAGAAGCAGACTCCAAACTCTGAGCTGTCTGCATAGAGCCCCATGTGGGATTCGGGTCTCGTGAGATTATGACCTGAGTTGAAGTCATCACTTAACTGACTGAGCCACCCAGGCACTCCTGGGATTCTGCTGCTTTGAAACACAGCATTTTATTTGCCCATTTGGAAGTACATTAGCATATCATGCAACTGATGCTTAAAGGTAAGTGTATAAGAATTCATGATCCTTTTCATACCCGGTGAAAGCCAGATCATTCAGCATTGTTTTACTTTCTGATAACCATGACAAAGAAGGTAGAATATGCTGCCTTAAAAACTATGTTTCCCTGATAAATCATTATAGCTCTCCCATCTGAAATTCTCTAAACCATTTTGGAAACTCTTAGAGAATTTTAAACCAGAAGAAACTGCTAAGAAAAGGGTTTCCATATTTTGAATGGAAGGTGTTATTTGAATGGCATTTAGGATACACCAAATGAGTATAGTGTACTTGTGTTGCAATTTACGCTCTATTCTTAGAGCTAGAAGATCAAAGCTTACATCACAGCTAGGCTCAAACTTAGCAAATTAGCTCAACAACTTTCGAATCTTAATTCCTGAAATCAGAAATTACCATAATGATTTCCGCCATCCCTACCTCTTGGATGGTATGGATAACGAAGTGACAGAATTTGGTTTTGTTTATAAATGTATGAGTTGATCTCATCCAGGCTTGCTCATGTGTCTGTGGTCAGCTGTTACAGTGTAGGAGAGCCTCAGTTGGACAACTCAGCTGTGTTCTGTGTGTTATTTCATCTTCCTTTCTCAGACAAAGTAGAGGAAGGAGCAAGAGAGAGAGAATGAAAAGTCTTTGGAGGCCTTGGCTCAGAACTGAGCCCTTATCACTTCTTCCACATCCAGTTGGCCAAATAAAGTTAAAAGCCAGCCCCGGTTCTCCAACCATGTTATATTGATGATCTGAATCCTAGTCTTCACTCCGCTCTATTTCTTCTTGGGCATGATCACTTCTGTGTCTGGTTGTATTCTATGTCACTTCTATCTGTGAAAATTCAAACTAAAATATGACTCCTTTCCTTCTGCTACATCACTTTCCCTTCCTCATCCCTCCCATATCTCCATTGCCACTTTCTCCCTCCCATTCCCCTCCTGCTCATTCTGTGCTAGAGGAATAGGAGGGAACTCTTGTTTGGAGGAACTTCAAAGTCATCTGGCAATGAACATGGGAACAGGGAAGAGTGAGAATTGGGGTCATTTTTTGCAAACAATCTACTACAGACAATAATTGAACAGTAAGGCCCATTTTGCCTAATGATTTATGACCACTATTTCTCTTATGATCTCTGTGTATTTAGAAAAAATATTTCCCATGATTTGGTTCTAGTTTCTTGCCCTTTTCACAAGTGGAAACCAAGCAGAAAAGACTTTTACTCTTTAAATTTCTTTTAGTGCTTTTTGTCACTTCTAATTGAAATGACACTGCATTTTTAAAAGTTGTGAAGTGTGAGATGACACAGGGGGAAATTTTTTTAATTCCATGGGGAGCTACAGAAGACACACTTCATAGTTGCAACATAAACATAGTGAAGAGTGTACACTTAATTTTTCTTTTCCTGGGAATGCCGTTATTATTTCCATTTCATTGTTTTCAAAATGATTGAAAATGGTCAGTTTCTTTTTTTAAAAATTTTTTTATAGTTTATTTATTTTTGAGACAGAGAGAGACAGAGCATGAGTGGGGGAGGGGCAGAGAAAGAGGGAGACACAGAATCTGAAACAGGCTCCAGGCTCTGAGCTGTCAGCACAGAGCCTGATGCGGGGCTCGAACCCATGAACCGTGAGATCATGACCTGAGCCGAAGTCGGATGCTTAACCGACTGGGCCATCCAGGCGCCCCAAAAGTGGCAGTTTCATATTCCTCCATAAACATACTGAGTGGAAAATGTCAAATTTAGGCATTTCTCCTGTCTGATAACATGATTTGTATTATAAGTCATTGGTGATAAGTGAACTGCTAGGACGATTAAACCAGAAGGTCACACAATATATGTATCTATCACATGAGATTTTAATCCCAAGTTTTTTTTAAAGCTCCTATTTATTTCTAATGAAAAAAGTATATAGTAAATCCTTTAAGTAACTACAGAAACACAAAGTGGAGGCAAAAGTGAAAATAGAAAAATACCTGAATGAATGGAATTACTGTTAAGTTAGCATTAAGTTAGGCTTTATTCTTCATAATTAGAAAGAAACAATTGAAAGTTCAATTTCTTCTCTAAAGCAGTGATCTTATGCGAAGGTCAATAACACAATAATGTCCCAGGTAATTTGTTATTAATAACTGTTAAAGTTTTTGATTTCTTTATTTTTTAAAATATAGACAGAAAGGAATTACTTTTACTCGCCTACATTTCTGAGTGGGAAAGAAAGGTGTGAGAGTACAATTATGTTGCGTTATATATAGAAGTTTGGATACATGTAAAATGTAAATCACATCTGATAGAAGAATCAAAGTGGTAGAAAGATGGAAAGACTGCTAGTTTAAATGGTGGGGATTCTTTCCCCATGACTGATTGGTGCATATTGGTTCTCTGCATTAATTCAAGATCTTAAGAGTATATTATGAACTTCCAGAATATCACAGCTGTGCAGGCATTACCTGTAAAGGGATGATGTAATGGCTAGTAGCAGAAGATAGACAAATACTAATGATATCAACACCATCTGGAATAAAACACTTTAAAATATAACCTATTTTTCTGAGTAGTTTTACATTCACAGAAAAATTAAGAGGAAGGTATAAGAGGTTTCTCATATATCCCATTCCCCTACACAGGCATAGCCTAACCCATTATCAATGTCCACCATCAGAGCAGCACATTTGTTAAAACTGATAAAACTACATTTAACCATTGTTTAATTAAGATTCACTCTTTGTGTTGTATATACTATGGGTTTGGACAAATTTATAATGACATGAACCTACCATTATGGTATCATATAGAGTAGATTCACTGTCCTAAAAGTCCTCTGTGAGCCTTATATTCATCTTTCCCCACCCCCTAACCCCTGGCACCCACTAATTTTTTTCTTTCTCCATAGTTTTACTGTTTTCAAAATGTGATGTAGTTGGGATTATATAGTGCATGGCCTTTTCAGATTGGCTTCTGTAACTTAGTAATAGCACTTAAGATTCCTCCATATTTTTCATGACTTGATAGCTCATTTCTTTTTAGTACTGAATAATATTTCGTTAACTAGACGTATCATAATTTATTTATTCACCACCTGCTGAAGGATCTCTTAGTTGCTTCTGAGTTTTGGCAATTATTAATACAAATGCTATAAACATCTATGCACAGATTTTTGTGTGAACGCTGTTTTCAACTCTTTAGGGTAAATAACAAAGTACACAATTTTGGGATTTTATGGTAAGAGTATGTTTAGTTTTGTAACAAACCACTCAACTATCATCCAAAGTGACTGTCCCATTTTGAATTCCCACCAAGAGTGGATGAGAGTTCCTTTGCTCCTCATCCTCACTAGCATCTGATGTTGTCACTGTTCTGAATTTTGGCCATTCCAATCAGTGTGTAGTCTCATTGTTGTTTTAACTTACATTTCCCTGATGACATGTGATGTGGAGCATCTGTTCAAAGGCTTGTTTGCCATCCATCTTCTGTGGTGTGGTGTCTTTTAAAGTCTTTGGCCAAAAAAAAAAAAAAAAAAAAGTCTTTGGCCCATTCTTCAATTGCACTGTTTGCTTTTTTATTGTTGAGTTTTAAGAGTTCTTTGTATATTTTGGATAATGGTCTGTATCAGATGTGTCTTTTGTAAATATTTTCTCCCAGTCAATGGCTTCTTTTTCATTTTCTTGACAGTATCTTTTACCAAGGAGAAAATTTTAATTTTAATGAAATCCAGTTTACCAATTGTTACTTGCATGGCCGGTGCTTTTGGTGTTCTATCAAAAAAGCTATTGTCAAACCCAAGGTCATCTAAATTTTCTCCTCTGTTATCTTCTTGGAGTTTTATACTTTTTCATTTTACATTTAGGTCTTTTATCCATTTTGAGTGAATTTTTATGAGGGGGGTAAGGTCTGTGCCTAGATTCATTTTTCTGCATAAAAATGTCCAGTTGATCCAACACCATTTGTTGAAAAGACTCCTTGCTTCATTGATTGTCTTCACTCTTTTGTCAAAGATCAGTTGACTATACTTATGTGGGTTTATTTCTGGGCTCTCTATTCTATTTTATTGACCTTTTTGACAGACTGTCTATTCTTTTGCTAATACCACATTGTCTTTATAATAAATGTTGAAGTTGGGTAGTGTCAATCCTCAGACTTTGTTCTCCTTCAATATTGTGTTAATCATTCTGGGTCTTCTCCCTCTCCATAAAAACTTTAGAAGCAGTTTTCCATTGTCTAGAAAATAGCTTTCTGGGATTTTTATTGGGATTGCATTAAGTTTATAGATCAAATTGGGAACTACTGATATTAGGACAATATTGAGTTTTTGTATCCATGAACATTGATTATCAATTTATTTAGTGTTTTTTAAAATTTTTAATGTTTATTTATTTTTGAGAGACACAGAGTGAGATTAAGTGAGGAAGGAACAGAGAGAGAGAGGGAGACATAGAATCTGAAGCAGGCTCCAGGCTCCAAGCTGTCAGCACAGAGCCCGACGTAGGGCTTGAACTCACAATCTGTGAGATCATGACCTGAGCCGAAGTTGGACACTCAACTGACTGAGCCACCCAGGGACTCCTGTTTAGATTTTCGATTTTTCTCATCAGAGTTTTACAGTTTGTCTCATATAGATCTTAAACATATTTTGTTAGTTATGCGTACAACTATTTCACATTGGGGGGGACAATATAAATGGTATTTTTTATTTCAAATTCCACTTATTCATTGCTGTTATATAAGACAGTGATTGACTGTTGTATATTCACCTTGTATTCTCCAAACTTGCTGTACTTACTTATGCCTTCCAGAGGGTTTTTTTTTTTGATGATTCTTTCAGGTTTTCTATATAAATGATCATGTTATCTCTGAACAAGTCCATTTTATTTCTTCCTTCCCAATGTATTACTTTTTATTTCCTTTTCTTGTCTTATTAATTAGTTAGGACTTTCATGAAAGCAGTGGTGAGCGGGACCATCCTTGTTTTCTTATCTTAGTGGCAAAGTTGAGTTTTTCATCATTAAGTATGATGTTTACTATAGTTTTTATAGGCATCCTTTGTCACATTGAGAAATTCTCTATTCTCTCTTTATGAGAGGTTTTTTTTTTCTTGTGAATGATATTAGATTTTGTTAAATATTTTCTCTGCATCTATTGACATAATCATGTGAGTTTTCTTCTTTTTAATCTGTTGATGTGATGAATTACATTAATTTATTTTTGAATGTTCAACCAGCTTTGCATACCTGAAATAAATCCCACTTGATCGTGGCTTATAATTCTTTTTAACACATTGTTGGATTTGATATGCTAAACTTTTTTTTTTGAGGATTTTTGCATCTATGGTAATGAGAAATATTGGTCTGTACACTTTAAGAAATATTTTTGTCTGATTTTGGTATTGGGCTCAGGTGGTAAGGTCAGGAGCTTGGAGATTTCTCTTTCCCTAAGTCAGTTAGTCTCTGATAAAACCCCAGTTATTTGGGTTCTGGTTTAATAATTTCTCCTGAACACAGACATTGGTAAGGAACAGAATGCTCTAGTGTATTTCAAAATTGTTCCTTTCTCTCTACCCCTGCTGGAGGAATAAAGCAATCTTTCTCCAGTATTCACTGTGAGAACCTGGTAGAGATCCAGAAGACAAATTTCACAGAATGTGGGATCTTCCAATGACTGGGTCCCCCTGGAGTTTTTATCTATTGGGCTTCCCACACTGAGCCTCCAACAATTCATCAGTTATACTTTGGGTTGTTGTTTGGTTCCCCACCCCTAGTACTGGTTCCCGTGGAGGTTTCAGCTGATGGGTTTCTGTTCCAGTAAGTTCTGATTCTTTGTATTTGATTGTGAGTCATCCAACTTTGGAGGCAGTGGTTTACCCTATGAGCCATTTCTCTTACAGATCTAAGAAGGTTGTTGATTTTTTAGTTGGTTCAGCTATTTACTTGTTAAAACAGAGTCACTACTTCCAAGCTTTTTATATGCCAAAACAGAGGACAGAATATATGACTCCGTTTAAAAGTTTGCTGCTCATTATTTCATCTGAACCTCACAAATCCATAAGTGTTTTAGGGAGCTATTTTTTTATTTCCTTCATGATAAATAAGAACCCAAAAAGATAGAAAACCTTGCAAAAGACTATGCTGTCTCAAGAATGAAAACCAGTCTATTATGGCTCAGGAAATTTCTGGACTGCTCTGAATGACCTGAATTTACCTAAGTGGAGACCAGAACCCCAAACCTGAGGTTCTTCTGGCTTGGATTAAACAAACCCCGGGGTGGAAGTAGCTGAACTCCCATCTTAAATTGTTAGCCAGAAGCTTCTGTCAGCAGCAGCTGGGCTGGTCATGGCAAGTTGTCATGGCCCAAGTTAGCTCTCTGCCCAGTACTTTGGGCCATCTGTGCAAATGCCAGCCAGGACTGGACCGGAAGTGATAAGATCTTTCCCCAAAATGCTCAGTCCTCCCAAAGTCTCAGGCTTTAAGAGCTGACTAATAACTACCAGGAACATTTTTTTATGTCACAAGTGCTAGAGCTCATTACTGAAATGTCATTAGCCTGAAAGAGCCTAGAGTACAAAGAATTATGTTTTCTTTATCTTGTTTTTCTGGCAATTCACCGGTCAGATAATTATTGAATCTAAAGCATTTTTAAAGCCTAAAATGAAAAATTCATTTAAAGCAATAGAAAGCAGATGGTGATCAGGTACAGGAGAATGAACTCAATTACAAACAGGTGTATTTTTTTGCGCTACAGATTAGATGAAATCTGATTATGTCTGTGACTTATTTTTAAAACAACACATCCCTAACATCACAGTGTAACACCAAGCTTTGGGAGACAATAAAGCTCCTCGTTGTCTTGGAAATAATGCTGTCTTCTGCTTCCTCAGGAAATTAATTTCATGACAAACTAGAGTGCAATGGTCTAAACTGGCATCAAGATTTTCCTAACTGGGGAGAAGCAATGAGATTGATAAAGTGTTTGTGAAGGTAATCAATGATGCCAGAATGTAATAATTCTGAGATCAAGTATCAGATCTGTTTTGGGGTAGAAAAATACTGTACTAATTTAAAGGATAATATCTGGCATCAGCCACATTTGAATTTAAATTATAATTACTTTGTGAGATCAGAAAACTATTTCACCTTTTCTTCTTCCAAATGTTTATCTTAATGTGTATCTTAAAAGACTGTTTTGGGGTTAATGAGATTTTATAGAGATGATAGAAGTAGATGTCTCACCATAATACTAGGCATATAATAAGCTCTTAACAATCTACAGTTTAAAAATGCAATCAGGGGTGCCTGGGTGGCTCAGTCAGTTAAGTGTCTGACTTTGGCTCAGGTCATGATCTCATGTTTCGAGAGTTCGAGCTCTGCATTGGGCTCTATGCTGGCAGCTCAGAGCCTGGAACCTGCTTCAGATTCTGTGTCTCCCTCTCTCTCTGCCCCTCCCCCACTCATGCTCTGTCTTTGTCTCTCTCTCAAAAATAAGTAAACATTAAAAATGCAATCAAATGGTGTGAAAGATATAGGTATCTTACTGGGGTATTCTAATTATCACTTGCATAATTTTGATTATTTTAATTAAAATGAAAGATATTCAGGCTATCATCAAAAAAAGAAGACATAAATTTTGGCAAAGAAGTAGAGAAAAGGAAACCCTTGTGTACTGTTTGCTAGGATTGTAAACTGGTACAGCCACTATGCAAAACAGTACAGAGGTCAATCAAAAAGTTAAAAATAAAACTACCATATGATTCAGAAATTCTACTTCTGCGTGTATATCTAAAGGAAATTAAAACACTATGTTAAGAAGTTATCTGCACCTCCATGTTCATTGCAGCATTATTTATAATAGCCAAGACATGGAAACAATTGAGGAGGCCATCAACAGAGGAAAGAATACAGCTATGAGATACACACACACACACACATACATATACACAATGGAATATTATTCAGCCATACAAAAGAAAGAAATCTTGTCATTTATGATGACATGGACATATCTTGAGGGCGCTATGCCAAGTGAAATAAGTCAGATAGAGAAAGGCAAATACTGTATGATCTCACTTATATGTGGAATCTTAAATGAAACACCCCTAAAGAAAAAACTAAAAAAAAAGAAAAAAAAGAAAGAACCCAAACTCTTAGAAAAAGAAGATCAGATTTGTGGTTACCAAAGGTAGGAAGTAGGGGTAAAGGGAATTAGAGAAAGGAGCTCAAAAGATACAAACTTTCAGTTATAAGATATTAGAGATGTGATGTATAACATGGTAACTATAGTTAACATTGGTCTACAGTATATTTGAAAGTTGTTAATGTGGTAGATCCTTAGAGTTTTCAATACAAGGGAAAATAATTCCCTTCTTTTTTTTTGTTTTTGTATCTATATGAGATGATAGATGTCAACTAAACTTACCATGATAATTATTTCATAATATATATAAGTGAAATCATTATGCATTACACCTTAAGCTTATACAAAGCTATATGTCAATTATATCTCAATAAGCTGGGAAAAATATAATAAAACAAAAAGAAGAGAAGCTCCAAACAAACAAAAAAGAAAGACAAGATATTTGGAAATATTGTGGCACTTAATCTTAGAAATTATGTGATACTATTAACACCAATATATGTTTCACTTTTTAGTCCCGTCCATGGTGCCTTCCTGAGTTATCAATTAATGGTAGGAAACACAAACAGTAAGGTCAAATACGGCAATTGCTTTTCTCTCAATCTCTTTCTAAGGACAAATGGCATCCACTGTTCTAGGTCTGCATGAACAAAATGCACTATGTCCAAGCTTCCAGCGGTTAAAAGCTAGATCTAAAAAGAAGTGATTAAGCAGCTGGGCTTAGGATTTCAAGTGTGGACAGGAATTTCTAAGACTTGGCAGTTATCAATGCCTCAGTATCATGGTTTCTTGTAATTTTTTTGTTTCTTAGTTTATGGGGACAAAGCTGGTATTTCAACCTATCAGTCTACCAAGATTTTGTCCCCTAATCCTCCTACTGTGGGGGGATTGCTCCTCCCCTCTGTCTCATGTCAGAGGTGGTATTTTAAATGCTTACAGGCAGTTAACAAAGACAATGCTGGCATCTGATGTCTGTCTGATTTAATGTTCTATAAGTGGTAAATGTTTGGCACCAAGAAAGCAGGTAAAATCTTTTGGGAAAAGCAAGCTCAGATACGGAAGTCGGGAGTCCTGGTTTATGCTGGCTTGGCCATTCATGAGTTTTGACACTCTACCTTTGTAATTTCCCATCTTTGAATAATAATAACTGAGTCTCTTTCCTGAGGAACATTTCTTATCGCAAATTAGCCATGAGATGTGAGGTGAGTTTCTTTGCTAGTTAAATTGGGTGTCCTGACAGGAAAAGGTCTGTATAGTGGGTGGGCCGGTTTGTCTTCAGACTTCTCTCTACCTTGTGACAGACACAAAAATTCAATGGGTAGGAAACCTCATAAGCCAAGACTTCAGGGTTCAGCACAGTTGAGTAAAAGTCAGGACCAGATATGACCCTTTGAGCTGTCTGAGGAGGTCAGGTGTATGGACCAATGGGTACCCTTTGTCCACAGTGCTTCTTGAGCAAGAGTGTGCTGGCATTTTCAACCTGGTTGTTGCTTGCTGTTGCTATACCATCTATGAACACTCTTGGATAGTGTTGGCTGTTGAATTAACTTTCTGAACAATCTCAGATCAGATGACAACTGAACATGGAAGGATTTTTAGGGTAAACAAGGTATAAGCAATTTGTACTTCATTATTGTCTACACTGACAAGGTATAACCATGTAGTAAGTTGAATCAGTGATCAGCTGGTGGCCTGGAATTGGTTATCATTTTATTAAAAAAAAAAAACCCATTCATAACATATGTAAACTCATTAACTAAATCTCTCATAGGTAAACTATGTATGTCTTAAATAAACTGGATCCACCACAATCTAATCCCTGATGTCTATATACATCCTAAAACAAAGCAATTCTTCCCCCACGAGTGTTGAGATGAATTAACAGATCCCATGCTGTGAATTTACTTTGCCAAGATCATACCCTCTTAGTAATTTTTGAATACCTGAAGAAATCCCTGTGTAGAACATTATTATTAAGAAATGCCAGTCTTCTAAACCAAAGGCAGTAGATTATAGCTTCTTTGTATGCACTTGCTAGCATTCAAGGGATTCAATTTTTAGCTGTTGTAATTTTAATACTGGCCATAGCTAATAGAATTATGCATTAGGTTCTGGAATTGTTCCTTTATGTGAATATAGCCAGTGAACCATTCTGAAATCCAAAAATTATATAGATTTTTAAAAACTAGCTACATTGGCAATATACACTTGGGACTGACTTGGGCTGAGACTGAGCAAAATTTTAATTACCTACAAATTATTGAGCATTGTAGTTATTTAAAATTTTGTAAATTTTCACTTATTTTGTTTTTAACAATGCTGCTTACCATTAAGTAGCTGGTATCTGTTAGTGTCTGTTTAAATCTCCACATTGCCAATCACCCCTACAGATGGGATACTTCAGAATATAGAGTCATCATGTATTATGCAATACTGATGACATTTTAGGTACTTAGGGTAGCCTTTCCAGACTGAACTGAACAAATAGTTGTCTTCAGCTGAAATGAAGGTGGAATCCCTTCATTCCTAGCTATTTATCCTTTAGCAGATAAGCTCTCACATCTTTTGTGAGATAACCCTCTTTTGTCCTAAAGATTTATATTTTCTCTGTCACTCCATCTGCCTGTACTAGACCAAAAGAGAGGTCAACCCAGCCAGATATTGGCAGATGGATTTGAAGGACCACCTCCCATATCTGACGATAACACTTCCTGGAATGAATATCTCTTCATCTTCATCATCTGGGCTATCTTCTTTATTCTAAAGCAATGAACCAAGTATACCTGACCAGCATGGACTGAAGGAAATCAGACACCAGTGAACAGTCTACATAGGCTCAGGATATTCTGACAAGGGAAAAAGCTAACTTCTCAAAAGTGTTTATTTATTTTTGGAAAGAGAGAGAGACAGAGACAGAGACAGACAGAGAGAGAGGAAGAGACAGAATCCGAAGCAGGCTCTAGGCTCTGAGCTGTCAGCACAGAGACCGATGCGAGGCTCAAACTCATGAACGGTGAGATCGTGAGCTGAGCCGAAGTCTGACGCTTAACCGACAGAGCCACCCAGGCGCCCCAAAAGAACTAACTTTTTAACCCAGAGAAAAATCTTAGTCATAATCTGTCTGACTTCCTCACACTGAGTCCCAGAGACTCTGATGATATGTCTAAGGCTCAAGGTGAATAAGTGTAATAGTCAAGATTGGAATCTATATCCCAATTTCCTCAGCTATAAAACAGGGATAACAATAACCCATCTCATTGAGGGGTCATGATGTGTATGTTTTATCTGCAGCCCTTTCACCTGTGGGACATTTTTTCAAATATTTCAACCTACCTGTTTGGTTCTCTTGGTAAGAGATTATGCCTAAATGCATAAATGTGTACATTCCTAATCATGCTTATCTGAGCTTCAAATCTCTCATCTGTAAAAGATGGCTAATTTGAATAGTCTCATGTGGTTTGACAGTATGAAGTAACCTAATAGATATGAAAACCCATATAGACTGTAATTTTCAAATATTGATTGATGTTATTATCTCTGTGAGTTCTTGTCTCAGTGTAACCTCAGATATCTTTAAGAGAACATCAGTCATATGAATTAAATTTGGGATATAATCAAGGAATCAGATTAGTTAGCAGAAATAATTAACCTAAAAATATACCTTTCTTGAATGGGGAAAGAGATGTTGTTGGGGAAGCAGTATGGTTGTAACAAAACAATACCAGTGTGAAGCTATTTTGTAGCTAAAGCCTTCCCTGGGCAGTCCTATTGCGTTTGGATATATCTTATTCTCCATTGGCCACCATGACATAAAATTTGGTTGCTACAGATTGCCATGAAACTATTCTCAGAACCAGAATCAGATACCTGCATGCTAAAGTAAGATAGACAAAAATAAAGTTAAAATATAAGGTGATTGTCCAAAAATTCTTAATTTCAATTTTTTTAAACTTTTATTTATTTTGGAGAGACAGAGAGAAACATAGCACTAGTGGGGGAGGGGCGTGGAGAGAGAGAGAGAGACATAGAATCTAAAGCAGGCTCCAGGCTCTGAGCTTTTAGGACACAGCCTGGCACCTGGCTCGAACTCACAAACCACTAGATCATGACCTGAGCCAAAGTCAGACACTTAACCAGCTGAGCCCCCCAGGAGTCCCCCCCCGCCAAATTTTTTATTTTAAAATGATTTTATATATAAATATAGTTACAATAACTGATTGCTAGTGTACATATCATGAGATTCAAAATATACAATGGTATGTTCTTTTTATAATTGTAAGATAACAAAACTCCAGTAATATCTATTTAAGCTACTGATTGGCAAAATGTGCTTTGAGAAAGCTGGACATGGTTTGTTTTGCTTGTTTCTTGCAAAGAGGCTGAAGGGAAGGAGCCTCACAGTAGCAAAGCTTTGGGAACTTGTCCCGGTCTAAGACAACAGTCTTTGGGATATTTGTTTCAATATGGAATTAATTGGCTCTATTGGATATTTTTAATCCCTGTTTCCAAAGACAATATCAATAGTACCAGTCATACTTCCTGTTTAAGGATCCTGACTGTTATAACCACAGAGGCATCATACATAAATGCTTTCTGGAATGCGGACAGATATAAATAAACCAAAAGATCAAGGTGCATTTACTTTTCTTGATCGTTGCACTCACTCTACATACCGTTTCCATTACTCCCTTCAAAATTATATTCAGCGAAATGTCTTCCATTATGAACGCATTTATTGAATTCTGATTAGTTCAGAATAACAAACTAAATAAAAACAGTAGCACTGTGGAGCCAATTGATGATCGTAATCAAATTTGACCCCAATAGTAACTCCTTAGAAAGTGAAATAGTAATTGAACCAATTGAAATAACGAACCATCTCCCTCTGATTAGTAGACGTTAAGGAAACAAAGGAGAGCTGACATAAACAGTGATTATATTGGCCTTAGATTAGGTTGGTGCTCTAATCCTTTACCCAAATGAAATCTATTGACCAACCTGTACTTTCTTTAAAAATCACAGCATGAACTAAACACAGGAGATGAGTCACAGCCCCGTGCAGTGCTGAACAAACTGGCTTAAGTCATGATTCATGAGACTTTAGCTTGGGGAATTGCAAATTCTTTTCTTCTTATTCAAAAGTTAAAAGGAAAGAAAGGAATTCTTAATTGTGATTCTAAGGAACAATAAAAAGTGCTTTTATATTTATGTCAATCCTCTGTCTTCTGAATTATATTAAATAAATGATTAAACTTTATATCCTATGTACTTTAAATCTAAAGGAGATAATTTTATAGTAGTTCTAGCCCTGAGCCAGAAATTAAAAGTTCAGAAAGACTTATTCGACTTTTTAGAATAACTCCCTTTCTTGAAAAGCCTACGAACACAAGTGCTAAGGCATCATTAAGTATAAAAAATATTTAGGTCAAGAAATGACAGTAGTAATACAAAGAAGAAACCAGGACAGTTGAGAAACAGCACTCAGATAATGATGCCTCATTAGTACATTGAAATAGTCAGATTTTTAAATAATGGTCTAAAACAGAAACTAGGCCACTTGGTTCACACTGGGGCAAGGGTTATAAAGACACGGCTCTTCCACAAGACAAACATCTTCAGGGCAAAAATCTTGGCTTTGTTTTCTTGTATTATTAAAAAAAATGGGTGGCACAGCGCCACAATAGGAGAAAAATTTGATTTCTGAGGCTGCCAGGATTAAAATTAAAGTAGGTTTTAAATAAAATCAACAAAAGCATTCCTTGTATGGAGAGTATTTGACATTCTTTGACTGACTGCCCAACGTCTAATTCTGATGGTATTCTAATTCCTCCCTGGAGAGCTACCTCTTCCTCATTCTGTGTCTTTTTGTGGGAATATGTTTCCTTCTGCATGCTTTAAGCTGTATTGCAGAGAGGTGTGTAGCATCCCTTTCCTCCTCCTTGTGTTTCAGAGAAGTGGGTGTAGGACTTAACCTTGACTGACTGGGTGCTTTCCTCCAGGTTTTCAAACGTTGATAGTGTGAACGAAGGGCAGAAAAAATGGTTGGATAGACTTATTTGTAGTGGCCACCATGGAGAAGTTGCCTGATAGATTTTTCTCAGAGACATTTGTATGTTTCCAGGTGCTAGCCCAGTTGTGCCCCCTTATAATTTGATCCTTCTATTTTCATCAATTCTGCGAGACTCTGAATTCTTCCTAGTTAGTTCCCTTTGCTTAAGGGTCCATTTCTGTTTCTTGCTCCATGAAACCACAACTGTTCCATTGTGAAAGTTAAATATAGCCAAGTTGCAAGGTTAAGCATAAATGCAATGAGCTTCAAGTTTCCCTGCAGAGTAGGGGTTATTGCATTTTGGAACCTTTTGGAGATATTTTAAGAATGAAAGCACTTCTAGGGCACCTGGGTGGCTCAGTTGGTTAAGTGTTCAACTTCAGCTCAGGTCATGATCTCATGGTTTATGAGTTCAAGCCCCATGTTGGGCTTTCTACTATCAGCATGAAGCCGGCTTCAGATCCTCTGTCTCCCTCTCTGTCTGCTCCTGCTCTGCTCTCTCTCTCTCTCTATCAAAAATAAACATTAAAAAAATGGAAGCACTTTGAAAGGAGATGCATAGTATTAGTTTTCATATACCTTGAATCTCTGATCACGCTTCTTATCAAGGGATGAATTGTTCCTAAAAAATTTGAGACCACCTGACATACTATACAGCCTAGTCTGTACAGGGATGAGGGTAGAAACCTACCTTTGTATCTCAAGAAGTTCACAGGAGAGTTTTGTGGTCTTGATTTTATTGTTAGGTAGGAGCTCCCACTGATCCCTTCCACATCTCTTTATTTAAATACTACATAAAAGTAGTCAAAGATGGGGAGAATGAATTAATAGTATATATTCAAAATCGGCAAAAGTCGAGCAATCATGCAGTTCAGTCCCTTTCCTTCTATAACATCTCCTGATCAGTTGCACTGTTGATTGCACCTTTAGGTATTGAATGTTCACTACCTCACCAGGACGGCTGTACTTATTAGAATCTTTCTTTAGACTTTGAACCCAAATGTAGTTTCAATCCAAATACAGTTTCCTTTAAATTGGATATATTTGTTGATTATAAAATTGATCTATAGAGAGACAGAAAAGTTTACTTCAAATATTTGCCCATGAACCATTAGATCCTTTTTTGTTTCTATATCTATATCACTAATTAAAGGTTAAAAATGGGGCAATGCAGATGACATACAGAAACTCCTAAGGATGCCACTAAAACATGACTAAAAGAAATAAACAAATTCAATAAGGTTGTAGGATATAAGATCAATATGCAAAATTCCTGTGTTTCTATTATAATAGCAGTAAATAACCCAAAAAGTAAAGAAAACATTTCCATTTATAATATCATTAAAAAATTTTAACATACTAAGGATAAATGTAAGCAAAGGGCAAATCCTGTACCCTGAAAATTACAAAAGATTGTTGAAATAAATGAAAAAATATCTAATTACATCTATGTGGTCTTTTGACATCTCAGTTTTATGGATCAGAAGACCTAATGCTGTTAAGATGACAATATTTCCCTAAATGATCTACAAATTCAACATGATCACAATCAAAATGCTAGCTGACTTTTTATAGAAATTGACAAGCTGACCCAAAAATTCATTTAGAAATGCAAGGGTCGATAGATAGCCAACACAATTATTGAAAAACAAGAACAAAATTGAAAGAGTCACCTTCCATATATAAAAATGTACCATAAAGCTGCAGTAATCAAGATAGTGTGGCATTGGCCTAAGGATAGATGTATAAATCAATTGGGAGTTCAGAAATAATCCCTTATATTTATTAAAATGATATTCAACAAGAGTACCAAGACAATTAAATGAGGGTAATGATTGGTCTTTTTAACAAATAGTGCTGATGTAAATGGTTATCCACATGCAAAAGAACAAAGATGGACCCCTTATGCTACACACAAAAATTATGTCAAAATGGATCATAGGCCTACATATAAAATTTAAAAGAATAAGAGTTTTAGAAGAAAACATAGAATTAAGTCTTTATCACCTTATATTAGGCGATGGTTTCTTAAATGTGGGACCAAAAGCATGTGCAAAAAAAGCAATAATAGATATATTGGACATCATCAAAATTAAAATGTTTTGTGCTGCAAATGAGAGGAACAGAAAACGAAAAGGACAGATATTCAATGGAAGAAAATATTTACAAATCATATATCTAATAATAAACTTATATCCATAATATTTAAAGAACTCTTACAACTCACCATAAAAGCACAAATAACCTAATTTCAGAAATGAGAAAAGGATTTGAATGCTCTTTTCCCCAAAGAAATTATACAAGTGGCCAATAAACACATGAAAAGTACTTATAAGCCATCAGGGAAATGTAAATCAAAACTACAATGAGATACCACTTCACACCCATTAGGATGGTTACCATCAAAAAAATGTTTAATAACAAGAGTTAGAGAGAGTGAAGGGAAATTGGAACCCTTATAATTTTTATTGCTTGTGGGAGTGTAAATTGGTACTACTGCTTTGGAGAATAGGTTAGGAGATCCTTCAGATATTAAACATGGAGTTACCATATAACTCAACAATTCCATTCCTAGATAGGCACCCACGAGAGATAAAAACACGTGTCCACACAAAAACTTGTACACAAATGTTCATAGTTGTGTTATTCATCATAGCCCCAAAATGAAATAACCCAATGCCCACAAACTAACAAATAGATAAATAAAATGTGATATATTCATATGATGAAATATTATTTGCCCATAAGAAAGAATGAAGATATTTGTACATGAACATTCACAGCAGCAATATTCATTGTAGCCCAAAGGGTGGAAACAACCCAATGTCCATCAAGAGAAGAATTGAGACACAAAATATGGTACATATTCAGTGGATACTATTCAGCATTAAAACTCTGACACATACTACAACAACTTTGAAAACATTATGCTAAGTGAAGTAAGCCCACATAATCTATAATTCCATTTATATGGAATGTCCAGAATAGCTAACACTATGGAGAGAGAAAATAGATTAGTATTTTTCTGGAGCAGTTGGGAGGGAAATGGGGAGTGGCTACTAATGGGTATGGGTTTCCTTTCTGTTGTGATGAAAATATTCCAAGATTTGATATTGGGGATGCACAACTCTGTAAATATACCCCAAACCAATTGAGTTCTGTACTTTAAATGTGTGAGTTTCATGGTATGTGAATTATATCTCAATAAAGCTTTTTAAAACTAAAGGGGAGATTTGGTGGCTTAGTTGGTTAAGTGGCTGACTTCAGCTCAGGTCATGATCTCACCATTTGTGAGTTCAAGCCCTGCGTCAGGCTCTGTGCTGACAGCCCAGAGCCTGGAGCCTGCTTCAGATTTTGTGTGTGTGTCTCTCTCAAACAAATTAATAAACATTAAAATAAAAATTAAAATGTATTAAAAACAAACAAACAAGGCAAGACCAAGAACAGATCTTTGGATAGGCTAAATAGGCTAAATATAGAAAAGGAGTATCTTCATCACTCTGTCTGATTCCTTTGCAGTGTTCACTGTTTTTTGGAATTACTGTGCTTGTTTTGATCTAATTGCCTGTCTTTTTCACTAGCCCTTGAATTCCTGGAGCATGGGGATTAACTTCTGTCCTGTTTACCATTGTATTCTCAGCACTGAATACTGTGACTGTCACTTATAGATAGCTAATAAAGATTTGTTATTGTTGGTAAGCCAACTGAAACTTACTTTTAAGCCGAAACTAATCCATTAAACAAGTCATACAGGAATGCTTTCCAAATGGTCAAGAATCCGACTTGACAATCTAAATTTTTCTGTGTTGCTCATGAAAATATTTTGAGAGACCACATCAATAGCCATGTAGAAATCTAGTTACTTGCCATCCACAGTATTGCACTGCAACATTAATAAAGTGGAATGAGCTGAGTTGGCATAACATTCTTAATGAGCCTGAAACAACATAAGAGTTTCACATCATGGGAATGAGTTTATCAAGAGTTCAAAAGGCTAAGACTGCATGGGAAAAAAAGTTTACACATAATTCCTATGCCAATATTTCCCATAGCACTGACATCCTAATAATGATTATCTTAAATATATACAGTATTCTCCTGCTTACAAGGAACTTTCACATCTATCTTCATTTGGCCAAAGTCAAGTGAATGTAAGTCCATCCAGATTCTAAAGATTCTTATCATTGTGCATTAAAAAAAAAAAAAAAAAGAACAATGCTATCTAATGTCAGCCCTAGTGACCTGCAGTGACTGCCTATCTTTTAAACTCTTCAGGGATACTATAGACTCTGGAGGGGAATTCCATGCTTCACTCATCCAGAATCATACTATTTGTTGTTTTATACTTTAATGGCTTCTGTGTATGGCATCCTTTGATACAGATCATCTATACAGGATTTTCTTCTCTCAAAGTATTTTTTAGGATCCATGTCCTACTTGCCATCCTCTGCTACAAAGGTATCTCCAGGTGGTTCCCTTATTACCTCCTATGACCAATGGTTGACTCACAATTTTGATGGCTCCAGTCTTCTGGTGGCAGAACTTCTCATCTCTTTGTGTGGCCCTACTTTGAAGTCATTAACTGTCCACGGATGTCAAGTAATTAACCTCCTAACTGAACAATGATTATCTTTTAGCCAAGTCAGTCCTTAAAATTTTTCTCTTTATATTTAATATTAATATTGATAATAATTAGTAAATGGGAATGAGAAATGGAGAGCAAGCAGATACTACCGCAAAGATAGATTTTTTTCTCTGTTAATCTTGTCTGGGAGAACACTAATCAAACTGGAGAAACAATTGGAGTATGTTCCCATCTCTTAATGAGGAGAAACTTTTGTTCTCTGCTTTTGAAACCTGATAACTCAATTTTCAGGCGTATTATTGCTTTTAAAATTGATACTAGCATTACAATATTGCCATCTAGAATAAATAAGTACATGAAATGATTAATTGACCCCAAATCTTAAGTGTGACAGGCCAAATGTTACCATTTGATTGACTTAGTTAATGTTTCCTGTGCCACTGGCTTAACAGGTATACATGTGTTCATAAGAAACTCCACAGAAACCTCCACAGCATCTTTAAAGAATAAGAGTTTATTAAATTATTAACGTCTATATAAATAAATGCTCAAAATCTAGAGCTGGCACAGACTTTGTACTGGTTCCTTGATAATTATTTCAAAAATTAAAGAAGTGCTTTGAATTTCTTGGGAAGTGAAGGTGGGGCTCAGAATCAAATCTCTTCTTCTGTGTGTTGTTTAGATGGTTATAACCTGACTTGTGTTTGGGACAAAAGAGATAAGAAGAGTTAGAAAGACTTCTTCTTGATCATAAACTTAAGCAGTATAAAGAATAAAGCTTTAACTCAACCTAGATCTTCTCTACATATTAATAGTCAAGTTTCCCCTCGTTGCCCTTGCTGAATGATGATGGTATAAACAGGAATCAATGAAAGTTCTTGCTGAACAGAAATATATGTTGGGTAGCATTTGTTGTTTAAAAATTCAATGAAGCAATGTTCTCTGCATCGTCCCTGCAGCTGTGAAATTGCTTGGTTTTACAGAATGCTTGCTTCTTTGCATGGCACTTGACTGTAGTAGCCCTCCAATATTCTATTTCTGTTTCATAGTATTAATAATTCTTTATTTATAGAGAAAAATTATCCAGGATAAAATTTCTTTAATTTTCTCTGTGAATTCCAAGTACTAAATGGTGGCTGATGATTTTAGGACTTGATTTTAGTACATTGCTGTTTCTTTTCCTGAGTTGGTTATTATATAGTGCTTGGGACAATGTTCACTATTTTCTTTCATAGCAAATATAATAATGACATAAGCTTAGAAATGAACCCTGGATTTGTGGGTTCAGAAAGGCGGAACTTGAATTGTACCTCTGGTACTTACTAATTGTGTGGACTTGAAAAATACACTTACATTCTCTGTGTTCTGGTTTCTTCATCTAGTCCATAGGCCATGCCTCAAAGGGAGGGGTGTTATTGGAACTCAAATGTAGTAATGAACGTTAAAAGTCTGGAAACTAGAAAATACAAACACAGATTATGTGGCTTTGTTATTATGAACAGGTTACCTTTCAAAATTTCATTTTTCAGTTAGTTGTTCAGAACACAGAAGATATTATTTCACTACATGGGGAGATTCTCAAATTTACTCAGGTAAGGGACCACCTGGAAGGCACAGTGTTTTTGTCAAATATCATGAAATACTGATGTGTTTAATTCTATCATGGGACATAGTAATATTCAACTAATGAGAAATATGAATTAAGTATGTGTGTAAATTTCATTTAAAGATGTTTATTCATTTTTGAGAGATAGAGAGATAGCATGAGTGAGGGAGGGGCAGAGAGAGAGGGAGACACAGAATCTGAAGCAGGCTCCAGGTTCTGAGCTGTCAGCACACAGCCCAATGCGGGGCTCCAACTCACATACTGTGAGATCATGACCTGAGCGGAAGTCAGATGCCTAACTGACTTAGCCACACAGGCGCCCCATATGTATGTAGTTTCAAGTTACAGCCAAGAACACGTGTTCATGAAAATAATTTTTCCATTTATATGTCATGTATTCCTTGTCCAATCATTATTGCTGCCTTGCCATTTTCTAGGCTTAATTGCAGATAAGAAAGATTTTCAAAGATTTAAGAAATATTCGTGGAAAAATTTTAAATTGAGAATAGATACCAAGTATATGGATTCTACTTTGCCTCCTCTCCTCCCTCCCTGCACTCCACCCCTTCTGTCTACACCATTATAGCTAAGACAGAACCCAATTGTGAATTATCAGTATGTGGGAGAAGAAATTGAGAACCACCATCATAAAGGGTGATTCTGAATCCAGGTTAGCCTGTCTATTTAATCCATAATGTGACTGTTCTAACAGTAATAACAGTACAGGTCATTTATAAACCCAGTGTTTTTAGATTAGAAAATGCTGTCTTTTGAAATGATGAAGAGGGTAAATTCTAATCATCTTTATGGGTGCTTTTAGGATTAAAGAAAAGCAGCTTACAAAGTTTTTTTCTTACATAATACGGAAAAACACTGAGACTGAAATCCTCAAGGAAGCTTCTATTGTCGCTCTTGTTAAAAAGAAATACTTTTACTATTTCAGTGAAGACTTGATAAATGTAAAAATTACAGTTTCTCTTTCCTTTTTGCCTGCTACCTCATCTAACACTTAAAAATACATAGTACTGCCTGAAATCTCTTGACCGTTTGGCTAAATAATTCACTGAAATAGAAGAATCAGACTCAAAAACATGGCCATGATTTGGAACAATTTGATAACTAGCTTCTATCTTCTCTTGACACAGACATACCAATTAATTACTAAATCATAAGTGTAAGAAGTCACATTGCTTTTCCTGGGATTGTTTCTGTTTCCATGGCTTATGCATGTATTTTTCATCAAGCTCTACCTTCTCATGACACACACATCCATTATGGCACAAAGCATCAAATGTAAAAGGCCATAAAACTCGGGGACTGAATTCTGATCCCAATACTGTCCCACTGGACAAGTAAGTCTACTTCCGTGGACATTGACTTCCTTGTCTTTAAAATGAGAGGATGAGATTTAAGGACTTTATCATCCTGAGCCAGACCTATATGCTCCATCTTACATAAGCATTGGGGCCCTGAGCCTGGAAGAATTTATGTCCCCTCCTATCTATTGTCCTCAAAGGCTGAAGTGCATGTCAAGATGTTTTATCTTCCCTAAATAATCTGTAGCCATGTGTCATTCAGGAGTTTCTCCAATCATAGAAGACCCTAGGCATTTGTGTCTTTCGTGTGAAATGATCAATTATTTGCTAAAAGAGAGGTGGTGCTAAAAGAGAGACAATGATAAAGGCGGTAACCCAGTCATGTGCAAATGGAGTCATGGGAGCCTGTCCAGGTGAAGGATACAGGTGTCATGTGTGGCCTTCTCCCCTATCAACTGACTTAGGAGCTGTCAGGAAGACTGGCCCCTGTGATAGTCTGCAGATGACAACAAAAGAAAATCAAGAAAAGCAAATTTTAAAATGTGAGCATGACATGGTAAGAAACGAAGTGTTAAAGACTGAATTAATGTTTGAAATTCCTCATGCATTCTCCATATTAGAATTATATATCCATGCCCTTTGCCATGAGACTCTGCAGTACAACCCACTAGTGTGGTCGGAGTCTGTTTTCCCCACTGGATGTTGGGACTGGATTTTGTGATTGACTTTAATCAATAGAGTGTGAGTAGAAGTGACAGTGCCAGCTCCAGGCTGAGTCCTGCATTCTGTGATTTGTCATAAGAATTGTCATTGATCCAAGAAGAATGGAGAATCATGTGTAGTAGATGTGAAGCCAACCTCTAGCTTTTGATCAAACCCAAATGACCTAAAGGCCAATGCAAAGCTGTACCAACCATCCCACAAATTCCCGAGCAAGGAAAGTAAATGCTCAAGGCCTTTAAGCCCTCCATTTTGGGGTGGTTCACTATCTAGTCTTATTGTGATTATAGCTGACCAAAGCATTTAGAATATGTTATTTAATGTGTTAGAAGATGGAATTAGCAATCAATAAATTAGGTAACAAGTCTACCCACCTTCCCTGTCTTTCTTCTTCCCTGTCTCCCTTTCCCCTTTGCCATCCCTCCTCCCTCTCTCCACAAATGTTTATTGAAAGTCAGCTAAGTTTTCAGAACTGTGCTGGAATGACAAAGAAGGCTGATACAACCTCTTCCCTAATGAAACTTGACAGATACAATACATGTTACAAAGAAGGGCAATGTAATAGTGAGGCATGCACCTGAGAAGTTAACTTAGCTTGCAGGATTGTGAGGGCAGGAGAGTTCAAGTTGAGGGGCAAGTAGATAGGTGGAGAGGAAATTTCCAGGAGATGCAGAAGGATTCACGAAGATCCTGAACTAGGGAAAACTAGGTTTTAAAAACAAAATGAACGTTATCTTCATCCACAACAAGAGTAGAGTTACAGCAAAAGGCAGAGATTAAGACAGAAAGTAATGCCAGGAGCAGGGAGGTAGACAGCTTTGTGGGTTTAGGAAGGGAATTTGGACTGTATTAATAGAGGAATTGGAACCCACTGGAGAAGTTGAAGGCCAATGTTCTTCACTTTGAGAGTTTTAGAAAGATCTTCTGACTTCAGAGTACAGAAGGAATGAGGGAAAGAATGGGCTCAGATGGTTGTAGGCTTTTAGTGGAGTGAGTGAAGTGTCCTTGGTTTAATACAACTTACATAGTTATAATTATGCAAACAGTGAGATTGATTTAATCCAAAAGGGTGATATAACCATTTGGGGAGTATGGAAGACAGTAGGAGGACTTGTAAAAGAATTAAAATCCCCTTTAAAAAATTTTTTAATTCCAGTACAACATACAGTTTAAATAACATTTAATTCCAGTATAACATACAGGGTTATATTAGTTTCAGGTGTACAACATAATGAGTCAATACTTCTATACTTTACGAAGTCTTCATCATGGTAAGTGTAATTTTCAATCCCTACCACCTGTTTTACCCATCTCCCCATCCACTTCCTTTCTGGTGACCATCGATTTGTTCTGTAGAGTTAAAAGTCTTGTTTTTGTTTTGTCTTTTTTTTTCTTTGTTCACTTGTTTTTTTTCTTAAATTCCACACATGAGTGAACCTATATGGTATTTATCTTTCTCTGACTGACTTATTTCACTTAGTATTATATCCTTTAGATCAACCCATGTTGTTGCAAATGGCAAGATTTCACCCTTTTTTAAAATGGCTGATTAATATATATCATTTCTTCTTTATTCATCTATCAGTGGACATTTGGGTTGCTTCCATATATTGACTATTGTAAATAATGCTATGATAAACATAGGGGTGCATAGAACTTTTTGAATTATTGTTTTCATATTCTTTGGGTAAATACCCAGTAGTAGAATTACTGGGTCATATGGTTGTTCTATTTTTAAGTTTGTGAGGAAAAACCATACTGTTTTCCACAGTGGCTGTATCAGTTTGCATTCCCACCTATAGTGCACAACATTTTCCCCGACATCCTCACCAACACTTGTTGTTTCTTGTGGTTTTGAGTGTAGCCATTTTGAAAGGTGTGAGGTGATACCTTATTGTGATTTTGATTTGCATTTCCATGATGATGTTGAGCATGATGTTTGATTTGCATTTCCAAGATGTTGAGCATTTTTTCATGTGTCTGTTGGCCATCTGTATGTCTTCTTTGGAGAAATGTCTGTTCATATCTTCTGTCCATTTAATAAGTTCTTTATATATTTTGGATACTAATCCTTTATTGGATAAGTCATTTGCAGATATCTTTTCTTATTCAGTAGGTTGTCTAAGTTTTTTTGATTGTTTCCTTTGCCATAACAATGTTTTTTACTTTGATGTAGTCCCAGTAGTTTATTTTTGCTTTTTTGTTTCCCTTGCCTTACGGTACATATCTAGAAAAATGTTCTGGCTGATGTCAGAGAATTTACTGCTTGTGTTTTCTTCTAGGATTTATATGGTTTCAGGTATCACATCTAGCTCCTTAATCCATTTTCAGTTTATTTTTGTGTATAGTATAAAGAAGTGGTCCAGTTTCATTCTGGACCAGTATGTTGCTGTCTAATTTTCCCAACATGATTGGTTGAAGAGACTATCTTTTTCCCCATTGAATAGTCTTCCTGACTTGTCAAAGATTAACTAACCATAAAATTTTGGGTTTATTTCTGTATTTTCTATTCTTCTCCATTGATCTCTGTGCACATTTTTTGTGCCAGGACCATACTGTTCTGATTACTACAGCTTTGTAGTATATCTTGAAATTTGGGATTGTGATGCTCTCCTTTTTGTTCTTCTTTTTCAAGATTGCTTTGGTTATTTGGGGTCTTTTGTGGTTCTGTACAAATTTTAGGATTGGGTGTTCTAGTTCTGTGAAAATGCTGTTGGTCTTTTGATAGAGATTGCATTATATATGTAGATTGCTTGGGGTAGTATGGACATTTTAATATTTGTTCTTCCAATACATGAGCATAGAATATCTTTCCACTCATTTGAATTGTTTTCCATTTCTTTCATTAGTGTTTCATAGCTTTTGGAGTACAAGTCTTTCATCTCCTTTGTTAAGTTTATTTCTAGGAATTTTATTACTTTTGGTGCAGTTGTACATGGGATTGTTTTCTTAATTTCTCTCTCTGCTACTTTATTAGTTTTAGAAATGCAACAAATTATCCTATATATTGATTTTGTATCCCGTGTCTTAGTGAATTCATTTGTCAGTTCTAGTGATTTTTTTGGTGGAGTCTCTAGGGTTTTTTATATATAGTATCATGCCATCTGTGAATACTGAAAATCTTACTTCTTCCTTACCAATCTGCTACCTTTTGTTTCTTTTCCTCATCTCATTTCCATGGCTCGGACTTCTAGTACTATGTTGGATAAAGCGGTGAGAGTGGCCATCCTTGTTTTGTTCCTGATCTTAGGGGAAAAGCTTTTGGTTTTTCACCATTCAGTATGATGTTAGCTGTGGGTTTTTCATATAAGGCTTTATTATGTTGAGATATGTTCCTGCTAAACCTACTTTGTTGAATGTTTTTATCATGAATGAAGGTTGTACTTTGTCAAATACGTTTTTTTTTTGCATCTATTGAAATGATTATATAGTTTTTTATCCTTCTCTTGTAAATGTGATATATCACACTAATTGATTTGAAAATATTGAACCACCCTTGCATCCTAGGAATAAATCTCACCTGACTGTGGTGCATATTTTTTTAAATGCTTTTTAATTTATTTCTGAGAGAGAGAGAGAGAGAGAGAGAGACAGCATGAACAGGGGAGGGTCAGAGAGAGGGAGACATAGAATCTGAAGCGGGCTTCAGGCTCTGAGCTAGCTGTCAGCACAGAGCCCGACGTGGGGCTCGAACCCACGAACTGTGAGCCGCTTAACCGACTGAGCCACCCAGGCGCCCCTGTGGTGAATAATTTTTTAAAATTAATTGTTGGATTCAGTTTGCTATTTCGTTGCGGATTTTTGCATATATATATTCATCAGAGATATTGGCCTGTAATTCTTTTTTTTTTTTTTTTTTGTACTGCCTTTATCTTGTTTTAGTATCAAGGTGATGCTGGTGTCATAGAATGACTTTGGAAGCATTCTTCCTTTTTTTTTTTTGTACTAGTTTGAGAATAACAGGTATTAACTCTTCTGTAAAAGTTAGGTAGAATTTACCTATGAAGCCATCTGGTCCTGGCAAAATTCCATTTTTTAAAGAGAGAATTTAATAGATAATATTTGAGACTGGAAAAAACCACCATAAGTAGTTTTGTAATTAATTTGAAACTCTTGAGGTTCAGACCAGAAGAAATAGTGAAGAAAAGTGATAATGTATACCAACAAAGAGAAACAGGGAGAGAGGAGGTGAAGGATACTTTTTTAAAGTCATAAACCAGGTAGTATATGACTTTTGAAATTATGTGCATGTATTACTTATGTTTTAAAAGCATACATTAAAAAATTAAAACATACATTAAAAAAAGACCAAAAGCAATTGTCAGCCTTCTGATAGGCACAATTTGCCTTTACTGGAATATTCTGGTAAAGCACAAATTTGTAATTGAAACACTCTGACAACTTATGTTTTAACTATTAATTGCTTCAGTATCGGAATCAGCTTCTACTTCAGAAGGACAAGTATGACAATCAGTGAATAGAAATCTTCCTTAAAAGCAGTCAAGGGGCATCTAGGTGGCTTACTTGATGAACCATCTGACTTTAGCTCAAGTTGTGATCTCATGGCATGAGTTCGAGCCCCACATCAGACCCTGAGCTGAGAGCTAAGAGCCTGGATCCTGCTTCGGATTCTGTGTCTCCCCCTCTCTCCACCCCTCCCCAGTTCACACTCTGTCTCTCTCTCTCTCTCTCTCTCAAAAATAAATAAACATTTTTAAAAAACCAGTCAAACTACCTGCCAGAGACCAATTGCTGTCAGTCAAACACTGGAGCTCACATGTCTACTTTGGCCAGGTCCAATTTTCTCTTCTCCTTCTTTTTAACCCATGTACCTGGGAATTTAGTCCAACTGTTCCCTCACTGCCCCATCCACTTCACCACATGGGTCCCCCCACTGCTCCACTGCTGTTGTGACACATGGAAATCTTCTCCAGCTTCCTGTCGCCCTGCTGTCTCTGATTAAACAAGCAAACTCTTTTTGGTATTTTGAGCTCTTTATATCTTCCTTCTATAGGGAGTCAAGGAAATAACTGAGAGTCTCATAGAGGAACTTCTAGCCCAAGTTGTCTTGGTGTTCATTAAACAGTAACAGACATGGCCTTCTTTCTTCTCCTACCATTTTCTAGGTTCAATTCTGAGAAGGTCCTAAGTTGTGTGAAAACCCTTGAGCAGATCTGCATCATTCCCTTTTTGTTTTGTTATGTTTCATTATAAAACGAAGGCTTATTATTCAACACACACTAAGTTATTCACATGGTTCCAAGTGAACTAGTTTCCTGACTAGCATATGAACACAATGATTACTCTCCAATCTTAGGGTCTTTTCTACTTGGATTGCTTTTCTCATGGATAGCCAGAAGGTGCAATGCTTCACTTCCTTCAGATCTTTCCTCAACCATCACCTTGTCCATGAGGCCCTTCCTGATCACGCTTATTAAAAGCGTTACAATCCTCAGGGAACTTGGGTAGCTCATTCGGTTAAATGTCTGATGCTTGATTTCAGCTCAGGTCATGATCTCATGGTTGGTGAGATGGAGTCCTGTCTCAGGCTCTACACTGAAGTGCAGAGTTTGCTTGGGATTCTCTCTCTCTCCTTGGCCCCCTTCTCTGTTCATGCACATGCTCTCTCTCTCTTTCAATATAAGTAAACACATTAAAAAAATAAAAATAAAACTTATAACCCTCTCTGAACACTTCCTACACCCCACTCTGATTTACATGTCTCCATATCACTTATCACCATTTAAAATACTTTACTTATTTACTTGTTGACTGTCTTTCTTTTCTAGAAAGAAAACTTCATGACAGGGGCGCCTGGGTGGCTTAGTCGGTTAAGCGTCCGACTTTCGCTTATGTCATGATCTCGCGGTTCGTGGGTTCGGGCCCTGCGTCGGGCTCTGTGCTGACTGCCAGCTCAGAGCCTGGAGCCTGTTTCAGTCTGTGACTCCCTCTCTCTCTGACCCTCCCCTGCTCACGCTGTCTCTCTCTCTCTCTCTCCTGGAAATAAATAAAAAAAACATTTGGAAAAAAAAAAAAAAGAAAACTTCATGACAATAGGAAATACTGTTTTGTATCCCAAGTGCCTAGAAAAGTTTCTAGCATATGTGCTTAATAAATATTTTTGAATGACAAAATAATATTAGTTAATAATACATCTTGAACTCACATCCAGTGAATAGTACAACTTTTTAAGTGTTTTCCAACAAATAAAAACCATGCATATGAGAAATACTTTAGATAAATTCAAAATATTAATATTTTTAAACTTAGGTCCAAATATTGGATGCTGCAAGAGGAAAAATGCTTATTTTCTATCTTATTTATTTATTTTAAATGTTGATTTATTTTTGAGATACAGAGCACAAGCAAGGGAGGGGCAGAGAGATGGGTACAGAGGATCCAAAGCAGGCTCTGAACTGACAGCAGTGAGCCAGATGCAGGTCTCGAACCCATGAACCGTGAGATCATGACCTGAGCCGAAGTCAGATGGTCAACCCACTGAGCCAACCAGGTATCCCTGCTTATTTTCTAATATTGTAGCGGGTGTTCAATAAATATTTATCGGATGACACTTCAAAAGGCAGAGAACAGATTTCAATGCAAAAATATAAACCTAAATTGTCCCCAAAGAGTCCCATACTTCATTATAATTGATAAATTTTGGAAATGGAACAAGAAGGTGTGTAGGATTGGCAGAAAGGAGTGATTTAGTTTGTTTTGTGTTTTACAAAGAACTCTCCCTGTGGAAATGGGGAAGATGGGTAGGGAAGGCTGGGCCCCGCTGGCCAGGCCAATGAGGTAATTGTCATGTGCAGGTGGGAGATGTTGGGGATCTGAACTGACACACTGATAGTGAGATAAAAAGGAGGGTGTAGTGGCCTAAATATTCAGTGAGTCAAACACTTGTGCATTCCTGATGGGATTGTGAAATAATACAGCAACTTTAGAATAAACTGTTTGAAAGTTCCTCAAAATGTTAATCACATAGTTGGCATATGATCCAGAAATTCCACTCCTAGGCATCTACCCAACAGAACTGAAAGCACGTGTTTGTACAAAAACTGGTACATGAACGTTATTCATAATAGCCCCAAAGTGGAAACAACACAAATGCCCATCAACTGATGAATAAATAAATAAAATGTGAAATATTCAAACAAGAAATATTACTTGGCATAAAAAAAAGAAAGAAGTACTGATGCATGCTACAGTATGGTTGAACTTTGAATATATTAGACTAAGTAGTAGAAGCCAGCTACCAAAGACCACATACTGTATGATTCATTTATATCAAATACATAGAATTGGCAAATCTAGAGAGACAGAAAATAAATTAAATTTTATCAGACATCATGGGGAGAATGCTGGGAGAGTAACTGCTAATGGGTATGGAGTTTCCTTTTAGGGTAATACAAATGTTCTGGAATTAGAGTGTAGAAATGATTGTGCAACTCTATGAATATATTATGAAAATTATTGAATTGTACACTTTAAAAGGATAATATTATGGTATATGAATTATACTTCAATAAAGCTGTTATTTTTTTTTAATGAACTATTCAGCAAGTAAAATGGACAGACTTTGGTGGCATATTGACTGTGGAAGATGAAGATAAGGGTAAAGAAGAATGACCTTGTATCTCTCAGGTTGCATAACTAAGGAGAGGTTGAAGATCTTTTCCCAAAGTAACTTTCAGAAAAAAGGGGGGCTTGGCAGGGAGATGTCAAGAAACAGATGGGGAGCTGGACAAAGGATACTTCAGGGAAGTAAACCTTTGGATGGAGTGAAGAGTGGAGTCTTTTTTGTTTTATTAAGGTAATTTAAAAAATCATCTCAGGAGGAGAGAGACATGATGGAAAGAGTATGATGCTCCTTTAAAAATATAATCAGATGAAGCTGAAGTTGATTAATAAGGCAATAAATTGTCCAACCAAGAAATATAAAGACAGAAGAGTCAAACCAAAATGTCATTTGGAAGGAACAGGTTTGACATGGCACAACTTCGGTGTAGAAAATTATTTTGGCCCATGAAACTCAGTTTAGATTTTACCACATTCCACTGAATAAACTGCGTGGCCAACCTTGAAAAAGGATTAAAGCAATTCTGATCCTTAAAGATTTCATGGGCCTGGAAGAAACATCCTCAGACACAAACATGCAAATCTTATGGATTCGGTGCCAATACTGTCAACTTTAAAGGCTGATAAGAACACAGATTCTTTGAATAAACCTGACTTCAGGCTGCACGGTGGCCATTACCGGCTGTTCCTGAGCCAGCCCACTGCTGTTTGCATCTGTGTGGGGATGGAGCAAATGGGTAGGAGCTTGGCCTGTCTCCAGTCCCAGACTCTGAGGCCAAGCTGTCCTTTTCAGGACTCCTCCATATTCACATCGTGTCTTTTAGCCACCAGTACCACCCTTCAATTCCTTATAGCATAAGGACAGTTTTTGTTAGAAGATATTGGAGCTGATATCCTACTTTTATGTAAGAAAATGTGCCCTTTCCAATCACATGTGTTCTTCATGCACTATGGTCCAAACCAAAAGCATATGGGAGCACCACATGACTTCAAACCATCACTCTATACACTGGAGACCTATTTAAAAAAGACATATTAGCCATTATCAACGCTTAGATATCTGCCACATGTCAAATAGTATATAAAAGTAAAGTTCGGTCACTCAACTTGTGCAAGTCACCTGGCTGGTGAAAAGTAGAATCAGAATTGGACCCAAGAGTACCCACACCAAAATCATACTCTTCAGTGTGTCATGCTACTGCCCCCTGAGAATCCCCCTTCAGTAATAACAAATAGCTTGTTTTCTGCAGTACATTTTCGCCAGAGCATTATCCCAACACAGGGCTGCTGTTCTACTCAAAAACCTATGCTCTACACACCCCAGAAACACAGCATTGGGCCCACCGTCCATTAGCACTGCTGCCTTTAAGCATCGTAGCATCTAAACTATTGAAGTAGAATTCTATCCTCAGATGTATTTCATCCATCTTTTGAGAAATAGTTTCCTTTTCTTTCCAAATTGCCCTTTAGCAACGCAACCGTGTGTATCGAACATGCTTAATACCTGGCAGACTACTGGTAGAGCCAAGTTTACATTTCATTTAGGGATGATATTATTCAGAAGCACTTGAACTCAACTTTGTGACTTTGGAGATGCGAGCCACAAAGAAGATAACTTGAAGCAATACCTGATTAACGCTGAATAATTCAGAATTAATCAAAGTGTATTTTAAGCAGGATGTCTGAGCTAACACATTCAGAATATGAGCCATATGATTACTCAGAGAAAATGAGGAGTCTTTTAAGTGCAAACAGATTTAGAATCAGCATTTTCATTGTAGCGGCCCTTTACAGTCTTCTCGTCTCTTTTGTCTCCCACAGATGTATTTCCTCCCAAATCCTTATATTTTCATTTTTCTCTGTGGTAGTACTTATTTTCAACTGTACTATTATGCACTTGCTCCTTGTTTCTCTACATCAACAGAGAGGGATGAAGTAGCTTCTCCCTACAGAGTTAAATGTGGGAGCAGAGGCAGAGTGAGTAGCCATTTCTAAGAGCAAGAGGTTGTGCAGGGGACATATAGTTCCAGAAATAGGAGTTGGAGACGGGGAAAGCAACAGATGATATAACCCAATAAAAGCCAGGGCCCCATAGGGCCCAGTCTCTGAATGGTATTATATACAAAGAAGCACCATCAAGCAAACAATCATCATAAAAAATAATTATATTACTCATTTACCAATTTTAATAAAATAATGACCGAGGGAACTAATTTACAATGCAGAACCACACTATCGAATTGTCCTTTTTCTCACATTACTTCCCATTCTAGAATCCTCTTACTTGCTTCCACTGGACCCAAACCCCTATTTCTTCTTCTATTAATTCTCAATTCCCCTCCGGATACCCTAAGTTCTTGTCAAACGGTGCTCACCCTTGATTTTCCTTTCTTGTTCTCTAGATTCTCCAACCCTCTCCCTACCCCCCTCTCTTCTGTTTGCTTCATCTTGAATCACATGTCTACCACAGAGAACTGTTGCATGTCTGCAGGGTGGAGGGTGAAGCTCTTGTCATGCGAGCTGCCTAGGTTGGAGATGCCTGATATCACGATTAGTCTATTCTTTCCCTTTGAATGGATAAGGCTTTATCCTTACAGAATAAACAACTCAAGTGCTTCCAGTATAACGTTGAGTGCCCACTTACCAGTAAACAAATGAAAAGTCCAAGGCCTCTCTGCTCAGGTGATTGCCTTGAATCTGTAGCCCATTCATCTGGTTTAAAGCAGAGTGAGACCTTGAGTAGAAGAGAGACGTAGCTGACACGTTTAAAGAAACTGAAACCTTTCCTACACTTGCAAGTAACCCAGATTTGCCAAACCATACCTGCAAAAGCTCAGTCAAGAGGTGAATTGAGATTTAAGCCAGAAGTTCAAGCAAAGCCTTCTGTTGACTCAGTTATGAGCCATAATCTCCTGCTCTATGAAAATATTCAGAAATCCATGAAAGATATTCCATATATGTAAAATAATAATATCATAAAATCTCAATGAGCATGACTGGAAACTTACTCTGCAATTACCATCACGCCCCAAGGCCACATACAGTAAAATCAGTTGTTAAGGAATAGATTAGTCACCCATTGGCTGTGCGATCTTGGGCCAGTGACCTCTCGGAGTCTTGTTTTTTTAGCTTTAAAATGAGGGATTAGATAATCTGGTCTCTGCAAATCTTTTCAGCTATTACATTTTATGATTTTTAACTTACCTGGGTTGTTTTCATATCATCTCTGATAAACTTCTAAAGATTTCTTACTTGTTCCTCTATCCATTTTGGTCAGAAAAGACAAAGAAAATCAAATCTACATTTATTAGGCTAGAAAGAAGATCCAGAGGCAATTGTAAGATTAATATTATCATCTCAAATTACTTTAACAAATGTTGATTTCTCCTACTATTTTTCGGGACTACCTCTAGCTTTTTATACTTCCCATATAATTTCATTTTAAAGCACCTGGCATGTTCTAAATCTTTGAAGGTCACATTTTCTGTCTGTGTGTATCTCGAAGAATTATTTTTGTTTTCATTAGGTGTTCATGCAATTTAGCTAGAAGCATTAATAACCACCTTAACTTTGTATGTTCATGAAGCCTCTTTCAAAGGGTCTTGACCTTGTAGTCTGCAGGCTGATAGATGAAGTTGCTAAAAGCTGAAATTCTAAAAATAAATCTTCATAAGATTTATAATACAATCATTGTAAACGCAAAAGGGAGGGTTCCATAGGCACCCACTGCAGATGTCTCTTTGCCCCAGAGAATTACACTGTATTAATGGATTAATACACTGAGTTACTGAAGCTTCTCTCCTGTTACCTCTTTCTGATGTGGGGAAATAATTTATGAAAAGTTGACTCTCAGAGTTGATGAAACTGAAGCAATAGCAATGATATGCAAATATTTATAATCTATATTTTTAAAGAATTGTTTATTTTTACTTAATGGCAGAAAAAATAAGGATGTCTTCGACTTTCCAGTCATATGGGTTGAATTAGAGTGGACCATACATACAAGTTTATTTTGGTAGGACAGTAATTCTACTTACACAAAATATTGCTTCTCTTTAGATAATGGAATGCAACCAGGTACCAGAAAAATAGGATATTTTGTGGTTATGAGGGTCTTAGCCAACTTGCAAGATAGCCTTTTATGATCTTCTATATTGGGGGACCCTCTTTTTAATCTTCAACCTTCTTTTTTACAATATTGGAATGGTATTGACTACCTTTGGTTTTTTGCAAAAATGGCCACAAATTCTTCTTTGGCCTCTATCGTCTCACCTTTCGTGATGAGTTTGTAACTCCTATCTAGCAGTGGCCTATATTGCTTCAGCCCCTGAATTTGGTCTTGTGATTTGCAGTGACCAAAGGAATGTTGGGGAAGAAACATTGTTCCAGTGCTTAGCCTAGAACCCAAAATATCCTTCATGCTGCCACTTGCTCTAAGACTCCATGTGCACCCTTTGACTAAACTTGGGCTAACATGCTGTAAGGATGAGTACACATGGCTAATTCAGCCCAGTTGTTCTAGTCAAGGTCTGAGAAATGTAGCCTGAAATGTCCCAAACTAGCTTAAACCAGAAGAATCACCCAATCGATTTTGAGCTCAGTCTGTTTTGTCATGTACAGAAATATGAGCTCAGCTAATTACTGTTGTTCATGCTTATAAGTTTTGAGGATTTTTAAAAACTATTTATTTATTTTTGAGAGACCGAGTGTGAGCAAGGGGAGGGGCAGAGAGAGAGGGAAACACAGAATCTGAAGGAGGCTTCAGACTCTGAACTGTCAACCTAAAGCCCGATGCAGGGCTCAAACTCATGAACTGTGAGATGATGGCCTGAGCAGAAGTTGGCCACTTAACCCACTGAGCCACCTAGACGCCCAAGTTTTGAGGATGTTTTAGAAGCAGCATGTGATGACTGACATACTGCCCAATACTTCACAGAGTTGATCTCCCATAGTTTATTTTCACCTAAAGCTTCTCATTTGTAGACTTATATTTCACATTATTTGACAACCCACACTCTCTGAATGAATTAGTTAAAAAAGTTGAGTGGGTGATGAAGTAACTTCCTGTAAGATGGGCAAGCTGCATTGAAAAATGGAACTCACTCAAATTAATCTTAATTGTTAGAATTTGGAGCTGATACCTAGATTGTTCTTCCTTCCCTGACAACATGTCCAGGACAGTGACAAATGGGAAATGGAAGGTATTGGCCTCTCTGCCATCTTGTTTTTCATACTCTCAACGTATGGTCTCCAGTGAGGAAAGTAGAGTATATTTATTCTTAGCATCCTATTACCTCTTTCACACCTTTTGAAATGAAAAGATGCTCTCTGATTGGTGCATTATTTATTTCTATTTTTTTAGTGTTTATTCATTTTTGAGAGACAGAGCAGGAGTGGGGGAGGGACAGAGAGATTGGGAGACACAGAATCCAAAGCGGGCTCCAGGCTCTGAGTTGTCAGCACAGAGCCCGATCTGGGGCTCAAACCCACAAACCGTGAGATCATGACCTGAGCTGAAGTCGGACACTTAACCGACTGAGACACCCAGATGCCCCAGTGCATTATTTTTAATTAAATGTCTTATTTTTTTATTGACAAAGTAATGGATGCTTACCCAAGAAAACAAGCTAACATTTATTCTTTTTACATACATTCATCAAGCATTTATTTTAGGTCACGTATTATTCTAAACTCATATGTTTGATTCTGTTTATTCTCACCGCAACATTAATTATTATTATTACCTTATTATTAGTTATTATAATAATATCATTATTTCCATGTTTTGTGGATGAGGAAATGGAGTCACAGAGAAGCTAGATGACTTATCTAAGGTTACACAGGCCCCAGAACACAAGCTTCAACCCGAGTGTTCTATTGTGTACTCTAAGGGGACAGCCAGCACCCCACCAAGCAAAAACCACAGCTCTTAGTAGTGCGTATTCACTCATCTTCTCTATGCTTTGAATTTTTCTAATTCTGTCCCCATAACAGATGGAGTGATCCTAACTCCAACCCACCATGTCACAGGCAATGGATGAGGACATTATGATCCAACAGGATCATGAGATCTGCTTGAAAATTTGGGGGACCCATGTGGGCAAGAATGCCATCTTTGCTGTTTGCTCCCCAGTGAACAATTGTTGGAAGTTTGTGAGCTTAAGCACTGGGGCCTCTTATCTTGTGTAGTCTTTCTCTAGGAGGTGTGACTGTCATACTCCCAGTGTTGTCCAGAGGCCCATCCTGGTTGCTGTAGGGGAGACAAGGAAGGTTGTCTTCTTCATTCCTGGAAGACATCTGGCTCTTATTGTGGTTTTGAAGTCACTCCTAGAGTTTTAACTGTGTGTTCTAACCATAAGCTCTTTGGTTCTCAAAACAAACAAACACATGCCCACCAGCAGTCTTAGACAAGAGCATTAAAAATATTGCAGAATTTGGTACTTGACCTTATCTTTTTATACATCTTTTCATAATACAGTCTTGTGTGACCTAGATAGTTTCTGGAGCTATTGTCTACCCAACTTAAAGCTTGATGGTGCCTTTAATTGATGGTGGAGTAGTAACTCTGCTATGTAAACGCTGTAGGACTGATGGAATGATTTTGCCCATGGTACTTTTGAAAAACAGAAAAATAGGTGTTCTATTTCAACACGCCTTATTCTTTGTACTGTTTTTATCACTGAGATTGAGTAGCAGACATATAATGAACTTACTCTTAAAATGATGAAACTCAATCATATATTTTAGACAACGAATCAGTCAATCTGTGATGTTCAATGGATAACTTAAAGGCAGTTTGCCGCAGAAGGAAACTTTCTCTGCTTTTATGAAAGGAAAAACATTTACCAGTAAAATGGCCCTTTTATGCAAGAGCTTAAAGCAAAGAGATTCACCAGTGTTGCGGCATCATAATATTCCTCATGTGAATTCAGCTAATTGGTTGCATTTACAGTCCAGGCAACATCTGCACTTAAATTATTAAGCATCAATAATGTTCTAGAATCTCCCCTGAGAAAGTCAGGAACTTGACTGTGTTGCAAGCTCTCAGTGATGACTCATCTTAGAACTAATGACAGAAGCACAGAAGCAAAAATTTGGTCTCATTGTACCTGCTCTAGGTCCTGCTGTTGGAGTGATCTAGAAACTGAAGGCCTGGGCAAATGCCATCTGCATTTCCTAGTCGTCAAGAATCTGTGGGAATTGGGAAAGCTTTAAGTTTAAAACAAGACTCTGTAGGATACCAATATTTAGAATGGGCCACATTACATGGCTCTTGCATACATAATGCCACCAATTTTCTAACCATACCAGACCAGGATAGACCAATGGATAGCACTGGTTTTGTTCTGCTTTGAGACATTTAACATCATTTTACTGACCTCTTGGTTAGGATGGACCAATACTATTGCAGTCACTTCTCATTTGATCCTTAAGTGTTTCCCTTGACATTGATAAGCTTCAGGTGCCTCTGTGACCAGTAGTGGTTAACACTGAAGACTCTGGATATTTCCTGAGTTGCATCTTGGCTTTGCTACTTACTAGCTGTATGGGCTGGGGGATGAAAAGTAAGCTCAGTGTCCATTTACTCACCTGTGAAATGGGAATAATAATAGAGCCTATCTCATAGGGTTATTTCAGTATTAGTGCATATGAAGTTCTTAGAATAATAGTGAGCATGTAGAAATTGACCAGTATTTTTTTATTATCATAGTTATTATTATAGACAGAGTATGAGTTATGAGTGATAATGACTCCATTGCGATGTTGTTTTGAGTATTAAATGAAACAATATATGTAAATGTTTAGCGTTGATGCTGAACATGAACTATGCACCAAATGGGAGTGATTAATAACAGCTACCATTTGCTGTGAGTTTACCACACAGCTGGCCTTGTGAAAGTCATTTACACACATTCCACCAATAACTCTTTGAGGTAGGTATCAGTAATATGTCTATTTTCCTGAGGAAAGAATTGAGGCATAGTTAAGAAATTTGATCAATCAGGGAAAAGCTGGACATATTTGTTAAGAGCTCTTAGTGGCTTAACATAGAGTGTTTCTCACATAAAATACAAAGGGATGACTTGCGGGAGTCCTCCTCCATGCAGTGCTCCCAAGATCCAGGTCTTTCTATGTTGTAGTTCTAGAGTACCTTTTAACATAGCTTGCAAGGGCACTATGATTTCAGTTTTTGGGAGGCAGGAGGGGAAAGAACATGAAGAATTACACAAGTTTTACGGGCAGGGCCAATGTGCATAGTATTTATGTGCATATTTCATTGCTAGACTTCAGTTATGGCCACACCTGAATGCAAGGGAGGCCAGGGTAGAGAGTCTAGTTCTATGCCAAAAAAGCACAGGGTTTGGTGAAAAGCAAACCATTTCTGCTATGGTGACAGAGAATGGGACTCATGCTCAGAAATTCTGACCCCAAGACATTGACAGAAAAACTCTCTTTCTATGTTTATGTCCCCTCATTTTCCAGAAACCCACTGGGAAACCATAAAACATCATAAAAATGCAAGTTGTGTCCTATTTTTAGCTCAGCTTTTGTAGAACTGAATCCTTTGACCTCTGACACCACTGTCAGATCATTTGAATTAAAAATTCAGTTGTTCTTGAGCAATGTGAGGGGTAGGGACTCTGACCTCTGATGCAGTAAAAAATTCACATGTTGCCTCCCCCTAAAACTTAACTACTCATAGCCTACTACTGAATGGAAGCCTTATGGAGAATATAAACAGTTAACACATATTTTGCATATACATGTATCATATACCGTACTCCTATAATGAAATAAGCTGGAGAAAAGAAATGTTAATAAGAAAATCATAAGGAAGAGAAAATTCATTTATAGTAATAATGTATTTGTCTTAAAAAATCCGCATATAACTGGATCTGTGCTGTTCAAGCTTATGTTGTTCAAGGGTCAACAGTACTTTCTTACAGCTAGCATCTAAAAGAACAACTTTAATGATCTGATTCATAAACTCTGTATTTGTTTGGCTCTTAAAACTACTTGGAATTAGGTCAACATCTTCAACTCACCAAAATTCACTCTTTGGATCTGCTATCTATTGAGTAGTTATTTATTCCTCAATTTATATCTACCAAATATTGTTAACCAAGTTGACGTCATCCAGAATTTCATTTTTAAGACCTTTAACTGAAAAATAGCAAAGAACCAATAGTGACTGAATTTGTAATTATATATTTTAGAAACTCATAATTCCAGCCTATGACATTTAGGTTTGCCCAGAATTAGATTGTCCTTCAACTTAAATCGTTTCTTTATAAAATTGTTTTGGCCCCAGGCTGCCTTTGCTTGTTTGAACATGCAAAAATGTCTCAAATACCATGGGCAAACCATGTCAGAAATCAAATAAAAGCATAATACCCAGCTGCGTCTGGTGCCAAATCTTCCCAAATGAGTTTTACTTACCAAGGCTCTGCAAGATTATCTGGAGTCTTGTGGGTAAATTTTCAGTCATCTGATTCTTCTAGCTTTTCTCTGTTACCTTGTAGTAAGAAGAAGGACAATCAAGTTGATATTTTGTTCTTGGTAGGAGGTCCCTTGGTTACCATTCCACATAAAAGAAGGGCTTGAGAATATTGAAAATTTCTCCTCTTCCTGTGGGTGACATTTTGGAAAAGGTTACTCCATATGTGACAATGCAGCATAGCATTCTCCCAAGGAAGAACAGGTTCAAAGCCCTATCTAAATAATGAATAAAAGTGAAAGCTAAGAGAAATGGTTCTTCAAGGTTAATCCTAATTGCTGTGGTTGATTATTTATTTATTTAGAAAAAGAAATACTAATCTGGCAGCTTTCAGTCCCACTGAGGAAAGAGATGGAATCATGAAAGGTCAGGGAGTCTGTCTGCAACTCTGTGTAGATCAGGGGTTCACCCTCAGTGTTTGGCCTCTACTGCCAGGAGGTGTTCGCCCTCTTCTGGGATGGAAGGGGAAGACACCATATCAGCTATGTGAGGCTGACAGATTTCCTTCCTGTAGTAAGAGATGAGACCAAGAGAGATCTACCCATACATAGAACATTGCCCTTAGGAACACTGAGAAAAAAAAAATCATTGTGAGAGTCAAAGATAATTTTCAGATATGCTCTCTTTTTTTATCTTCAATTGTTGCTACTTTTTAGAAATAATCAAAGGTGAGGTTGGTTGGGATCCAGAAAGAGCAATGTATCACACTGTCATTTATCCTAGAGATTCTGACACGCTCTCCTGAGTTGGGCTCTCTGCCTGTCCTTGTCACTGTCATTCCACACTCTTTAACAAAGTCACTGTTACTGACTATCTCTCAGGAAAATGGAAAAGAGGTGGCTCTTATTCTCATTGCCAATTCAAAAATTTTCATTGTTTCCCACTTGAATAATAAAATTCTTTAAGAGCCAAGGTGAGTGGGTAATAAGCTGTGTCTTCCGGGCCACAGCTCATCCTTAGCAAAAACAGGGAGAACAAAAGTAGATATTAATTACCCTTTATTCATCTTTCCCAGTTCCTGGCCTGGTTTGTCAGACAGATGATCTGTCTCTATTTTCAGCACTGGCCACAGGATTATGTGACTTAAATGCCATAAAATTTGGCGAAGGGTGGGACTAGTTAAGGGACAAGTGGTTGTGGAAAACATCAGAGAGGAAGGCTTGAGGCTGAGATATTTGAGGGGTACAGTGGAACAGAAGGGCACCTCAAATTCACTCTTCACATTCACCTCAAATCCATTTGTTCTTATGGCTAAGGCCATAATCTTGAATGGATAGCCAATGACCGACTCTCAGATGAAAACAGTGAAAAGGTTTATAATGGTATCTAAAACAAATATATAGTCATTAAAAACACAAGACAGTATCACAATCTCATTTTTATATTCCATGAAGTATCATTCTTATCATGATGGAAAAAACCAATTTTGGTGACTAAGCAAATAATGTCTAATAAACATAACATAATAAATAAACATAATCAGGGTCAAGCTCTGATTCTCTTTTACCACCCCACCCCCTGCCCACTGCCTTATAGAACTAAGCAAATTCAAATAAGAGCTCCAAATTCAAAGACCTGATCCTTTATTATCTTTTTATTAAGATTTAATGATTGATTGTACAACTCAGATAGAAATCATTGGTGTCTCTCACTGTGAGAAATGGCCATCTATAGTAGATATTGTGGTAATCTGCCCAGATCCCTTCTTCAGAGCTACGTGCTCATGTCTCAATTGTTGGGAATATGGCTGCTGAAATCTCAAAGTTTTGCCCCTCCGCTGGCAATTGTCTTACCAAAGTTACATTCCTTTCTGAGGGTAACCCCAGCCAATGGCTGGTTGATGCAGTTATACAAAGCTCTGGCTCCAGTGCCTAAATTTAGAATAACTCTGACGGGCCTTTGTAGTTCCAGAGCACCCTATGAGCTCAGCTCCTCTAACTACCTAATCCTGTTTCCTCACTTCTGTGTGGGTATACCAGAGAGCACTCCCCAGGAAACGTGGTGCAGGCAAAATCTGTCTCTAGGCACTCAGCCTAAGAAAACAGCCTGTAACATCTTGCTGTTTTCCCAGCATACATTTTACAAAACTGGGATCACACTCAATATGTGATTTTCTATTCTGTTTATTTTTTATTTAATGTTATTGTTGGGCACTTTTGTTGTATTGATTTCTTTTGAAGGATATAGTATTCAGTAATTTCATCATATTTCAATAAATGATGTGCCATACTTTATTTAACCACTCTTATTCAATATGTATATTGTTTCCAATTTTTCCATATTATGAATAATAATACGATGACATCAAAGAGTTTGTGCATAAATCTTTGGCCATTTCAGTGTATTTCATGAGAACACACTCTTAGAAGAGGAATCACGGAGTCCAAGAATACAAGCTCTGTTAAGAATCTTCACATACGTTGCCAAATTGCTTCCCAGATATATTTTTGATGTATTTGTAAATGGATCTACATTCCCACTGTCACTTAGGATCATATTGGTCTTACCATGTTCTTGCCATAATTGACTACTTATTATTATACTTAATACAACTTCCGGCAAAGTTTTTTAACACCAACATGCTATTCCTGGGTTGAGATCTAAAATGGATCTTTTCGTCCAACTGTAAGGTCTCCTCTCTGATTCCTACACATCGCTGGCTCCTCTGATTCAGTACCCTGTCGGGGCCCATGTGATAAAGTCTGCATACCGATGGCATGCTAGGCAGTTCCCTTTACCTCAGATGAGGGTTATTTGTAGTGACTTTGATTATAAATTTCCTGATCTATTTAATCTCTGTTATCTTCCTTCACCCCAAGTATGGGTTCCTATCTATAACAGGTATGCAATAACAAGGCTTCCTAAAATAATTTTTTGTCAGCCACCATTCACCAGCTTGTCAACTACACAGTTTGCCCACTTTGTGGTTCAAAGAACCAGTGTAAGACATGAGAGAAACCACAGATCTTCCTCCCTTACAGATGCCACAGGAGCAGAAGCAGCTATAAACCATTTTGATGGGCAGGTCCTTTGATGCTAATGTATTTTCCTTTCTATTTTAGCCCTGAGGGCAGTGGACTATTGGTGCTGGAAGAATTTGAAACAGAAGCCCCAAAGAATATGATTTCCTCATTTATTTACTTATTTATCTTAATATATTTACTTCCATAAATTTATGATTCTAAAGCTCTGGTCTTGAACTTGTATATTAGTAATAATGAACATATTGTTAATAGAGTTGAATAAAAAGCTAGTGATATTTGGCAGCTAAGGAAAGTCTATTTTGAGCAACTCAAGGCTGCCAGTTTATACCTGAATAAGATTAATGAGTTAACTAAATTGTGGTAGCTGTGTCCTTCAGACCACAAGGAATTATATTTTAAGTAGCTGAGACCAGTTTCTTTCCATATGTGCTTCTCATTCAAGGGGAAAATCCAAAAATCTGCTCTGTTTACAAGAACATCAAATAGCAATTTCCCACCCTGATTGAGATCTCCCATTTCTAGACACTTATTGAGCTTTTTGTAGAAAATTCATATTGGTTAAAATCAATGAAGCAATTCTAAAACTCCTTCACAATACCCTTTGGTACAAAATAATTAACTCAGGGGCTCTAATGTTTCAGTGAGTAAGCAGACCAATTTTCTCATGCAATACTCAAATCTCTAAAAGTGTTGGGTAAGAGAAATTCATTTTTGAAACACAGTGTTGGATCTAGGGTGTTTTTATTTACAAACTTTGCAGAAGTTTATACGGCAGTATAATGAGTTTACAGAGAAGAATTTCCACTCCCTTCAGTCCATGAGGGATATAAAACCCCCATGGGTCATTTTGTGATAAATTTAAGATAGGTAGGAGTTTAAGAGCAAAGGGAAAGTGAAGAAGCTCAAGAATTGGAATCATAATCATTTTCTCAAAGTGACTTCTGTGAGTCTGCCAGCACCAAGATTAAATGTCTTTACTGTAAACCCCTCAAAGCTCTCTTTCTTGATTTCCATGCAAATAGAAACAGAGGCAAGACAGAAATGAGTTGCCTTCAATAATCAAAACAAATCAGTGCTGACGAGGATAAAGGTAAAAAACATAGACAGCATCTCCATCCCAGAAGTGTTTACGGTTAGAATCATGAAATCAAGAAATGATTGCACTTTATTAATCTAGGCCCATCCGTAAAAATCTTTCAACAGCAGATGACTGCTATTTAGTAAGATAAGTCTTAATACTTCAAACTCTTGCAAGGAGAGGTATGAGGTAAATCCAAGATTGTATTATGAATGCTTATAAATTTCCTCCCTTTGGTAAGATTCTAGAAAGATGCTTAAAATGAGAAAGTGACGTGATTATAGAATGTATGTTGACTTAGAATCAAACAAGGAGGTACAGACTTGTGTAGACAGCAGTACAAACCAACATAGTATCCTATGGGGGATACACCAAAATAGGACATAGGAGTTACAAGATTGAGTTATTTCCTAATGCTTTGGCAATTAAAAAATAACTACTGACTCACATGAAGAATTTATGATATTACTCAATTCATGATAAATATTATGATTCATTTAGTCAGTACCCTAAAAGACAACCAAATTTATTCATAACATACTGTGTCAGAACACATGAACAATATTGTATCTGGCAAAAATGAGTGGCTAATCATGGCGAACTCACTAGAACCTATATGCCAGATTTGGTTCCAGTTAATTATCATGCATTCTGAACCTAACACATTCTGAATTTATAAGCTTTCACATTACAGGTGATTCTTTAATACCGTTATTGCCTTATTAAATTCCATATAAGTCCATTCTTTTTAAGTGTTTCTTATAAGGTAGAGCCAAAAAGAAATAGGAGTATTTTAGGGGAAAATGTCTTCTTTCTCTCTTAACTTATCAAAATTACAATACTTATCTATTATTCCCCTAGGAGGAGTGGAAAATATTATATCCATGAAGAAAAATCTAAGTATATGAAACTCTTTTTAGGGAGAAAGAATTTGGATGATTATAAAAATAATTTAGATTCTTAGATGTTATGTTATGTGATTAATTCTCCTGGGATTGACCTTTCAAGAAACCCAGTGAGTCTGTTTCTCCAAAGAATGATAATTTTTACTCTGATTGCTAGCCAAGATTCAGCTTTCTAATTCTTCTCCCCAAAATTCCTGAACTCTTCATTACACACACACACACACACACACACAAGCATGCACATGCACATACACACAGAGAGAGGGAGAGAGAGAGAGAGAGAAAAGGAGAGAGAGAGATGATATGATACAATGATGACATGAGAAGCATCTCAATAAACAAAAGTCTGTATTTCCAGAAATCAGAAAGAAGATCTAAGAGGAGATTTAAATGTGGGGAATTTGTTTGGGGGCTTCAACTATCCATTGGAACCACTCTACTATACCTCCAGGCAGGCCTAGAAAGTTGGGGCTTGGCAAACTTGCCTTGTCAGCCCCATCTTACTTACTTCTACACTCAGAATAGAGCATATCAACCATCAAGAATTAAGCTATTTGGAAAGATTCAATATAAGGCATTAGTGACTTGGAATTTAATAGAATAGGAGCTGTGGTAGGCAGAAATAATGACTCCCAAAATATATCCATATCCTGATTCCTGGAACCTGTGAATATATAACCTATATATTAGGTTATATGGCAAAGGGGGAAAAAAGGTTGCAGATGATTTTATGATTGCTACTCAGTTGAGCTAAAATAGCGAGATTATTCTGGATTGTCCAGGTGGACCCAAAGGAGTCACAAGGGTTCTTAAACGCAGGAGAGGGAGGCAAAAGAGTCAGAGAAGAAGTGAGGGTGACAGAAGCAAAGTCAGAGTCATGCAGCATGAGAAGTGCTGAACACCCATTGTTGGATCCAACGATGGAAGAAAGAGGTCATGAGCCTAGGAATGAAAGCAGCCTCGAGAAGCCAGAAAAAATAAACAGATTCTCCACTAAGGTCTCCAGAAAGGAACACATCCTTGCTGATGTACATAATTTAGACCAGGGATAACCTTAGACTTCTGATAATTTGAACTGTAAGATGTTAAATTTGTATCACGAAGTCACTAAGTTTGTGATAATGTGTTACAGCAGCAATAGGAAACTAACATGAATCATTTTTGGTACTGGTGCTGGTATAACAAACACCTAAAAATGTGGGAGTGGCTTTGGAATTGGGCAGTGGGAAGAGACTGAAAACATTTTGAAATGCATGATAGGAAATTCCCAGATTGCCTTAGACTGTGAACAGACATATGGATATTAATGGCTCTGCTAGTGAAAGTGTAGAAGGAAATGAGAAATATATTCCTGTATATGAGAGGAAAGAGGATCAACATGACATAGTGACAGAAAACATAACAAAGCTATGTCCTGCCATCGTGTGGGAAGCAGGAACTTGTAAATAATGAAATTCAGGAGAGTTCTAAGCATTGCACTGAAGGTGTGGCCTGTGTCTTCTCACTGCCTGCAGTAAAATTTGAGAGCAAGCACATGCGTAGAGAATGAACTGTTAAACGTAGAGTGAATAAGGAAATTCTGAGACTATCCTTCCTGATAAAATCAGTGTCCAGACACACAAAACGCCATTGGAAGAGGTTAAAATTAGATGCCCTCAGCCATCTCAGCAGAAACTGAAAACTGAGATAGGATTATCTAGGAAAGATCAGTCAAGAAGCTTCTTGTCTGATGGAGTAAATCCCTGTGACATACATAGAAAACCCACAAGTTTCCTAAGAAGTTTTTATCAGCAGGAACATTGCCACCTTGGACTGGGAAAGACAGAGAGAATATGAAGTAGAAGCAAATGAACAGAGAATTCAGTGGCTTTCACAGTAGCAAAGCAGAAACATGGGAGTAGACATTAGTTGGAAGTAGAATCCACTTGGGAATGTTATAGTTTAGTTCTTTCTGCAGGAATTAAAAGAATCAAAGACTCTTGGAAGCAGATGGTACTAGTAGATAATAAGCATTCAATTCCCTTCAAAACAAGAGAAACACTGGTAGGGAAAAAATGGAAAAGTAAGTGAGTTTATGAATATTTGGCCAATTATATATTAGTGCTGTTTTCAGATAATAGCGATTATGTGAGAATTCTGTGGATAAAATACCTATGAAAGATTTTGCTTTAGCCAATATTGATATTATTTTATGTTAGAACAGACCATCCAGGAATGGACTCTTCTATAATAAACCCAATATTCCAGAATCTAAGGTGACAAAATATTTGTATGCACATTAAAGATGTAATGACTTTATATTGCTAAATTTTTAAGTTGATAGAGACACAATCATTGTTTAAAAGGCCATTAAATAGAAGGCAATTCTTTCAAAGAGTCCCACTCGTTTAAACTTCTCCCCCTCCTCTCCTTGGATTCCTGATATATAAAAACAGCTAGCATTTGTGTGGATTCATTATATCTCAGGTCTCATGCTTTACACAACATGGATAAATTACTTCACACATTTTCATAAGGCATAAAAAGGTATGGGCATTATCATCCCTATTTTTCAGCTGAAGAAATTGAAGCACAAGGGAGTAAAGTAACTCACCTATGTGGTAAATGGCAAAGTAGGGATTTAAATTCAACTCTGTGTAATTCTGGGAACACAGTCTTAGCTACCAAAGTATCCTTCTTTCTAAGTATATGTATATTAACTGCACATATTCACAATTCCCTGGTAGACCTCGAAAGTGGCATGTTACTTCTAAAGCAGAGATTTTTCAGTATGGTAAATATGTAAGTTGCTCCTCCATAATATTCCTACCTGAGTTTAGGGAGACAAATGAAATTAAATAGAAAATGCTCTAAATTGAGATCAATGGTCTTTTGTGCTTCCAGAAAAGAATAGTAGTAACAGTTAGTATTGATTATGACCTAATACTAGGCCAAGGGCTTTCTGTACTTCACCTTGTTTAACCTTCACTCACGAGGGAGCCTATTTTAGAAGAGGAAGAAATTATGGCATGGAAAGCTTACCAATCAGCCTGGTCATACAGCTGATTATAACTGTGAGTCAAGGTTCCAGACCTATACTGAGACCACTATGATGTCCTGCCTAAGGTATAGCTATATGTATATTATTTTGCATAGGGGAAAAAAAACCATGATGGGTTAAAAAACCTGCTCCTTTTTGGTAATATTTAGATGGTGGGTGGGATTCAGGAAAGGAAAAATGTAATTTCTCAGCACATGGAGGGCATCCATGTTTTGTAGCTGAAATATCCTCTGGTAGCTCAAGTCAAATTCCAGATGGTTCCTGACAGGGCTATCACCCCATAATCTTCCAATGTTAAACAAGGTTTCCTTGCTTCATTTGCCTGAACCACCTTAAAATCCTGGGACAATTCTCCCCTCATCCATTTTCAACAGGTTGATGTTGCTATCTCCTCAATCTGCTATATCAAAGTACAGCTGGTGCCTCAGATCTATGTGGGCCCCTGAGTCATAAAAAGTGGGTACTTAGCAACCAGATCAGATAAGCACAGGATGTTCCGTTTTTAATGGTCAGATTTATAGTTCAATATGGCCTTCCATATCATTTGTTAACATTTTAGACTATAAACTGATCTACAAACAGTTTAGATTAGGGAATAGACAAGGAAGTCATTTCTAATCACTGTCTAACTGACAAATATCATGGTCTAAAATTTACTCTAACATTTTAGTGTGTTTTTTCCCCCTTCCTGGTACTGAAAGTGACTTTAGCTGCATAATAACAAATTTCAGAGGTTGACTCAGTATTTCCCTGTTCTTATTTTTCTCTTCGTGTTGAGGGAAACAAAAAATGAGTTGTTGCTTGGAAAATACTAATAGCCACCAACCGGTTTCCTGACATTTGAGTGAGCTTAGAAGCCCATCAACAGTACATTATGAATCAAAGCTGGTTCTGATAATTTCACAGCCATATCAGTCATGGGCTATTCTTGACAAACTATAAAGGGGGAAAGACTCATAATATTCTATGGTGTATCTCTCACTTTCCCACCTTGAGAATCAAACTTTCTGTGAGTTTAAATCAAACTTTCTTGAGAATCAAACTTCTGTGCACTGATGTGCACCCATAAGAGAAATGCTGAGAAATTGTCAGTATACATCAAAACCGACTTATTGAAAAAAAGGTCATGTTTCATAACCAATAGGTGGATTATGGTGTAATATGTGTAGTGTTATATAAATGATAGCACCAGTGATTCTTGTCCTGAATTCTTTTCCATGTGTTTGACCATCAAGTGTACAATTTGCACATTTCCTATTGGATTAAGATATAGAGGGTATTTGTGAAAGTGCATATGTCTGATGGGGTAATACCTGAAGTCATGTAATAACAAATACTTGTGGAGAGCAAGGTTTCAAGGGAAGACTGGTAAAAGGATCAGGAGAGATAACACATAGGGAAGTAGGGATGGAGGAGGAACCAGAGGTTGGCCTGAGATCAGGGGGGAATTGGAGGGAGGGCCAGTGGCTGTGTCACAATGGAAATGAAGAGAGAAGACCAACAAAGGAAGAGACATACAAAAAGTTTTGGAAAAAACATGAGACAAACTGGCAAATTAAAATTTTTGCCAAGAGTTGAGTTTGATTACATACAAAGGGAGTTGGCAATATTTATCAAGGAGGCTTAAACTTATTTGTGCCTTTGATTTAGTAATTTTACTTTGAAGACGTGGGTCTTATAAAATAATCCTAAAAACAGAAAATTTATACCATTATTTATACTACTAAAAACTTAGCAACCACCAAAGTGTCCAACCATAGGTTAATCCTTGAGTAAGCCATGTTGATCTACTCAATTAAATCTTGCAAATACTTTGAAAGCTATGTTTAAAACAGTATGTAATAAATTTTTTTATGATATAAAGTTAAGTAAGAAAAACACAAAATTGAATACAAAGTGACTGTTATAATAGAAACACATTAACATATTGATTGGGGCATATCAGACTGTTCTGTGTTTCGGTGAGCGGGGTTATAGGTGATTAGCCTCCCATCTCCATCCCATCGATTATTTCTTTTGACAATATGTGTTTTCCAAATACTCTTTAATAAGTCAGTATTATTTTTTGGAATGGAAATTATTTTCATAAACAACATCACTATGATCCCAAGGTAAGACCCTAAGACTAGCTAGGCATCTATTCCTTTCCTTTGAGAGTCTTGGTTTTAATCAATGACAGCAATTCCATAGAAAAGACAGATCCCTAGGGTCAATGATACAAGATTAATTCTTCTTCCTTAGCAGAGTCTCTAAACAAGATTAAAAATGTGCCACCAAGGGATGGAAAAAAAAAAACACATTCAGATCGTGGTATCAGATCAATTAGTTGTGTTCTATTAGATGAAAAATATAAGTGTAGAATGCAATATCTTTAGAACAATTATTCAAATTACCTAAAAGTTAGCCAGAAAGATAAGGTCTTTTCTAAGGGTAATGTGGGGACACTTAAATCATCTGTCATCTTGAATAGTCCAATACTGGCTGATCTCGATAGCAAGCAGATGAGCAGTTATTGCCACTGTAATTGGATTTTGTTAGGATAGGAGACAGAAATAGAGATGGATCTATTTTCTTTCCTTAGAGATTTGACATTTTAAAAGATATCCCTGCCAGTGGAGAATTTGGTGAAGGCTGCTCTTTTATAGTGGAAATCTTAAAGAAAAACATGTTGCATGATGATTCATGGGAGGGTGCCAGCCTATTTAAGTGAAGACAATGCATTATTTTAATGTTGAAAAGAATGTAGGAGTAATCTGATATTTCAGAGGAAACGGGTGGTTTGCATTTGTAAATTAATTATTCTTTTCAATACTCATATGTGGGTCGGGCCATCATGAAAATGGAGGCAGGATGCAGAGAGGGTGGTAGATTTTGAAATTAGGCAGAGGTGGGTTTGAATCCCTTACTCGCTGCCTTGAGAAACACATTTAATATCTTTGAGCTTCACTTTGCTTGTCTATAAAAAGTACATAATAGTGGTAATAAATAGGTGCAACAACAACATTTTATATTCATTAACTCAATTAATTCTTACCTTGACTCTGTGAAGAAAGTACCATTAGGAATATATATAACCAAGTATAGGAGAAAATGGCACATTTCATAGCACATATGGAGGGGAAAAATAAATTTGATCCTTTTCCCTTAACAGTTGAGATTCATGGGGAGCCTGGGTGACTTAGTCAGTTAAGGTCCTGAGCTCACAGTCATAAGATCAAGCCCCACATGGAGCCCTGCACTGATAGTGTGGAACCTACTTGGGATTCTCCCTCTCTCTCTCTCCCTTCCCACCCTCTAAATAAATAAGTTTTTTTTTATTTTTTAAAAAGGGGGCACTTGGGTGGCTCAGTCGGTTAAGCATCCAACTTTGGCTCAGGTCATGATCTCATGGTTCATGGGTTCGAGCCCTGCGTTGGGCTCTGTGCTGAGAGCTAGCTCAGAGCCTGGAGCCTGTTTCAGGTTCTGTGTCTCCCTCTCTCTCTGACCCTCCCCTGCTCACGCTGTCTCTCTCTCAGAAATAAATAAAAAACATTAAAATTTTTTAAAAATTAAAAAAAAAACAATAAAATTCACAATCCTGGCCCACAATCTACAGATACATAAATATTGAGTCATTTAATAAATGGATAAATGGAGTGGATAGCTTTTGTTGTTTCTATCCATTTGGATGAATTTGAATAATTTTGTTCTACTGAAAGCAGATCCTGAGACAAAGATTTAGGTACAAGTAGTTTATTTGGGGAGTGGAGAAGTAATAAGGGGAAAGGGTGAATTAATAAGTGAATCACTGCTCTGGGCATTTGGGGTTCAATCCTAAAAAAAAAAAAATCTTGCCTTCTGCAAGAGTGTTAAATAAGACACTGATATATAAAAATCACTGTAATATACAGATATATGTGATCTATATATTATAGATGCAACTATTATGTAATATTTTCTACAGAGAGAATAGAACAATTCAGTTCTTCCTCTATAAAAAAAAAAAAAACCTCAAAATCCATTTCCAATGGAGAGAGGGGTTGAAGGAGCATGAGAATTTATGTCACTACTTGATGGTCACCCCTGGGCCAATTGTCCCTGTTTCTGGTCTTTTCCATGCTCACTTTGGCTGAGCAAGATCTCACACCTAGAAGGGGACCAGGCCAATGACCTAAGGGGGCAACAACAGGGACATTCACAGCCTAATGTAACAGTAAAACAACAGGTTTACTCTGGAAGGAAAGGGTTATCAAATTTCAGTAATTCTACATTGCCTTCATTTGAATAGCTCTGACTTCTAAAAGTGTATACCTTGCACAGACTCAGCAGAAATCACACCATGTTTTTGGATTTACATGAGACATAGACACACAGAGGGACCATTTAACAAATTATTCTAGGTGTTCAGAACAATTAGACAAATAAAACCTGCTGCTGCTTGACCCCCAGCTGTGCGCACCAGCCAAGGACACGGCTCTGGCGTATTAGACAGGAGTGTCATCTAGAAGAGAACATCAGCAGTGAAATGGTAAAAGGGGAAGAGAAAGAAACCTACAACGTAAGACCCCAAAGGTAAATGGGAGTCAGAGACCTTGAAGAACCTGGAAGAACAAGCTATCTTGTAATAGCATAGCCACAAAGAGACAAATTCACTTTCCACATGATGCAATGGCTCAAAGGCAATAAATATTTGGAATGAGGCAGGTGAATATGCTGAAACAATGATTCCTGGAGTCTGACACACCCAGTGCTATGTATGTCTCGGGGCCAATGTGTAAATAATTTGCCAGGGCTTTTCCCAGCAGGAGATTCAAACATAATATCTGTTACTTTGGACTTCCAGAGAACTGGGTTAAAAGCACAGACCCAGGATTAAGATGTAGTTAATAGGACAACTAAGGGAGAGATGTAGGTCCTGGGGAATGAATTGGGCTCCAATTCATTCATTGGCTCTGTATAAAATAAAGATATCAGCCTTGCGTTTAATGTTCATGTTCTTTTTAAAAAATTTTTTAAAGTTTATTTATTTTGAGAGAGAGAGAATCTCAAGCAGGCTCTGTGCCATCAGTGCAGAGCCCAATGCGAGGCTTGAACTCACAGTGTGAGATCATGACCTCAGGTGAAACCAATAGATGCTTAACTGATTGCACACCAAGGTGCCCCTATCAGCCATGTTCTAATGCAGAAGACATGTGTTCAAGTAGGCAATTCTATTCCCCTATGATAAATGCCACAACAAATACATAAAATAAAAAGCATATTTTGGTATGATGGAGGAACAGTTAACTAGGGCTATAGGAGATCTGGGAAAGTACCTTCTTGTTGCTAATGCCTTATCACAGATTAGAAGGAGATTTAGCATCAGTCTTTACTCTGGGGATATGGGATGGATGTATAAGCTTGGAAAGAGAGAGGGTATCAAGTACTCGGTGCTGTGTAAAATATTCCATTCCTACAGGGAAGGTAAGACCAAGTCAAGGTAGAGTCCTCTTGAAGGTAGAATAAAAGCACATACAAAGCTAAACAGGCTAACATGTGCTATCATGTCCCACAGATACAAAATGAGACCAGTGTTTAATAAGATTTCTTTTTTTAAAAGATTTTATTCAAGCATCTAATATTGTATTTCAAAAAAATTTTTGAACATTTTCCCAGGAAGGGAGGAATTAACATTAGTCATTATTACTTTTTAAAATATTTAATATATTCATGCCGGCTTCAAGCTTTGGAAATACTCTGTGAGAACCCTCTGTGACCTAAGGATGTGGACTCAAGATGAAAGAGAATATTTGAGAGGAACATCCGTCTCTGTCTTGAGTGAGCTTGGTGTGTGTGTGTGTGTGTGTGCATGTGTGCACACGTGCACACAGGTGTGCAGCATCTGCGGGGACTTCTTATTAATCTCTATTTCATTAAAAACTTCTCTCCTCTCCAAAGGACACGCATGGACAACAAACTTGTCTTTGTTTAGCCAAATCCAATTTTCCCAGCTGGAGAGATGTAAGGAAACAGGAAACATAATAGGAGGGACACAAAAGGGGACATTTTAATAAAATGCATCATCTAATGGGTGTTAAAGTGTACTCCAGTCAGCTGGTTGGAGTTTCTAGACTCAGTTCCTTTGATAAGGACCAGGCAGTATAAACGGACCAGGAAACAAGGGGCTACAGCTTGAGTGCATTGTGGTACTACCATCTCATTATATGAGGCAAACTCAAGTATATTTAAACTCTGCTAGTATCCTGGTTGGAGGCGAGAAACACCTAGCCCCCACTGTTTCCTCGCCATTGGGAGTCAGAGAAGCCCTAAGAACTGGTTGCTCATAAGGAAAAGCTGAGATTGAACTAGAACAGCGAAAGGGCTAATAATATTTACTTAAGGAGAGCCTAAAATTAATTTGATAAGCTCCATCTTACAGTAATTTCCTCCAAGTCAATTCAGACCTGTATTTGGGCTGCACTTTATTATTAGATATTGTGGTCTGGAAAGCCCTAAATGTGGATTTGGAGAAAAAAATGCTTGTAAAACTGTAATTGTTTAAAATTTATTTATGAAAAAAATCAATAACGAGTGAAGCCAACTCCTTCCTTCTCGGGAAAATGTTCCAAAATTTGAAATGTACTATTAGTGGCTAGAATAAAGGAATTTTATAATTAAAACGATAGAAGATATATAAAGAGGCACTAAGCAAACTCGGGGAAGAACACAAACCCAACTGAACTCATGTGGAGACCTGACATAGATGGTGAAAGAGGACAAAAGTCTTAAAGTGTGCTTCTGAAACTTCAGTGTGTATATGAGCTGCCCGAGTATCGTGGTCAATGCAGGTGGTCATTCAGTAGGTCATGGGCCAGGCTCAAGAAACTGTACTTGTAAGGTGGTGGATTTCTAACACTCCCAACTGGCTGATGGTATTGGTAGAGGGGCTCCATGACTTCCACTTGCTGTGTCACTCTGAGAATGTGACTTTGTTCAGATTTGTCTGTTAAAGATAAAGAACTTTGACATCATTGTGCTAATAGGAATCTCTGCAAAAAAAATCCATAGCAGAAAGTACAAGGGACTTGGCATCTGTAAGATCTGGGATTGATTCCAAGCTCTACACTATTGTGTGACCCTGAGTAAATCATTTAACCTTGCTGAGACTCATTGTCCTCAGTTGTAAGATCTATTCCTACAATCTCTGTCTTTCCACATCTGGGGATAGTCTAAAAGATCAAATGATCGTGGCTAACATTGATTGTCTGTTTAGTATTTGTCAGTGACTGTGATAAGCCCTTGACATACCTTAATTCACTCACAAAAACCAATGCAGTAAATACTACTGCTGCTGGAACCCCTCTGAAGGTGTGCGGGGGCCCCTGTAAGTATTCACGATTTGATTTTTTAAGTGTATTGCAAAGTTCACGAAGATTGTGATTGAAGATTCAGAAAAAAAGAGTAGAGAAGAGAAACTTGGGTATTGTTGATTGCCCAGTCAGAGCACATGGGGGGAATCCACATGCTCTTCCTGCTCAGCTACAGACACCCTCTCTCTTCAGGTCCTTTATTGTCAAATATGTCACTCTTGGCAGTTTAATATCTCCCACCACAGGAAAATATAGCAATGCCACCTGTATTAATTTTCCACGCTGCATAAAAAATTATCTCACACTTAGCAACTTAAAACAACATCCATTTATTACCTTATGGTTCTTAAATACTTTAAAAATTTTTTTAATGTTTATTTATTTTTCAGAGACAGAGAGACAGAGCATGAGTGGGGGAAGGGCAGAGAGCGAGGGAGATACAGAGTCCGAAGCAGGCTCCAGGCTCTGAGCTGTCAGCCCAGAGCCCGACGCGGGGCTCGAACCCACGAACTGTGAGATCATGACCTGAGCTGAAGTTGGAGGCTTAGCTGACTGAGCCACCCAGGTGCCCCTAGCTTATGGTTCTTGACGTCACAAGTTTAGTGCGAGGAATGGCTGAGTTCTGGGCTCAGGTCTCACCCACCACAATTTGAGTGGTAGCTGTACTGTACTCCTTTCTGGGGCATATGGGGACAAAACTCCTCCAAACTTCTGTTGTGAGAGTCACCCAAAAAGAGTGTTCCCTGTATCAGCTGGACCAAGGTCTTCATTTCCATGCTTCTGGCTACCAGTCAGGGGTTGCTTTTGGCTCCTTCTGGCCACTCCTTCCTTGCCACTCAGCTCCTTTTTGCAAGAAGAGCCAAGTCACTTTTAAGAATTCTCCGGATTTAGGTCTGGCCCACAGAGGATAATCTCCCATTCTTAACGTCAGCTCTGTCATATAATATAGCCTTATCACAGGAGCCAAAATTAGTCCCATTCACAGTCCCAGTGATGATGCAGAGTGTGTACACTGAGGGGCAAAAATTGGGAGGCCCTGTCAAAATTCTGTCTCTCTTATCATAGTTCTTTGTGACTATTTGTTTTAAAACAGTATCGATCATCTTGCCTTTGCACTTCATAATGCCATTTACTTAATGCCGGTTGTATCATTATTTATGACACTGCATCATCCATGGGCTACCCAAGAAGAGTTATTTCCAGTGGTACTCTCGAAGGATAGTTCAAAGAACACAGCAAAAAGCAAACATTAGATGGGTTGAAAAGCTAAGTAGAAATATCAGCTGTTGTCCACTGCTGGGGTTATCTAGACTGCAGTCTGACTGTTCACAAGGAGAAGGTCTTAGGAGTAAAAATTAGTTCCCGGGTCTGAATTTAAGGGGAAAATTAAAGAAGAACTGAACTAACAAAGTGTAAGATCAAGTTTCCACAATCCAAGGTGATCAGGAGAAATAAAATCAAAACTATACTTAGACAAACCAAAGGAACACTGCTGAAAAAAAAAGGGATAAAAATAAAATCTTGAAAACATTTATAAAGTAAAAAGCACATCGCAAACTGGAGAATAATGATAAGAATATGGCTGATATTTCATCAGAAACAGTCATAGCCAGAAGACAATGGAACACAGGTGTAACAAGAACACGACATCAACTCAGAGTTTAATATCCAGCAAAGATATCCTTTAGAAATGAATTTCAATAAAGAAATTTTCAGGTAAACAGAAGCTGAAAGAATTAATTACCAGCCTACAGATTTCTACTGCAAGACATGATGAAAAAAATCCTCTAGGCTGAAAGTAAGTAACACCAAATAGAAACTCAGATATACAGAAAGAAATGAAGAGCACAATAAATCATTTGTATGTGGAAAAAGCAAAAACTATTTTTCTTTTTAAATTTTCAGGAAGAAACTGAATGTTTGTTGCAAGAATTATAACATTAAGTTTGAGGTTTTTAACAAATGTTGATATAGAATATATGAGGACTACACCCTAAGTTGTGGGAGAGTAATGGAGTTAATTACATTGCTTTACAGTTTTTATATTTTATGTGAGGTTCAATAACATTAATTCTAAGTAGAATGTGATATTAAGGACACACATCTTAATTCCCAGAGCAATCACTAAATAAATAAAAGTTGTTGTTAAAGCCAATAGAAAATTTTACATGAAACACTAAAAAATATACAATTAATTCAGAAGAAGGCAGTAAAAAAAATAACAGAAGTTAAAAAAAAGATTGGACTAGTAGAAAACAATGAGTGTCCTGTTAGATTATAATCCACTTTATCATTACTTTCATTAGAAAGATATAATCCAATTGTTCCACTTAAAATGCAGTGTCAGACTACATAAAAAAACAAGATCCAATATATATTATTTTCAAAAAATTCACTTTAAATGTAAGAGCACAGATAAGTTAAAACCAAACAGGTAAAATTAATAGTTCATTCAAATAGTCTTAGAAAAGCTGGAATGATGATATTAATATCAAACAAAGTGGACTCTAATGCAGGGAATTTTGTCAGAGACAGAGAGAGACACTTCCATGGTACATGGCTCTTTCCCCAAGAATACACTTCACAACAAGCCTAAACGTGTGTGCTCTAGTACTGAGTTTCAAAGGCAAAAAGAGAAAATGGCTAAACTAGGGGGAGAAATAAATCTATGATAGCTGGAGATTTTCAATATTCCTCTTTCTTGTAAATGGAAAAAAATAACAGCAAGAATATAGAAAGAACTTTCATTTTTGACTTTAATGGAGTAACTGGAATGAAACTTGCCATCCACCTTAACAACTAGAAAACCCTACACAAAATATCAAAGAGCTGTTTTTAGAAATTGAACAGCAAGACTGTGATCCCTGAGAGCAGGATGGTCAATGTGGTAAAATGTAAAATCACATAGCTTTGTGCCTGGAGACGCTTTCTGAATTGGCCTGTGAGGTCAGCTAATTGGAACATTACAATGGTCCCACAGAAGAAACAGGTAGTTCAGGAGCTGAAGAAGGGTAGGAATTTGTGGGACAGAGTCCCAAAGAGAAGAAAGTCACATAGAAAGAGAGCTCTAGAAATTTGCATAGGGATTCCCTTGAATCTGCTGCACAATCCTAAGCCACACAGGCAAATGACGAAATACCCTGAGCACAAGCAACCTCCAAGCTGAATGGTTTCTAGAGCTCCCTCTAACCTAGGAGGCACTGAGTTATGACTAGCAAGAGTGAGGAGCCCACTGATCACTTGCGGTACTCAGTGGAGACACCCCCAGAAGGTCATGCCTTAGTACCAGAACCATACTTGCCCCCAAATGAACTCTTATCCAGAACCCACCTTAACAAAACTAAAATCAAGGCTTGAAATGATCAAACTAATAGGCAAACAACTTAAGTGCTGGCCAGGACAAAGTTCAATACTCTTTAAAATATAGCAACCATAATCCAGATGCTCAACAATGTAAAATCACAAGGTCTAGGATCCTGTTAGGAAAAAAAAACAAAACTAGAAATACCCAAAAATAGGTCATTATGACCTATTGCAGGAGAAAAACCAGTCCATAGCTACAAACACAGAAATGAGATAGTTAATATAATTATAAGGCAAAGATTTTTAAATGGCTGTTTAAATATGCTCAGAGTCACAGAAAAACATGATGATAATGAGAAGAGAAATGGAGGGTGTGAAAACTTAATAGAAATTCTAAAGATGAAAAGTACATTATCTGAAATGTAAAATTCACCATATTAAGAGCATTTGACTAAACTCAACATTCATGATAAAATTTCCCAGCAGATTAGCAGTAAAAATTACCTTCTTCAACCTGATACATGGCACTATGAACAACATCAGACTTAATGGTGAAGGACTGAATACTTTCCCCATTAAGACTGAAACAGCAAAAATGTTGATCGTCACCACTGTTACTCAACATTACATTGGACATCATAGCATATGAAATAAATAAATCTGTGACTTACTCTTGCACTGCAGCTCCAACTGGCTCATAGTAAGTACCAAAATGTCATAGAATGTTCAGAATGTCACAGAAAATTGTAAATTCCAATCCTCTTCTCCTATATGTGAGGAATCTAGGATGTGCCTTACTGACCCAAAGAAGCATATATCATACATGTTAAGAAGATCATGTTTTAGAACCTATTTCAGTGTTTTTTTCTTCTTGTACTAATGTCAGTGTGACCTTCTGCACCAACCCCATTCTTTCAGAGGCATCCATTTGCCTAGGGAGGATTAGGATCATTAAAGCAGAGATACAAAGAGAAAGAGGAGATATTCAGCTCTTGCATACAAAGTAGTATTTTTGAGTCTGCAACAATCAAATTGTCTTAGAACCCAGGCTTCATAGAAAGAGAAAGTATTTTTAAAATTCCTTTAGATATCATTAACATATTATGAGCAAGGCCTGACAGATTAGATCACAGAGCTTCTTCCAAAATGTAGAGAAAAGATTGATTCTATCAGCAAGACTGCACTGTGAGACCTGGTGTCCCAGGAAGATGAATAGTGATCGGTGATACACTTACGTACAGTCCATGACAGAAGAGGAGATGAGATGAAAACCTGCCTTTATGTGTTGGTGAAGTATGGAAAGGAGGATTTACTATCTTAAAACAACAATCATTCATTAATTCATGATTCTGCAGGTCATCAATTTTGACAGAGCCAAGCTAGGTGGTTCTAGCCTTGGCTGGGCTCACTTTTAAGTCTGTGATTTGCTACTAGATTGACTGGTTGGTCTAAGATGGCCTGAGATGGACCAGTTCGTCTCTATTTTCCAATGTCTCCCCTCCTTCAGCCAGCTAACCTGGGCTTGTTCACATGGTGGTGGCAGGGTTCCAAGAAAAATGACCAAAGCACACAAGGTCTTCTGCAGCCTATAGTCAGAAATGACATCATATCACTTCTGCTGTATTTTGTTGGTCAAAGCAAATCACAAGGCCAGCCCACATTAATGGGGCAGAGGAAGAGAATCAACTCTTCATGGGAAAGACTTCAAAGTTATATTACAAAGGAACATAGAGGGGAATCGTAGTGGCTAATTTTACAAATAATTTTCCACAAGGTTCATGTTCCCCTGTACTGCCTTGTGCCTTTTCCTTCTGTTGCTGGAGGGTGCGCTTAAACAGAATGAAAGGAAAATAAAAACCATAAAGTTTAGTCCTGGTTCATTTTTGCATCTCTAAGAGGAGAACTCAGTGCTGACTTCGGGAGAGTAAGGGGCAGTAAGATCAGCAGCATGAGTTGCTGAGTCAGAGGAAGGTTCTGGGTCTAACCACCTGAATTCTCTTTCTCTTCTGTGGTGACAACAGTGGAAGCTCTCCAGGAGTGTCAGCCCAGCCTGCCTGTGGAGGGATACAAAAGGCAGCTGATGGTGCTGAACAGTAACCCCCCAGACAGTTCATTGTGCTGGTGTCCAAGTGAGTCCATACCAAAGACTGCAGGATGATCACCGAGCCAGGAATCAAGTGGGCATCACAGCCAGACCTCATGGTAATACCATCACCAGCAGAGATCCAGGTGGGTTGACTCAGGAGAGAGACCAGGGTACCTGACCATACTGAGAGAGGATAAACCATAAGCTCTTAGGCTGCACACATTAGCAGTCAATTCCAGAAGGATGGGCAGTGACCAATAGACTTGGGAATACTCCATTGCTATTATGGGGCTATGGTCTCAATGTGTCCCCTCAAAATTCCTATGTTGACATCCTAATTCCCAAGGTGATGGTATTAGAAGGTGGGGGCATTTGGGGATGATTAGGTCATGAGGGTGGACCTTTGTAAAAGAAGTCCAAGTTCCCTTGCTCCCTCGTCATGTGAAATCAGAGGGCTCTGCCACTAAAGGACACAGTAGATGCCCTATTCACACATCTTCACGGGAATGGAAAGAAAGACGTACCATTTACCTAAAAGTGGTAGTTTAAACCAGAGGAGACTGAGGTTTTGTTAGGTTTAAATTTCTTTCTTGCCCTGCTTAGAGGAGGTTACACAAGAGGCCTAAATCAGAAAAAAATTTGAAAACTGGGTTCTCTTTGTATAACTAGTTTATCTAACAACCAGAACTGGGTACAATTGTGAGAAGATTTGATTTGTCTTCTAACCACATTCAGTTGAATCAACTTTTCAGGTAGAACCCATAGATTTCTTGTCACTTCCAATTAATAACAAATCTAATTAAAATAACTTCATGGTCTAGGGGTGGCAAAAATTTTTTTAAATGGGACACAAAACATAACTATAAAAGAAAAATATTCATAAATTGGACTCCATTAAAATTAAGACATTATTTTAGAAAGTGAAAAGGTAACTGATGGGGGGAAATGATATTTACTATATAGAGTGGAATTCATAAGGATTCATATCTGAATATATAAAAAATTCATCTAAGTAGGTAAGAGAAAGAAAATTCAATTAAAATGGACAAAAGATTAAACAAACTTTTAATAAAAGAAGATATGTAATTGGTCAATTAATATATGCAAAATTGCTTAACTCCATTATTCATCAGGAAAATGCAAATTAAATGCAAAATGCAAATTAAAACCATCCTGAAATATTTTTACCAACCCCATAGAATAGCTAAGATAAAATAGAGACAATCAAGTGTAAAATGAAGATGTGGAGCTATAGGAATGCTCACATTCTGTTCTTTAAAAAACTGATTACTTATCCCCAAACCAAAGATATGACCCAAGTATCCTAGTCCTGAGTACATATCCACTACAAAAGTAAACATATTTTCACCCAAACATATGTACTGGAATATATATTGAAGCACTATTTTAGATATCTCCAAACTGGAAGTTATTTATGTGCCCATAAACAATAGAATAAATTGTGGTATACTCACAGAACATAATATTTCATAATAATGAGAATTAGTGACCTGCCAATATGTGTAAATATCACACACACAATACTGAATTGAAAAAGTCAGACTCTAAATAAATTGTATGATTCCATTGGCATAAAGTACAAAAAGAGTAAAATTAATCTATGTTGTTTGAAGTCAGAATATTGGTTACTAAGAGACTGAAAGGTATCTGGGGGCTGAGAATATTCTGTTTCTGATCTGGACATGGGTAACACCAGGGTGTTCAGTTTGTGAAGTCCATCCACTTAAGTGGACTTTTCAGTATATTTTTTATATTTCAGTAAAACCTTTTTAAGTCTGGTCAAAACCAATTGAAAACTGCCATCTCATACTTCCTCATCCTTTCTCCAACCCAGCTTCTGTTAACCTGAGGTTTGAAGGTCCTGAGTAGAAATGGAGATGTGGTTCACTTTCTCAAGGCACGGGTGCCTACCTTTCCTATTCTAACTCCTCTGGATTTGGGAGAGAGGGAAGATGAGATGGAAGAAAATCAGACACTTTTCCCTCTTAACTGGCCACGTGACTGCACTATTGTTGACAGCCATTGCTCTCTGGCCAATACGATCTTTCCTGATACCCTTGGTGCCACAGGCAAAATACTGGCTTAACACACGTGTGTATCAATTTGAAGGTGCTGAGCCCGTGGGGTTTCCTGTGCCCACGTTCCCAGGCACAGGAGACCTAGCTGTGATGAGCCTCTTCCCTCTTCTGGGAGGGTTCCTGACTTGCAGAAAGATTTTTCAAGGCTGGTTAACTTTTGCACTTCTGCTTGCCACACAGGAAATAAGCATCCTGTCCATTCCAAATTGTAGCATTCAGGCTGCTCCCTTTCTCCAGCTTGCCATTTATCTCAAATTATTAACTCCCTGGTAGCTTTGATTGGATCAGCATAGCTTTAAGCTTATATCCAATTTGGAAATGGTGCCACCCTGTCTCATAGACACTCCAGAATTTGATGAATGGTTTTCTTGAACCCTTCTGAGATAGACAAGATAATACCCCCAAATTCATCTATGTCCAAATTCGTAGCACCTGTGAATATTATGTTTCTGTTACAAGGCAAGGGAGAATGAACATTGTAGATGGATTTATGGTTGTTAATTAGCTGACCTTAGAGAGATTGTTCTGGAATAGCCAGGTGGGTCCAGTGTAATCACAAGGGTCTTTAAATAGGGAAGAGGGAGGAAGGCAGTCACTGTTAGAATGATGCCATGCCAGAAAAACTTGATTGGCCACTGTTGGCTTTGAAGCTAGAAGGGGCCCACAAACCTAGGAATGCAGGAAGGCTCTAGAAAAGGGAGGAAAGCAGATTTCTCCCTGTAGGCTCCAGAAAGGAATATTGGCCTGCTAACAACCTGATTTCAGCCTAGGGAGACCCATTTCAGACTCATGACTTCCAGAACTGTCAGATGATAAACTTGTATTGTTTTAAAGCACTAGGTTTGTTGTGGTTTGTTACAGCAGCTCTAAAAAACTAATGCACTCTCTCTCTTCGCCTGGAGGAAGGACAGAGATTATCCCGTCCACAAAGTTATGGACTGGGTGGGGTCAAGGCTTAGGGTTCCAGTAATTCTTTTCTCTTCTTCCATCCTGCCCCCAAATTTCCTCTCCTTTTATCTGCCACAGAGAATAGAAAGGAACAAGGTAGTTGTTGGACAGTGGCTGGGGCCATCGGGATCTGTTTTGCTACATTTTGGTAAGAGGAGGAGATCTGGGGCTCATTATTCACAGGTCTTTTTAGGATACCATCACTACTTGTCTTTCAAGGCCTCACTATGTCCCCCTGTTTCTAATTCCAAGGCAACAGGGTAAGACTATTACATACGGTCAGATTTGCATCACTCAGTGGTGGGATGCACATTAAAATTTCTCTCTCTATACCACGTATGTAATCTCCATTGGGGAAATGCAGATCAAAAGCAGCTCTTCCATGACATTAATAATTTATTTTTACCTTTTAGTGATACATGAACATAGTTTTAAACCTCTACTACTATCATGAAGCTGATCATTTGAAATAGACACACCTTGACTCTATCTCCCAGAAAGACTCTTCGACTATCCACCCTGGATGGTATGTGCCTGACAGCTGGGGCAGGGCAGGGGGCTCAGTGTCTGACTCTTAGGAATTCAGATTTTCATTTATTACCCTGTTTTCAACCCAGTGATCCATTGCTCCTTCAGCTTGTTCTTCCAAGAGTGTTATCTAACTCGGTATCTGGGTGGGGTGTGGATAGGGGAATATGAGTGCCAATCCACCACACTCTGTGTTTTCAGCTCCACTCCACACTCAGGACTTCATTAGGAAGATTCTAGTCCCTTCAATCACTGTGCATTTGAGGATTCTAGCATGAATCAGCCTCCCTATTGTTGTCATTCCCTGCTCCCCCAATAGACAGTTTGATTTTAGCATTTCTGCTCTGCTAAATCAGTTATGAGTCATCTATCTATTTTCCAACCTTCAAAATTCTGTTGACAATCTGGCCTGCTGTCATCTTTCTCCTGTCTCTTGTCTTGTATAAAGGCTCAAAATTGCCTATCTTATACCCTTTTATTACTACGAAGGGGGACTCTGGGGTGGAGCAGAGAGAAGCATATGGAATCTATCTACCTTATGCATCTTCCAATCTCCTTTTGTTTCTTCAAATCCTTAAGCCATGTATGAATATTTCCTTCAGGAAACAGTGCAAAATAACAATTCTACTTCTTTGGATAAAAACAAACCATTTCTCCCATTTGAACGCCTCCAAAAATGCCCATCATCTAATGCAATTCTGTAGATCTATAAAGCTTGTGTGTTTCCAGTAGCAATTTAGATAAAGTGGTAAGTGTGGCTTCCATTGGGGTCAGTTTATAGCACCTGGTTGCTATGGTCACAGGTTCTATAAAATGGAGTAAATAATGAAATACTGTATCCTTCTTCTCAGTACCAGACGTTTATAGTATTCAAATATTTACAGAGAGAGCAGACTTACTGAGTTTTTAAAAATATCAAAATGGGTCTGTTTTCTAAAGGGCAAATCTTTGCTCCTGGCAGTTAAAGATATCAATAAATGAAATTCTTGCTTTTGAGAAACGGATACTAAATGAAAACTAAAATGTAATATTCCAGGACTCAATTTTAGTTTACTTGCAGAGATCATGTATTTTCCCACAAAAAGATTTACTTTGTTTTAATAGTTAGGGATTAAATCATTTGGTGAATAAAGTCCTAGGACACTTTCTATGCTTGTTTATACTTAATATTAATGATTCAGAATAGCAAACATAGATTTATTTATGTCACAACAGATGGTGACTTCAATTTAGGGTAGGTAAGACTTAAAATTTATTATTTTTATTGTGATAAAAATATCTGAAATCTACCCTTTTAACACAATTCTACTTTTTTGTTTTTTATTTTTAAACAATCTGTATACCCAACATGGGGCTTGAGCTTACAACCCAGAGATCAAGAGTCAGATGTTCTGCCCACTGAGCCAGCCAGGCACTGCTACCCTCTTAAAGATTTTAAAGTGTATGGTATAATATTCTTAACTATGGGGACAATGTTGTATGTCAGATTTTATTGTATCTCTACAATACAGATTGTTGTATCTCTAGAATTTATTCATTTTTTATTACTGAAACCCTATACCTATCAATTAGCTAATCTGAACTTCCTTTGAATGACTTATCAGTCACCAACCAGCCAATCATTTTTCTTCAGAGATCCTTTCTTCATATTTTGACTCACAAGAGCCTAAAAAATTCTGATGTGATGCTTCATTAGGAAAATATAGTAACGATTAAATCAGGGCACATGAAAAGAGATCTCATTTTGGGGTTCTAGAGGGTACATGAGGAAAATGTAATTCTCTCACCAGTTTTTGCTTGTTTCCAATTGAGAGGTTTTGAGGAAGTAATAAATTGGAGAACAAATGTGTTTTTGATTAAAGTTTCTGTGTGCTTTCAGAGACAGCTACAATAGCATAAATCTAAATAAACATTCTGATATTTATCCCAGGCAAAATTACATAACATATTTTAATACAAAAATCACAAGAAAAATCATGGTCTCTAGATGAAGGGGGACACATGGGCTCCCTCTGGTGGTGAACTTAACAGTAATAATAACTGAACAAATGTTATTGTTTAACTCCAAGACCAGATGGAATTTAAAGGACCTTTTTAATCGTCAGCAAGAGGTCTGCTTGAAATTACCATTTAGACTCCTTTTTTTAGAGTTTTATTTTTTATTTTTTTCTTTCATAGTTTATTGTCGAGTTGGTTTCCATATAACACCCAGTGCTCATCCCAACAAGTGCCCTCCTCCATGCCCATCACCCCTTTCCCCCTCCCTCCCACCCCCATCAACCCTGTTTGTTCTCAGTATTAAGAGTCTCTCATGGTTTGCCCCATTTAGATTTCTTTCCCAGGCTCTCGACTAGGGAAATAGACCAACATAGAATATTTATCCACTTATTTTACTTGAGTTACCTGGCACTAGAGTTACAAAGCTCACTTAGAAAGCCAGTGACACTGTTTTGACATCTCTGAACATTTGTAGAATCATTCACTCACTCACTCAATGTTTCTTATGGAAAATATTGGGGCCTGTGTCTGGTGGGGCTGTGGTACTGAGGATTTTTCCACATCCACTATTGTGTGTTGGCACACGCGTACACAGACGTGTCTTTGTGGTGATTGGGGAGCAGGATTTACTGCCATCAACTTCTCTTCCATTATTTGTAGCCAATACGATTTTATCCTGTTCTTTTGTCTTTATAGAGGCATAAGATTGTCTACCTTATATCCTTCACTATTCTTCAAGTGGCTTGTGTAATGGGGCAGAGATGAACATAAGCGATCAGCCTGCCTTGTGTATCTTCTCTCCCTATTTTAGTTGAAAATGTATCTTTATACATTATTACAAAAAGGCTAGGTTTGATCTGTTTGCTTATGTTTATGCTTATGTCTGGCTTTGAAAACCATAAATTGAAATACCTAACATAGACAGTCTTACAAAGTAATTGTCTATGCTAAGTGCCCCTCCCCACACATCCCACAATTTGCACCAGCTTTTTCTTTTACTCCCAAGTTTAGAAGCTTGAATGCATGTTCAGTCATTCAGTTTCCATATACATTAAGAAATTAGAACAAGGGGGCTCTTGGGTGGTTCGGTCGGGTAAGCATCTGACTCTTGATTTTGGTTCTGGGCATGATCTCATGGTTTGAGGGATTGCGCTCCTCAGTGCTGTCAGCATGGAGCCTGCTTGGGATTCTCTCTCTCTCCCTCTGTCTCTCTGTCACCCTGCTCACTCATGCTCTCTCTTCCTGTCTCTCAAAATAAATAAATAAACTTTTTAAAAAATTTTAAAAAGACTAGAATGAAGTCTCTAAATTCATAATTACTTAAGAATCAGTCATGTTATAGCCAAGCTCCTTGGTTAACTTATTTAATTTACTCCCCAAATGTAGTTATTAAAATGACAAATTTATTCAGGATACCAATGAAGGAAAAAAACCCAAAAATTTAAAGCACCAACATTTTTCTGAAAACAAAACGTCACTGAGAAGTATCTTGCATGGTGATTGCATGCACACATTAAGCACTCAGTAGTGGTCTTGATTGTTTTAAACTTCAAACAGCAAAACCATTCTGGACTACCTTGATATTTCTCTTTCTCAAAATAACATTCTTTATGTTACAATGTGATCTTGCCCAATAAGTCAAACAAAAAAAATACCTGTCTCTGATATTATTGTGTTGTGAAGACTTCAAGAAAATGCTCTAAAACTAAGACAGACACATATGGGATCATCTTTTTTCAGAACCATAGAAAGAAAAGAAATTTCTTTTGATAAAAATAAAAATGTGGTCTTTTCTTTATTTTACCCCTTGACAGAGTAAGGAAAAGATTGAGCAGTACACACTTTAAAATTTTATATACCACAACATATATGTCAGAAAGGTAAACGATTAAGGCTTGAAGCTGAATTCAGCGGTTCTAAGAGTGGGCTGTGCATCAAAATAACCTGGGAAGCCTATTAAAATTAAAGAACCCTGAGGCCACACCTGTAGAGATTCTAATTCAACCTTATGGCAAAGCCAAGGTATTTATGTGTTTGACAAGGGCCCTCCAATGATTCTGAAGCAGTCGGTTCACTGGACAATATTTAAAAATTATTCCACTCCATGGCTACTTATCCTTGACAACTTCACCTCAAAAAAACAACATGGCCACTTTGTCAGAAAGCCCTTCTTTGAATATTCTGACTGAGGGGCGCTCCCTCACCCCCTCTCCTGTGTATCAGTCAGGATAGGCTTGGCTCTGCTTGGTAACAAACAACTCCAAATTTGTATCAGCTTTATGACAAATGTTGCTTATTTGTTTGCTTATTTATTTATTTGTTCACAAAGTAAGATCCTGGCAATTTTTCAGATAAATCACCTTCTATGTGGTTGCTCAGTGTTCCAGCCTCCATCTATCTCACGACAGACATCTCCATGTCAATTTGTGCTTTCCCGATTGCCACATCAAAGGGAGAAAGAGCTGGAGAGTCAAATACTAACCATCCAAAACTTCAGCCTGGTAGTCACATAGCCATTTTCCTCTATCAGCCAGAATTCATCACATGACCATGCATAACCTCAGGAGGACAGAGAAGTATAATCTTCAATATACTCAGAAGTACAGGAGAACCAGATACTCATTAATATTGCTTACCACATGATACTTAATTTTTGCCTTTCCTGACCACATGTTCTGGTGATATTCTATCTGTTTGCTTATATGGTTCTTGTCTGTACCCACTAGGATGAAAAAAACTTGAGGTCAAAATCCTTATATTATTTATCACTGGTGATATCACTCTGGCAGTAGTAAACACTCAAACTGTTGAATGAATGAACAAAGGAAGACAGAGAGCTGTCTAGTAGGATTCAGACAGCGGGGTCATTTAAATTAGATCAGTAGGAAAAAAACACCAGACACAATAACCATTTATTCCGTTAGCCCGGGAGAATTAGATGATTAAATATTTATTGAGCACCTGTACCTTCTAAGGCTTGCAAAACTGATTGTACCAATATAATCACACCTCAGGTTTACAATATCTGCTGGTAAAGAAGATAATAAAATACAAGAATCTTGGCAACTAATGATAAACTGGCAGTGATTATCTGTTTTATGAAAGCTTCATTTTTTTTTACAGGACTATTCACAGTAGGACTCTCCTCAATAGCAATCTCTCCAGGAGCACTTAAAATATGATTCAATTTATACACATGCTCTTAAGGATATACCTATAAAGTCAACCACTGTTGTTGTTATGCCTTAGTTCTACAGAGGTTCTTAAGGGGAGTGAAGAAATCCACTCGTGGAATATTATGAGCCATTTTGGTTCTTCAATGTATTTCATCTCATTTCTAAACTCCCTCTAGTGTCCAAAAAGAATAAAGTCCACTGACTGGTAGAGAATACTGCTGCTGTTAATTTGAAAGGAGCAAATCAACACTTTGAATATGATTTTGAAAAAGACAAGAAGAATCTTTTCATTGTAGACTATGTGTTAAAAATATCTCTAGGTGGTTTTTTTCTTTTTTTCAGCTTTATTGAGGTATAACTGACAAATAAAATTGTAAGATATTTGAAGGGTACAACTTGAGGGTTTGATATATGTGTACATTGTGAAAATATTTCCCCCATCAGGCTAACACATTAATCACCTCATATGTTACTTTTTTTTTTTTTTAAAAAATGAGAACATTTAACCTCTACTCTAATTTTTTTCCAACACAAAAATATATCTGAAAGAAAATATATACAATGACCCATTAGCTCACTGATTGTATACAATTTATGAGCATTGTTAGAAATTCACAGACAACAGGGAGACACAACATACAGTAAGCTTCCTTTCTCTCTGCCTTCAGTCTTACTCCTCTACGTCTTCCAATCTTTTTTATAAAAAGCAGACACAATCATATGCATTTTCCATCATGGATATAATTACAAGGAACACTGCCTTTTAAGAATTCCTAGAAAGATAACCAAGCTATACAAAGTGATTTACATTATGCTCTTTCCACTTGCTCTTAGAAACACTTCCAAAATATTACCTACTTTTTTGACAGTTGTAATATTCCTAATTCTTTATTCTAATTTTTGACAGTTACATGGTATTCTTTCCTTTGGTTACACTCTAACTTGTTTTTAATTTTTTGAAAAAAATTAATTCCAGCGTAGTTAACATACAGTGTTGTATTCATTTCAGGTGCGCAATATAGTGATTCCACATTTCCATGTCTCAGTTAGTGTTCTTCATGTGTGCTCTTAATCCCCTTCACCTATTTTAACCACCCCCCCCCCTCCTTCTCTTCCAACTGTTTGTTCTCTATAATTTAAAGCCTGGCTTTTGGTTTGTTTCTCTCTTTTTCCCTTTGTTCATTTAATGTGTTTCTTAATTTCCATGTATAAGTGAAATCATATGGTATTTGTCTTTCTCTGGCTTATGTCACTTAGCATTATACCCTTTAGATCCACCCATGTTGTTGCAAATGGTAAGATTTCAACCTTTTTCATGTCTGAATAATATTGCATTGGATGTGTATAGTACATTTTCTTTATCCATTCGTCTATTGATGGAAATTTAGGTTGCTTCAATACTTTGGCTATTGTAAATAATGTTACTAGAGGTGCATGTATCCCTTTGAAAATAGTTTTTGTATTCTTGGGGCAAATATCCAATACCGCAACTGCTGGATCATATAGTAGTCTTTTTTTTTTTTTTTTTTTTTTTTTTTACTTTTTGAAGAAGTTTCATACTGTTTTCCACAGTGGCTGCACCAGCTCGCTTTCCCACCATCAGTACAAGAGGGCTCATTTTTCTCCACATCCACCTGTATTTCTTGTGTTGTTGATGTTAGCCATTCCAACAAGTGTGAGATAATATCTCACTGTAGTTGTTACTTGCATTTTCCTGATGATGAGTAATGTTGAGCAACTGTTCACCTGTCTGTTGGCTGTCTGGATGTCCTCTCTAGAAGTTACACTCCAATTTATTTTTGCAGTCCCATATTGATGGCCTTTTTACTACTAGAAAAGGCCATTATTGTACATATATTTCTTGAAAAAAAATTTGGGGTGTGCAAGGATGAATAGAAATTTCTGGGTCAAAGAGTATAATAATTCATCATTATTAAAATATTATTGGGGTTCCTGGGTGGCTCAGTTGGTTGAACATTAAACTCTTGATTTCAGCTCAGGTCATGATCTCAGGGTCATGGGATCAAGCCCCACATCAGGCTCCTTGCTAAGCAAGGAGTCTGCTTAAAATTCTCTCTCTCTCTCCCTTTCCCTTCTCCCCTGCTTGCACTCTCTCTCTGTCAAATATAAAAATATATATATTATCAAATTCTCCTCCAAAGTAGCTCAACTAATTTATTCTTCTAGGTATTAACTTTTTATTAACAATTTTGGTGATAATAAAATAAAACTAATGGTAATTAGATAATGAAAATGAAGCTAATGGTATTTGAGAAATAAAGAAATACCTAATTTGGAATCATAAGTAAGTTTTTTTTTTTTGTTTGTAACAAATTTAACCTGAATTTTTAATGAGGGAAGTCTCACTTTAGATTATTTATTTAGAATTTAGGTGCAATAGACTATATAATACAGGGTGGCCTCTTGGTGTGAAAAATATTCTCTTTATTATTTAAAGGTATAGACTTTATATGAAAAGAAGATATTTTTAACTTTTCAGTAAATAGAAATATTTGATATTAATTTAACTGAAGATATGTTTAAGTAGTGATAAGAAACACAATTTTCAAATATGATGTGTTTCTCATTTGCATTTTACATTAGGTATCAACATATTCGTATTCAAACTAAAAATGTTTTGTTCACTGGGAATTTTTAACCACACAATGTAATGTGCACTTTGGAAAATCTTGTTTTAGGAGAAACCCTAATATGCTTAGCTGTCACCAAATGAAATTTTATAGAGCATACCAACTTAAATCCAATTACATCTGATGTTTCTCTAAAAAAAACATGTATTACTGTGGTATTTGTTTTATTTTTGTTAAAATGGAATACTTGGGTAAATATGTAATCACTATATTAACTAAATCAACTACCAAGGCCATCAAGTAAAATGGGGCCAAGTTTTATCTCAAACAGCTATATATTATTTCTGTTCATAGAAGTCAGTATTATCCATCTCATATAATTATCTACTATACATATTCAGGAAATCAGTCCCTGAAATCAGAACAATGGCTACTGTTAGAATTTTGTACAGATAACACACACATGTTTATGCTCGCATGTATCAGCCAATCGAAACCATCAGGCAGTAAGAATTAACCTTATGTACCTGTTGCTGAGAAACTCACGTTTATGGGCTACATCTCTGAAACTGAAATATCAGAAAACATATTTTATTAGACATTTGTACATGGATCTGTAAACCCCCAAATTGGTTTTCCGATTGTATTTGTCTGCTGCCATAATAAAACACTGTTGACTGGCTGGCTTCAACACAGATATTTATTTTCTCACAGTTTTGGATGCTGAAGTCCAAGATCAAGGTGTCATCAAGTTTGGTTTCTCTTGAAGCCTCTCCTTGGCTTGTAGATGGCTGCCTCTCGCTGTGCCTCCAAATGACACATGTCCTTTGTGGAGCACGTCCCTGGTGGCTCTGTACGTTCTGATCTCCTCTTTCTACACCATTCAGGGGCACCTGGGTGGCTCAGTTGGTTAAGTGTCTGCCCTTGGCTCTGGTCATGATCTCACAGTTTGTGACCACTTCAGATTCTCTTTGTGCACACCCCCCCTCCCCCGCCCCTTTGCCTCTCTCCTGCTTGTGTGCACATGCACATGTTCTTTCTCTCAAAAATTTAAAATAAACAAACAAAAACTTAAGAAAAAAAGAAAAGAACACCAGTCAGATTGGATTAGGATCCACCCATCTGATCTCACTTAAACATAATTTCTTTTAAAGAAGAAATTATCTTTCTCCAGGGGCGCCTGGGTGGCTCCGCTGGCTGAGCGTCAGACTTCGGCTCAGGTCACGATCTCAGGTTCGTGAGTTCGAGGCCTGTGTTGAGCTCTGTGCTGACAGCTTGGAGCCTGGAGCTGCTTCGGATTCTGTGCCTCCCTCCTTCTCTTTGCCCCTCCCCCCTCAAAAAATAAATAAACATTTAAAAAAGTAATAATAAAGTCCTTATCTCCAAACACAGTCACATTCTAAGGAACTATAGGTTAAGGCTTCCACATGATAATTTTGGGAGGAGACAATTTAGTCCATAACACCAATCACTCTACCCCAAAATAATCTATAGTTTTACCAATAGTGTGAAGATAGGAATTTGCCGACACCTGTTAGGCTTTGCTGGTGTCAATGAGCAAGAATGAGCTAGTGTGTAGATAGGAGAGGACAGGATAATATAGGATAAGAATCCTCCACACTTGTTTTTCAGTGTATGTGTATATATATATTATGATATATATGATATATATATATATATCATAATATAATACATAGTATACTATACTTTCAAAAGTGCAAAAGGCCCAGGCTCTGGAGTCAGAATTTATGAATGTGAGTCTCAATTTCACTATTTATTAACTGATCTTAGGCAAAATACCAAGCAAAACTTTCTTCCTCAGTTTCCTCACCTTTCAAATCTAATAAATATAGGGCCACCTCATAAGGATTGTGCAGGATTAAACAAGTTCCTCCATCTACAGTGCTTGAAACAGTGCCTGACGTTTGATAGGGGCTTTAAATCTGCTAAGTTGGTTGTTGTCGTCAAGAATAAGTTAACCTATACTGGATACTTGAAGAATTTCTAGAGATCAAGGAGTGATTTCACTGGAAAATGATGAGCAGGGAAGCCAAAGGCCAAGTTGGCATATATAGGACAGTGTTTTCCTTGTCAGGTACGTGGTGATGCTCTAAGGGTGAAATAGTGAAGCCTTGAACCAGAGCAGTCTGACATGCAGTAGGACATTTTGACTAGGTCATTTTGACACAGCGTGTTGACAACAATGACATTTTGATGTGATAATTTGATCTCCATTGCATAAAGCAACTGCCTCGAAATGTTAAAGCCTTGTGTTATTACCAAATAAAGAGTGCAGACTAGACATGCCTGGATCCTCCCTACCTCTGAGCAGTATTACCCCTGACACCTCCCCTCCCTCCCCAGGAGGTGCATTTCAGTGTCGTGTGTATCCTTTATTCTCCCCAATCTAACTGATGGGAAGTACTTTTGCCATTGCAGTAAAAATAGAAACATGTGTTCAAGGTTCTTGGCATGGTCCTCACAAAGTTTCTCACTGTACACTGGAGCAGGGACAGTGCTAGATTCATGACTAGAGACCCTTTAAAATAAGACATTCCTGGGGTGCCTGGGGGGCTCAGTCGGTTAAGCGTCTGACTTCAGCTCAGGTCATGATCTCACGGTTCGTAGGTTTGAGCCCCACATCAGGCTCTGTGCTGACAGCCAGCTCAGAACCTGGAGCCCGCTTCAGATTCTATATCTCCTTCTCTCTCTGACCCTTCCCTGTTCATGCTGTCTCTCTCTCCCTGAAATAAATAAAACATTTAAAAAATTTTTAAAAAACAAGACATTCCAAGGAAGCTGCAGCGGGCAGAGCTGTAGCTCAGTTCAAATGCAGTAAAGCCCCGAACAAAGATCGATTCTGGATCTGGCCATCAATCAAAACCGAAGACAACTGCGATACCTTTCATAGCGAAATGTCGATTGCAGTTTGGCACCAGCAAAATCATTCAATCGGCATTCCATCTTCAAAGAAAATATAATAAGAACAATTTCAGAAAATGGTACTCACTAGAAATTGGACAAAAGATTGATGGGCAGAATGTATTGAATGATTGATCTGGGGGAAGGCTGTCATATCCTTCCCGTGAATTTTTACGGAAAATCATGTAGACTGCGGTGTGGATAGTATACACGCAGGATGGCATCTTTGGAGGTGTGCACTGGAGTAGTCCTAGTGCAAAATTTCCACAAGCAGCCTTGACACTGTATATCTGAGTGTGTCTGCAGACCCTCTCCTTCCACACACACATCCTCGCTCCCTTCTCAGAAATGGCTTTGAGAAGGACAAAGCTGAGAAGCAGTGTAAATAAGAAAATCGCAGGTCTTTGGGATAAGGTGCTGGTAACCCTTCGTGTGCCGAGATTTTTCTATAATATATTCAACTAAGTGGGAACTTTTTTTTTTATTAAGAAAGAAATGCTAGGTTGATGTTACTTAATTGTCCCTTTTAAAAAAATCAGTTGATTCCCAGGGCCAATTTTAGGGCAAAGTTAGCCACAATGCTGTAAAAAGCTTAAAACCACCTCAGGACATTTGTTTCTGCTTCTAGAGAGCAAACAAAATCAGACTCTCTTCCTTAAAAAGGGCAAGGGGAGAAAAGTAAGCAAAGACACAGAGTGGGTGGTCCACTTATGCCGGAACGCACAGCCTTGCTCAAAGCCCACAGTGGAGGCAGGCGAGCAGAGCAGTTGAATAATCTGCACGGCTACCAACCAAAGCCTTGTTCTTTGGCTGAAGAAGGGGAGCTTCATCCTGTAACTGCAAAATCAGGTCACATTCGTGTTTGATTCTTAAATTGGCATATCGTAAGCCCTTCCTGACCTGACTTCACTGGACAGGAAACTGTCCCTCTCAAATGCGTCTCCCAGCTGCTTCTGGGAGTTGGCCAAAGGTCTGCTCCAGGACCCAGGCACTACTGACTCATCTTTCTCTGCTTCTACCTGCTGTCCAGACCCCCGATTCCACAAGCACCCCTGTGTCACATGACTGTTGTACAAGCCTTCCCTGGAGGGGGCCATCGCCTCTGAGGGTAACTGTACTGATTGCTTTGCTGCTGTTTCCAAATCACTGTTGTCCTTCTCCACATCACAGCTAAAGCCAAGTGTAACTTTAAGCTAGATTTCCTGAAGGCTGGGAGGGAGAGGAATAGGGAAGGGTGGAGAAAGAGAGAAAGAAGGAGAAAAGAAGAGAGAGAGAGAGAGAGATGCATGCCTCTATGCCCCATACCCCCCCAAAACACACACCCAAGAAGCATGAAAAAGATTATCCATATATGAGGCTATAAAAATGTTCTTAACAACAAAGAATCCAGTATAACCTGGCCCCCATCATCTAAGCACGGTAAAATACACTCAGAATCAGAAATAAAAAGAAATCGAAAGTAAACTCAAGGCATTTGTCTTTTTTAAAAATCCATACCTGGCTAAAAAAATCCATGAGCTAAACAAGAAGTGACTACAAAAATTACGAAATATATAGCTAAGTTAATAAGGTCAAAATCAGCACACATCAAAAGATAGGAGAGGTAGCCAAATCTTATCCTATAAGAATATCATTAGCACAAGAAATCCTGGACAATCAGTATGGATCAGGTGGGCAAATGAAACGAAGCTCCTGCTTCATGACAGAAAGGCACCAAGTAGTTAAGAATGTTTATGAGTAACTTTTAACAAACCTTCAGGAGCTAGTAATTCCTATTTTATACAAGTAGTTTCTGAGATCTGCAAAGGTCACCCTTCATCTCTTTCTGTTGTTATTTCTTCCTGGAGTCTTTCAATGAACCTTGTTTTAGAAAAGACATCATTTACTTAATTTATCCAGTTTCATGGAGAACTACTTATTGAAAAATGTCAATTATTTCAGATAGCACTAATGTGCATCCTTGTCTGGGCTTCTTGTTTTTCTACCTTTTTCTTGAAATATTTCCCTTCCAGTCCTAAGCCATTTTTTGTTTTGTTTTTTTGTTCTAAATCGTTGCCCCTCACATTGAATGAGGGTGTTCTTCCTGGATCAGCTATTTTCAGGGAAATAGATTTGAAAGGAATCAGAAGGTACCAGTAGCTTGGAATTTGGTCCATTGGTTTCTTGTCTCCAGACATTTTCCTATCAACATTCTCCACCAGGGAGCCTGGTTCTGCACAGGGAGGCTAGTCTTCCCAGCTCAGATTAAGGTTGTGCGTGAACAACCTCGAACAGAGGCAGAGGACCTTCTGTTTCTCTACTCTCTTGTCATATGATCAACTTTCTTGCAACGATGCCATGTTTTCACCTCTCTTCTTGCAGCCACACCTCTCCCATCCCTCTGAGATGTCAAGTAGGATTCAGGAAAATTTTCACAGTCTGCCCATGGCTCCTGGTGAGGTCAGAGCCTCAGCTACAAATCTATAGTGGCAGGTTGGGTTCCTTCTCACTCTGAACCACGAAGCCGTCCATCTTCATTTGTGTGCTCAGGGTTCGGGGTACTTCCTATTTTTAATAAAGGAGAGACTTCTTTGTTTGTCTTCTGTTCTTCTGTTTGCTCTGGGTTGCCCTTGGTGGGGAGGGGGAAGAAGGGATCTTTCTCCCATGATCTAACACTGGGAGACCTCCTCATGGTTTAGTAACAGACTAGAAGGCATACAGACTTTCTCACCCACAGATTCACAGCCAAGCAACATGTCTTAGGGAACTGGTGATAGAAATTTCACTTTTCATGTAATTTGAAAAACTAATTGAAGAAATAAGGAGAATAGAATACGAATTAGCACTGGGAGTATATCACTCCCATTTTTTTTACAACCAATAATTTTTAAAAGGTGATCTTAGAGCCAGATCAAAGTGTTCTCATAGCTGGGTCAAATAGCCTCATCACAATGTCCTTGACATTAAAGCAGCCACATCAAAACACAGAAGCATCAAAATGTCATGTGCCTGCTAGTAAAACGCTGAACAGATACTGTGGAGGGAATGAACTTGACTCTTTAGTGGGCATGAGCATTTTATGCCAAAGAAATAAGCTGGTAATATCAAGGCAGGTATCCAAAAGGTTATACATATAAACTTGTCCAACCTCCTATTGGATTTGCACAAAGGTTTGAAAAGAACACCAACTAAGACTCTGCTTATGCTTTACCAGGCCACTGATGAAGACTGTTAGGTTTATTGTAAATAGTGACAAAAGATATTTAGAACCACACCTCCCTTTCCTACTGCATATCTGCCTGTGTGCATGTTGGAGGTCATTTTGCAGAATTGATGAAAGATAAGACTAATTAAGGTTGACCTATGAGCGATGACTAACTAAAAACTTGGAAATCAGGATTTCCACTGAGACACTGGGCTGGTTTTACATATGAGTGATACAGGTAGTTTACTTTCATTGAGGAAAGTGACCCTAAATCAGACATCTAAAGAGTTTTTTTAGTTGAATAAAGATAGGATACATAGTGAAAAAGAGGAAAACATGACCACTGGAGTCAGACAGCTCTGAGTTCAAACCCTGGCTCTGTGCTTACTAATTGTATAGACCATAGCAAGATACTTAACCTCTTTGGCCTTCAATTTTCCCTTTGTGATAATGGGCAGCAATGATGGCAATAATAACAGCTACCTTGTAGGGCTTCAAGATGAATAAGTAAAATAACATAATGAAGGCATCTAGGAAAAGATAGCTTTAGAACTCGAAATACCTGGGACAGCTTAGTAAGCTATAGAAAAAACATGTTATCATCCTAGTTTACCAGTTCTTGGAGAAGGGTGTCAGAGAAGCCGGGATAAAACATAAGCTTTGAAGAAGGAAGAGGAAAAAACTAGTAGGGGACACTTTCAACTATAGGAACTTCTGATTGTCCATTTAGTACCAGGGTTGTCATAAGAATTGAAGGGAAAGCACTGACCCAGGAATGAGTAAGAGTGCTTTGGGGAATGTATGTGTAGCAAATCACTCTGAGTCTAAAGGGAAGGGAATAAGCCAGAAGGATTAAACAAAACAGGTCTGAGAATTCAAGACTCTTGCTATGGGCAACACAGAACCCAATGAAATAGGTCTGGATGACTCTGCAAGGGACAAGCTATTGACTGCAAAGTTCTGCCTCTAAAGTTTGGCGTCCCTGATCTAGAAGAAATGGCGCTTCCAGATCTTTCTCTCTCTTCCAAGTTCCAATAGAACAGTTGAGATATACAGGAAAACCAATCTAAAGTAGAATCTGCTTATATGAATGGCTTACGAGTCAATAAGATGTATTCAGGAGAGAAGTATTTACTTCATTTCAGGTAAACTACCACTCCGAAGGCATTGAACAGTGTGCACTAGCAATCTGGGAGTCACATTCCACCTTCCCTGTGACTATTCAGATCATCATATTTCCTGACATTGCTTGAAAACAAATGCATATTTACAAAAGGTATGAGTATATTCATAATATAGATTTATATAATAGCCCTGTCCATGAAATATGTATTTTAAAAGTGTGACACTATAGGGGCACCTGGGTAGCTAAATCAGTTAAGTGTCAGACTTCAACTCAGGTCATGATCTCGCAGTCTGTGAGTTCGAGCCCTGAATTGGGCTCTGTATTGACAGCTCAGAGCCTGGAGCTTGCTTCAGATTCTGTCTCCCTCTCTCTCTCTCTGTCCCCACCCTACCCTGCCCTGGCTCACACTCTGTCTCTCTCTCTCTCTCAAAAATAAATAAACATTAAAACATTTAAAAAAAAATAAAAATGTGACGCTATATATATATTCATAATTATTTTACAGTGTACACTTTTCCCCTGTGATTCGGGATTCTTGCCATGTCCTAGGCTTGAAAAAGAACTTTCATGAAATTACTTTTCTTCTATGATTGTCCATTTCTTCATCTTTAAAGTGACATATTTAACACTTTAATTTCCTGTCTTCAAACTTTTGTGCCCTGCACAGCTGAACTTTATAGATAGTTATGCGTGTTCATTCTGGTGAGCCATGAAAATACAGAAACACAATCACATATGTATATAGTTAAGAGCATAAGACTTCATGTTGCTATAGCAATACCAAGGGTACATCTGTACCCAGGTCCACAAACACAATTATGTTAGCAAAACACTTCAACATGGTTATACTTTACTTTGAATACATCAAATTGACGTCTGAAGGTCTTTGTGCAAAAGTACTTTTAAAAAAAAAAGGCCTCATTTTTATCAGAAGAGCACAGTCTTCTCCAATTGTTGCCCAGAAAAGACAGGAAATGATTCAAAATATCAAATTTTTATCGCATTTTGGCAAAGGTAAAATAGACCATATACCTCATTTGCCCTTGCCTAGAAGAATTAAAAAAAAAAAAAAAAAAAAAAAAACGAGGAGCCAAGAGTGAAATTATGAAGTTTAGAATAAGGCTTGAGAGAAATCATCTTTTGTCATAATAAATTTCCTCTGAAAGAAGTTTTTTCCGCCAGCTATATATTTTTTCCTTTAGAAACCTACACCCATACTGTCAGGAGTTTGAGGATACAGGCCTACTTAATGTGTCTGGGACACTGACTAGCACTTCTTAGGTATTTATCAGATATTATTCCCTTTACGTAGACCATTTGGCATTCTTATTTACACTTTACACTTTTCAGAATAAAATTTTTTGAATTCCATTAGAAAAGAAAGTTAAGGAATTCAATGTTTTGGGTATATATTTTGTTGGTTGTTAATGATTTTTCTACAAGATATATGGGAATATCTTGGTAAAACAGTAGTGTGAACTTAACTGAATTTATAGTTTATTTTTTTATAGTTTATTATTATTATTTTTTTAATTTTTGAGACAGAGAGAGACAGAGCATGAGCGGGGGAGGGGCAGAGAGAGAGGGAGACACAGAATCTGAAACAGGCTCCAGGCTCAGAGCTGCCAGCATAGAACCCGATGTAGGGCTCGAACCTGAGCCATCCAAGAGCCCCAAACTTAACTGAGTTGAAAGACAGAATAGAGGGGCACCTGGGTGGCTCAGTCGGTTAAGCATTCAACTTCGGCTCTGGTCATGATCTCATGGTTCCTGAGTTTGAGCCCCACGTCAAGCTCTGTGCTGACAGAGCCTTGAACCTGCTTCAGATTCTGTGTCTCTCTCCCTTTCTACCTTTCCTCCATTCTCTCACTCTCTCCTCTCTCAAAAATAAATACACATTAAAAGTTAAAAGAAAAACAGAATTGAATTTTTATAACTGAGGATTTCCCACTGCCCAGGCAATCATTCCAACCCTTACAGCAGTACCTGCTAAGGGAGAAAATAACCCTAAAACCAATAGAATTTTTAAGAAATAGTCAGTATCCTGTGGTTTTCTTCATTGCTCTAGGATTTACGATGAATTAAAAATAAATTATACAGGGGCATCTGGGTGGCTCAGTTGGTTAAGTGTCCAACTTTGGCTCAGGTCATGATCTCACCATCTGTGAGTTGGAGCTTTGCATCAGGCTCTGGGTTAACTACCCGGAGCTTGGAGCCTGCTTCAGATTCTGTGTGTGTGTCTCTCTCTCAAAAATAACCATTAAAAAAATTTTAAAGATGTTTAAAAATAAATTTTACAAAGTGAAGCCTCTGATTAATTGGTTTTTGTTAATTGATGTTTTACTATATTTAAATAGTAAAATATCTGTTTCAGTGATAGACACGGCAACAAGAGTGAGAATTCTAATTAAATCTAAAATAAATTTGGTTTTCTTTCATCAAAAATATATATTAAGTATTGACTGTGGCTTCTGAAAAAGAAACCAATTCTAGTGTCAAAAGAAGAGTGTATATTCAGTTCATTATTATATTATTGACTAATATTTTTTTACCTAAGGTAGAACTTACATGTAAATAAAAAATGAAGATGAAGACTGATCAAATAAACCAAGTAATATTTATAAATATCTCTCAAAACTTGGAGTCAATGGCCAAGTAGATCTCTAATTCAAACATACATGTATATAAGGATGGCTCAATTAATTTTTTTTAAAGAGAACCGTGTCAAAAAATTTTTTTAAGTTTATTTATTTTGAGAGAGACAGAGAAAGTGTGAATCAGGGAGGGACAAAGAGAGAGGGAGACAGAGAAACCAAAGCAGACTCTACACTATCAGCTTGGAGCCCTATGTGGGGCTTGAACTCATGAAACCATGTGCTCATGACCTGAGCTGAAACCAATAGTCAGACATTTAACCGACTGACCCACCCAGGTGTTCCCCTCCCACATTTTTTTTTAAAGATTAGAAGCATTTATTTTCTTTCTGTCAGGATTTGTATGAACTGGAAATATTTTTATCTATGAATAAATCAGTATGTTGCTAAAGAATATAGAAAATGAAATAAACAAGCTTTTAAACATCTTCATGTAAGATACTGGAGAGAAAAGGGGCCACCTGGGTGGCTCAGTAGGTTCAGCATCTGACTCTTGATTTTGGCTTAGGTCATGATCTCACCGTTTGTAAGATCGAGCCCTGCATCCAACTCTGTGCTGACAGCATGGAGCCTGCTTGGGATTCTCTCTGTCCTTTCCCTCTGCCTCACCCCTTGTTCATGCTCTCTTTCTCAAAATAAATAAATAAATGTTTTTTTTTTTTAAATGCTTAGGAAAAGAAAAACTTAAGTATAAATGCAAGTTTTATTAAAATCGAGAGTGTCTTATTAAAACAGTTTTCTGTCTCTAGTTAGAGGAGACAGGGATGGCTTCATCAGTCAAGGTCTGTTTAATCTACTAGACTCAGCCATGGCTGGGAAGGATCTAAACGTGGATACGGCAGTGTCTCACCATATGTCACTTCTTTGACAACGTCAATTATCCAGACATACAAGTGAACTAGAAACTGCATCTTAAAAAATCCTTATGACAAGAAATTACAACAAATCACAAAAATCCTCTTAATAAAATTCACTCATTTTACTATAAGGAAAAGGCCTAAGAGACTGTTTATGTTCAATTTGAATGATTCTAAAAGTCTTCAAATTATGTACCATAGGAATTTCAGTGGTTAAATGTAATCACTTAATTTAGAGGGAGGTAAATACAAACAACAAAATGAGGGGGATGATGCGTTTCCTTTTCTAATCTGTTCAAAGTTGGTAAACTTAGTTCACAGTGCTGTTAATTTGCCCAAGGTCATTCAATCAAATATGTATTACGCATCTATCTACTCCATGCCAGATACCCTTTTGAGTGCTTGTGTTATATCAAAGTACACAAGAATCCTTGCTTTCATAAAGCTCACAACTGGGTGAGAACAGAAGAGAAATAACAATATAAAAAACTAAATAAAATATTTGGTATGTTAGGAGGTAGTAAGTTATATAGAAAAAGGAAAAGTAGAGCAAGGTGTAGAGGAGATTGTGTGTGTCAGTTTGGGTTGATTTTAAGCGGAAAATTCAGGGTGGCCCTCAGGAGTCAAAGTGACATTGTGTAGACTTGAAATTCATGAAGTTGGTCACATGAAGTTATGGAGTAAGAGAGGTCTAGGCTGAGGGAACAGATAGGAAAAGTTCACAAGATGGGAATGTGTTTTGAATATTCTGAAAAGCATGGGCATCTTACGTTAGAGTGTGGCCAAGGAGGAGAAATATCAGGAGTCAAGTCAGGTGAAGCTTTGTTGGCCATTAGAAGGAGTCTGGCTTTGGGGTGCCTGGGTGGCTTAGTCGGTTAAGTGTCCGACTTTCGCTTGGGTCATGATCTCGCGGTTCGTGGGTTCGAGCCCCGCGTCGGGCTCTGTGCTGACTGCCAGCTCAGAACCTGGAGCCTGTTTCCGTCTGTGACTCCCTCTCTCTCTGACCCTCCCCTGCTCACGCTGTCTCTCTCTCTCTCCTAGAAATAAATAAAACATTAAAAAAAAAAAAAAAAAAAAGAGGAGTCTGGCTTTTACTCAGTGAAATCAGGGGCCATGGAGGGTTTGGTGCAAGGAGGGCACGATTTGACTTATAATTTTAGATTATTCAAGCCTGCTGGTTGAGAATAGACTGTAGGGAAGCAAGGGTAACATCAGGGAGCCTAGTTAAGAGGCTGCCATAGTAATCCAGTTGAGAGATGATAGTGGCATGGGCTGTGCAAGTGTTGAGTCTGTGCTGAAGCTGAAGTGAACAGGAATTTCTAGCAGATTGTATATGGAGTGCAAAGGAGTGGGAGCAGTTGAGAATGACCGGACTACTCTGGCTGGTCAACTGGAAGGGCAGCGTTGCCTTCCACCAAGATGAGTTTCTGGGAAAAGAGGAGTTTAGTTTTGACCATGTTGAACTGAAGTGTCTTCAGGACACACAAGTGGAAATAAAAGTTGGAAATTGTATACCTGAGTCTAGAATTGGGCACTGAGGTCTGAGCTACAGATAGAAATTTAGGGGTCAGAAATGTAGGTGGCATATTGATGTTTTGTCACTCACTGTTTAGTAAGTAGAACAAGGATTTGACTGGGCTCATTTACCTTAGTCTCCTCCCCTATACTTCATAATCATTTTTCGCAATTAAGAAATAACTCAATGTTATTAGCTTTTTACTTAGTTCCCCTCAATAGAAACTTTGATTGTCAGATGACCATCTACAAAGTCAGACAGGCTTAACAGAAAGGACGTGCATATGACCCTCTAAGCCTCAGTTTTGTCAAAAGTAGGTCTATGTGTTTGTGTGGGTGTGTGCACAGTCATGCAGGTCTTTCCTATAATGATAGTGACTGGAAAATGGTGTTTTAAAGTCCTTGTAAAATCTCAGATGCAAACAAAATAGATAACTTTTTCCTCCGAGTTCCTGTCAGTAACATTGTATGTGTCATAGACATTGGTAACTTGATATGCAAAATATGGGTACATCCTGTACTGTCATAAATAATAAATAGCCCTTAAATAAAAAAAGAAATAGTTCAAAATTGGGGCACCTGGGTGGCTCAGTCGGTTAAGTGTCCGACTTTGACTCAGGTCATGATCTCGCGGTTCGTGGATTCGAGCCTTGCGTTGGGCTCTGTGCTGACAGTTAGCTCAGAGCCTGGAGCCTGTTTCAGATTCTGTATCTCCCTCTCTCTCTGGCCCTCCCCTGCTCACGCTCTCTCTCTCTTTCTCTCAGAAATAAATAAAACATTTTAAAAAAAGAAATAGTTCAAAATTAAGGCTTTATTAACTCTTTGGCTCTTAATTACCACCTCCCCCATCCCATCAGTATATTCTGATTAAGAAAAGAAAACCCTATTAAAAGACAATTGTTTAACAGCAGGAATTATATTCATGCTTAAACCCTACAGGTGAGCACTCAAGTGCACATTCACCATGAATTTTACATTTCCTTAAATTGCTTGTTTCACAATAGTAAAGAGTGTAGGGTCAGTCAGCCTTCTTCCTGGAATTCATATTCTGATTCATAGTTTTTAACCTTAAGGTAAGAATCTAAAAGGGCCTGCACAGAAGCCACCCGTTCTGCCAGCCTTCAGGAATAGGGAGCTTTGTCACTGTCTTGCTTTACTTCAGGCCAGCACTGGTGAATCTGTGGAACTATTTAGGAAGCACGTCTCAAAGGAACCACCAGACATAGTGCAGAGTCCCCATTTTGTGAAGACATCTCTAAAGAGTAGGGTCCTGCTACCTGGCTGCATGGCAAGGGAAATTTTCACTTCCTTTATACCATACACAACATAGTCAAATAAGTCAACTAAGTCATTAAGTCTAATGGCTTAGAGAGGGGATATCCTACCAGTTAATACCAAAGGGAGAGAAAATATAGCACAGTGTTTGGACTGGAGAATGATTGAATCTAACAAGGTTAATTTCCTCGAGATGGAGAAGTTAGCAGGACTCTGTGATTTCTGCTGGGATACCTCTGAGTCCCCTGGTCATTATAAAACCCCTAAAGAGGTGGCCAGACCTCCACAGGATGGCCTGGAGGGGCTGGGGTGCTGTACACCTAATACAAACCCCAAAAAAAAGATGATTATTTCTGAGACTGGCCCAGAAGTAGGGCAGCTGCCAGCATTCTTATTATAAGAAGAATGTATGTTAGAGTCTATGTTACAATATGTGTTTGATGAACTACGAAATGCTAATCAAAGAAACCAAAGACTTAATAAATGGAAAAACATACCATGTTCCTAAATTGGGAAGCTGGCCATAGTAAAGAAGTCATTTCTCCCCAAATTGATCTACAGGCTTACTGCAATTTCTACCAAAACTGCAGCAAGATTCTTTTTAGATGCAGGCAAAATTATTCTAAAATTTGTGTAAAAATGAAAAAGAACAATACATAAAACAATTATGCAAAAGAAGAATAAAGTTGGAGAAATCACATTACCTGATTTTAAGACATATAGCTATAATAATCAAGACAGTGTGGTATTGGGAAAGGAATAGAAATAGAAATCACCAGAACAGAATAGAGAATCCAGAATAGACCCATCCAAGCAGAGTCAACTGTATTTGACAAAGATGCGAAAGCAATTCAGTGGAAGAGAGACAGCCTTTCCAACAAATGCTCTTGGAACCATTGGACATTGAAAGGCTAAATAATAAGCCTTAAGTTAAACCTGTTACTTTATACAAACAGTAACTCAAAGTGGATCATAGGTGGACCTGTAAACACATGAAATACGGTCTTTCATAGACCTTATTAAGAGGATAAAAATCAAAACTTTATAGAGAGTAGAAGAAAATATTTAGAGATCATCTGACAAAGTATTTGTATTTATAATCTATTAATAAACTTCTCAAAACACAAAAATAAGAAAACAAAAATTTCAATTAGATAATAAGCCAAAGACACACATCACAAAGGTATACAGATGGTAAACTAAGTACATGGCAATGTATTCAACATTATTAGCTGTTAAATGAAGATTAAGGGGTACCTGGGTGGCTCAGTCGGTTAAGCATCTGACTTCCGCTCAGGTCATGATCTCACAGTTCATGGGTTCGAGCCCTGCATGGGACTCTGTGCTGACAACCAGCTCAGAGCCTGGAGCCTGTTTCAGATTCTGTATCTCCCTCTCTCTCTGACCCTCCCCTGCTCATGCTGTCTCCCTCTCTCCTGGAAATAAATAAAACATTTAAAAAATATATGAAAAAATAAATAAATGAAGATTAAAACACTAATAAGACACCAATACACTCAGGGATAATGGCTAAAATTTAAAAATTCAAATATAAAGTAAAACAAAAAGATATCAAAACCTGGCAAGAAATTCTATCCCTCATATATGGCTGGTGGGAGTATAAAATGGTACAGCCACCCTGGAAAATAGTTTGGCAATTTCTTAAAAATATATATATGTGTGTGTGTGTGTGTGTGTGTGTGTGTGTGTGTGTGTGTATACTTACTATATAACCCTGGCAGTCACACTCCTGGGTGTTTATTTTAAAGAAATAAAAACTTAGGTTTGCACACACACAAAGTAAAACTGTACATGACTGTTTCTAGCAGCATAGTTTGTAATAGCTGAAAACTAGAAATTACTCAAATATTCTTCAATGGGTGAATAAATATACAAATTATAGTCTTTCCATGCCATGAAACGTTACTCAGTAATGAAAAGGGAAAACTACTGATATAAATAGTAATTTTGGCTGGACCTCAAGGATATAATGCAAAGATCCTATTTCAAAGGATTGTATATTGTGTAATTCCATTTATACAGAATTCTCCAAGTCACAAGATTATAGTGATGGAGAAGAAAGCAGTGGTTGCCAGGCATTGAGATTGGAAAACACTGTAACCATTAAGGGTTAATATAAATGAGGTGTGTGTGCATTGTGCATGTGCTTGTGCATGTGTGTGCATATGTATGTGTATACACATATGTGTATATGTGTGTGTGTGAGCATGTATATGTGGGGGTGGGATGGTGATGGAACAGTTCTCTATCTTGACATGTTGAAGGTGACTTTGTACATACAATATAATTTCATGTAACTATATGCCAAAATTTTAAAAAGAAGTGTGTGTAAAAACTGGTGACTTGAAGCCTATGCCTGAATTAATAACATAGTTCCAATGTCAATTTCTTGGTTTGAATAATGTACTGTGGCTATGGTCCTGTAAGTCATTATCATTAAGAGAAGCTTGATGAAAGGTACATAAGAACTCTTTGTACTTTGGTGAATCTTAAAATACTTAAAAATTGAAGTTACTTTTTAAAGAGTTCGCAAAGGTCAGGGGCTAAATGGGAACTCTCTGCACTTCCTGGTCAATTTTTCTGTTAACCTAAAATTATTCTACAAATTAAAATAAAATCAGGATAAAACTAAAACTCCAACAATAGTTAAGAAAATGGTTCAGTGAAGGATCTCTTCTCTGCAATGGTAAATGTTGATAACAAGGTATGTGTCTTTTATATTGCTCAAAGAAAAGGCTCAGGTTACAGATGAATATGTGTCAGAGAAATAAAAGATGGTCTCTTAATAAGTCATCCATGGCACATTTGCATAAAATTCTTGCCAACGTGCCAAATGTCTCTTTTTTTTTTTTCCAGAACATCTGCAGGTCCATGAAGTCTATCAAGTTCTGCATGGAGTAAGATTCAGTGATGCAGTGTGTGGATTCTAAAATGCAAGGAAGCCTTGAGAGAGTGTTCCCTTCCAACCCACTCAGGTGAAGTCTGAGAATTAGTGTAGCTATTTTTTAAAATTGTTTAATGTTTATTTATTTGTGCACGTGCACGAGAGAGAGAGAGAGATAGAGAAAGAGAGAGAGAGAGAACGAAGGAGAGAATGAAGGAGAGAATGAAGGAGAGAGGGAGACACAAATCTGAAGCAGGCTCCAGACTCAGCTGTCAGCATAGAGCCTGATTAGGGGCTCGACAGCAAGACCAAGACCATGACTTGAGCCAAAGTAAGTCACTCGCTTAACCAACTGAGCCCCCCAGGCGCCCCTGGTGTAGCTATTTATATAACCTAGCATTGGGAGATCTTGGTTATTTATGTGACTGTGAAATTGGCCAGGGATCCTTCATGATTTATATGGCTCTCAAGAAATGGCCACAGTCACAAGATTGAAGGCATATTTTTAAAGAATTAAGATTTCTTTTACAAGATTTTCTCAAGGGGAACCTTTGCCAAAGATATTTAGATCTCCATATATACTTCTGGATTACCCTGATCACAAGGCTCCTGATGTTAGAAGCTGTTTTGTGAGTGTACTCAGCTTAGTGTCTTTTAAGAAATTTTCCACTAGTTAACATGAGAAGTAATAAAAAAGCCTCTTGTCAAAGATCTGGCTGTCTCAAGAAGTATTCACACCATTATAGGATGCTGTCCATCCATTTCCCAAAGAACATGTCAAAGCATTTCAGATCTAAGAGAAGGAAGTAAAATTCCACCTGGATCTAACCAATAAATCAATTTATTTGAAAGCTAGAACCATAACTCTGCCTAGAGGAGAAAATATGGAAGAAAAATTTAAGCACATTTATTACGTGAGGTGTCCTTGAGTTCTTACACAGATCTAAGTGGCTTTGCAAATCATGCTGGTGCTGAAGGTTAATTTTAAGAAGAAACTTTGTGGGAACTACTGAAAACAACACTCATATTAAGTGTCCACAGTCAATAGTTTGCTGGGGAAACAGTCTCAAAAAGCTAGCCCTGCCCAAGCTTAACAGCAAGAATTTGAGGTTACCGCTCTATACACTGATGAGAAAGCCAACCATCAAATGACAACAGAAGGAAAGCATGCTTCGTTCTCAAATTTCTAGCATGTTACATAGACCCCCAGTTTAAGGACCCAGGTGTAGTAACAGCTTTCAGAATTGAAAGAGCCCTTCAAAAATAGTTCACATCATTTTTAAATATCAGATTTCTGTAAGAAAAAAGACAAATGTGAAATCAAAACTTCTAATGCCAACTTTTTCAGCTCTTTCATTGATGCTGGACACAATTCCCCCCCCCACCACCAAAAAAAAAAAACAAAGAAACAAAAAACCTCAGACCTTTTTAGGGGTACTCAATGCATCCAAAATAATATTTACTTAAACACACCCTCATCTTCCAGAAAACGCTGATTCATAACCCTGGAGCCACCAACATAGAGAGAGATGTTTTCTCCCAATATCTAAGTAATTGACTCCTTTCTTAGAATGTAAAGGAGTTGTTGACTTCCAAATATTTACCATTATGTTACAATAGACATGAGCTCTTCTTTCTGATTCTCATTATCTCTTCATCTTAGCAAATTAGTCAGCTGAGGTGACTGATTTTTTACCCCAAGTGTGTAAATACATCCCTTCTTTTATTGCCCAAGAAACCTTAATGTCAACACAGGAGCCATAATAATCCACTATTACCTCGCTATCCACATTTTCATCATCTGTGTCTACCATTTTGGGATATCTTCCTCTAAAAAAAGCATTCACTCTTAATTACATCATCACCAATGCAATTTGGGGGTCCTGTCTGTAGTGCTCTTTCATAACTAAGCCTTCATGTATAATCTGGAATAGCTGCTGGTGCTACAGACATTAGATTTGGCTGAGTCATCGTCACTGAAAAATAATGACTTGCCTTCTTAGCTGATAAAATTGAGTGACTATTTGTCTAGACTCATGGGCCACATTGGATATACAAGGAATGTTTGGTGTCTGGTAAGGACAAAGCTTAAGGAATCAAATGAGGAATATAAACCCTGTGGCCAGAAAAGTTGTCTTGTGAGGCGATCATTTTGTTAGAAAGATATTTTTGTGTTTTACTTTGTCATCATACGAGATGCAGCACATTTGGAAAGTGTTCACAATACAAATGCATATTCAGTATAGACATGATCTCAAGATGTTCCAGAATTTCCTGATGTCTAGGTATTAATGTCGATATTAAAAGGGGTGTAAGGGAGTAGAGTACATACTGAACAATGTCTCATTGTCCAATGGAAGCACTTCCCTTACCCCAAGAAGGGACCAAGGAGCTTTGTTAAGCTCTGCACCATGGAATTCATAATTTTTCTCTTAAGGAAATTAAGAGTAGAATAAAATACCAGATGTTTATATTAGTCCATTTATTTGCTATTTCTTTTGTTCTTCATAATTTTCCTTTGATTTGCCATGTGGTATCATTTCTTACAGTATGAAGAATTTTCTCAACTATTTCCTGCAGTGTGAGTGTGTTGGTGACAAATTCTTTCAGCTTTTATTTATCTGAGAATGAAAATATTTCACTCATCAATGAATGATATTTTTCCTGGTGAGAAAATTCTGAGTTCACATTTTTTTTTCTTTTGGTGTTTTAAAGTTGTAATTCTATTTTTTCGCCTATGATATTTCTGATGAAAACTTAGCCTTAATTCAAGTACTCCTTTCTCTGTAAGTTTTTCTGGATGATTCCAAGATTGTTTTGTTTATATGCATATATATTATATTACACAACAATATATATATGTGTATGTGTGTGTGTATGTGTGTAAAAATCGAGGAAAAACATGGCACATTACTTATATAGCAAAAAGTATACAATAAATATATTTCAGTGGACTTTATTGAAATATGGAAATTCAAAGGACCTACCATACCCAAAACAATTTTGGTCAATGAAACAAAATTAAGAGTCCAAAAATAGACCTATATACATATGATGAATTAATTTTGATGAAAACGTCAAAATGATTCAGTGAAGAAGAAAATCAATGGTGGTACAACAACTGAATGTCCATAAAGGAAGACAAGACCCTTAATCACTACAAAAATTAATTCAAGATTAATCCTACACCTGGAGATAAAGCTAAAAGTGTAAATATTTTAAGAAAAAACAAAAAAAGAATGCCATCTTGATAAAGACAGGTATATATAGCCAATAAATACACTAAACATAAAAGAAAATTTTATAAATTAGATTTTGTCACAAGTAAAATCTACTCATCAAAAATCCACTAAGAAAACAGAAGGGCAAGACACAAATCAGAATATTTGCAAAGTATTTGCAATACATAGAACCCACAAAGATCTTGTGTCCAAAATACATTAAGAACTCTTACAACTCAAGAGTCTGTTTTGTGAACAGATTTTTCACAAAATAAATTATGTAAATGGTTATTGAAGACATGAAAAGATATTCAATGTCACTGGTCATTAGAAAAATGCATGTTATAACCATAATAAACACATCACACACATTAGAATGAGTAAAATATAAAAGATTAACAACAAATGTTGGTGAAGATGTGGAACATCTGAAAATCTTATTGCTGTCAAGAGTGTAAATGATAACTAATGTCAAAAAACTAGGGGAAAAATGTGTTTTTTTCCAGCGTTAGGCATTTACCCCAGGAAAATAAAAAGATATATGTACCAGAAGGGCTTATACATACTTGCTAATTATAGCTTTATTATTACCCTAAACTAGAAACAATCCAAATGCCTATCAACAGATGAATCAGTAGACAAGCTGTGGTATATTCATATAATAGAATAATTTTCAGCAATAAAAATAAATTGCTGATACATGAAACACCTTCATTTCACAGACAGTATGGTGAGCTAAGGAAATCAAACATTAAATAGTACATGCTGTATGATTTCATTGTTATGGAATATATTAGGACAGGAAAGTCATCTGTTGCAACAGAAATTATATTAGCAGGTCTTAGAGCAGAGAATGGGGGTGAAAATGTAGTATCAATTATAGAGTCATGAGGGAACAGTCTGGGTTGAATAAATGGCCTATTTGTTAACCAGGTTGGGGGCTTCATATATATATGTATCTCAGATCTCATCACATCTTGTACTTAAAATATGTACAATGCATTATATGTAAATAGTACCTCAAGGTAGTTTAACATAAGAAAAATAAAAGTCAAACAATATATAGCACAGAAACTGACATAATAATATGTCATATTACTATAACTATTAACAGTAATAAATTTTAACCTGATTATATTAATTTAATAATATATAGTATATACTATAAATATCACATATGTAATATTAATATATATAATATATAGTTAATAACAATATTAACTATATATTAATAATATTTATTAATTTAATGGATACCTTAGCCTTTGCTAGGGGCTTGGGAGATAAAAAGTGGAGAAACAATTCTTCCTTCTTCTAAGTCTCTCCAGCTCTAAAAGTTTTTGGGCACAAAATGTTGTCACACATTCTATGGTGTGCTTTTCTCACCATGTAGAGAGTTGTATAAACCCAAAGAAGGAGAGGATTCAAGAAAGTTGCTAGAATAACCTTAACCCAAATTTCAGCCAGACGCATTAACAGTAATGTTTGATTCACCTCTGCACTCCTGGCACAGGTCAGAGAGTCCAGCATATAATAAGGCTGATGAATTTTAGTAAATGAATGAATGAATGCTTGAATGGATGATAGTCCATACAGCTAATACTAACTCCTAATTCTTGATGTAATAAAACAAGGTCATACTAGTTGGGCCAAATTCCCAAACCCTGTGGGGGCATGTGTCCAAGACTTTAATCAACTTAGCCATACTCCTGACTATTCTTGTCTATGTCAATTTATAAGCACGGGCATCAAGGCCCACTTTTTCCTTTGGTAGACCGTCATGGCTTATTTAATGTGACTCCCATAGAGTATTAATATGTCACATCTGTCCTTGTTCCCAGCTTGCTTTGCATAAAACCCTTCAGAGTTAGAACAGACTTCAGAGACTAATTCCCACTCCTTCATTTCAGATTAAAATCCTTGGCCTCAAAAAGTGATTTGCTTGGGATTACACAGAATATTGATGGAAAATCCGATTCTGTTAAACTTCTAGTTTTGGTACTTTTGCTGATTTAAAACACTTGTTGTGCCAGAATCGCGGGTCCCCAGAGACTCCAAGGAGCCGACATCGATGCAAGTACATAAGGGTCTTTATTATAAGCTCGAGCAGGGGCTCAGCCGTCTACCGGCGCAGCGGTAGCAGGGTGAAGCCCCGAACAATAGCGAGCAGGGTTTTTATGGGGTAAGGGATGGGGGTATTACAGTGCACACGTTGTATGTATAGCATCATCAATAAGCTCCAATTACAATTGTACAGCACCCATGGTGACAGTTTTGACCATCAGTATCTGTGAGGTGTCCGTTACTTTTGGTGGGACCCAATCATGACCTTTGAGAATCCTTTGAAAATGACCAATTATGAGGTGAGCTCAAAGGGCCTATGTGGGGTTTAGGCAAGCGGTGAGTGATTGGCTAGTTTGTACAAAGTAACTACCTGCAGTTCCCAGCCCTGACTCAGACCACAGGAATGTTACACATTTCTTTTGACTGGCTGATCCGAGGGTGGCCCAAGGGTGGCTTCAGCCTAAGTTTTTCCTGGAACTGGGGCTAGTGCAGCCCGAGGTTGCTTTTAATGGAGGACTTAATTTCAGGCTCCTCACACTCACCAATTAAGAAAATAAAATCTCTTACCAAGGAAGGAAGGAAAAGAGAGGAGAGGAAAACAAAGAGAGGAAGCAAGCAAGCAAACCTCTCCTTGGCTTGCCAAGACCTTCTCACAAAGGTAGACAGGCCCAGCGAATAGAAATGCAGTGGCCATGGGGCGCCTGGGTGGCTTAGTCAGTTAAGCGTCCCACTTTCGCTCAGGTCATGATCTCGCGGTTCGTGGGTTCGAGCCCCGTGTCGGGCTCTGTGCTGACTGCCAGCTCAGAGCCTGGAGCCTATTTCAGAGTCTGTGTCTCCCTCTCTCTCTGACCCTCCCCTGCTCACGCTGTCTCTCTCTCTCCTAGAAATAAATAAAAATATTGAAGAAAAAAAAAAAAAAAAGAAATGCAGTGGCCACATCAGGGTCTCGTTTTCACATGTTTTACTTGCTTCCACCTGCTTTCTTTTCAGACCAGTCCAAATCCCTTTCAGTCTCCCGTGTGACTGTGCTAATTAATTGTCAACTCGAGCCTATTAACCAAATGCAGGACTGGAAGCCAAAAGAGGAGTGTTAAAATATTTAAAGGCCCTTAAGCCTGGGGCACAAGCTGATCTGGGCAGGAGGCAGAAAGACTATTTCCCCTGGTGCTGAGCGGCTAAATAAGGAAATGAAGTTTGCTGCACTCCTTTTGAAACCTTCTTTCTGACTTGCTTCCAATTTCAAAGGCTGGACATCAAAGAATCAGAGCCCATTGGTCAGCGCCATTCTGGATCATTCAGCTTTATCATATATACTCACAGTGCATTGAGAATGACGTGATTATTTCCAGATGAGGCCAAGATGCAGTAGACTAAGCAAAAATCCTGGGATATATTTAATGTCACCTTTCACACACAGTTAAAGCACAATTGAAGCCAGGAAAGACCAACAAATTAGGCTCAAATGTGGCCAGTCTAACCAGTGAAGGGTATTACTGAATGACAATAGATTGAGTTTCATTAATTAACCAGGAATGCCATTTGTCTTCTTGCTGGCTGGCAAGCTATAGATCAGAGGAAATTTGGGCCGAGGAAGAGAAATGGAAAATGATTCAGCAAGACAGTTTATGCCCTTTGTTCTCATCGACTAACATATTTTGGAAGTTGTGTTGGGAACTCAGGGAGATATTTCAATAATATTAAAATGTTGACTGGGGTGAATCATTGTTCTCTGCATGTCTTTAAAAGCTAGTGGGTGGAAATATACAATGTGCCCTTTGCCGAGACAAAAGACTTGAGAGAACTTAGTAGGCCCCACTTGTTCTAAAAACAAAGAGAAAAAAAAGTTTTAGAGAGATTCTTAACCAAGTAGGTACTATGTTCTCAAAAAGAATTTCTATGAGAATTTTAATCTCACTTTTGATAATGCCTCTCTAATCGTGTTCTGAGTGCATTTATAAATATCCAATGATTAAAAGCTAGTTTATTTTTCAAGTGGAGATTGTATTCACTTTGATTTGGGGATACTGGGCTAGAAGAGTGCAATTTTCTTATGAAACAAATCACGCCAGTTAACTACAAGCCACAGAAACTTCTAGGACACATCTCTGAGAAGAGGTATCTTTAAAGGATTGTGTATGTGAATTTCTGGGCAATAGGTTGTTGTCTGTTTCTTGAGTCCACATGTAATCCATGCTTCATCATACAACATATGGTGGACACTGTTTAAAGTGCTTTACAAATAGTAAGACATTTAATTTTCATAATACTCCTATGACATAAGACCTGCTATGATTCCCATTTCACAGGCTACACTTAGCCTTGTTGGGGGTAGTGAACTTACCCAAGTTGCACAGATAATAAGGATTGAAGTTGGGGTTCAGACGAGCCAGACCAGCTCCAGAGTCCATATTCTTAAGTAAACACCTGTCCCATGTCATCCTGACAGATTAGGAATTCAGGTTGGAAAGAAAGATGCTCTTTGCATTGAGAAATTTTGAATCCTGAAAGCCAATGAGGCCAAGTTATTGGAGCTCATGTTTACCCTTTGGTAAAACAGGACAGTGAGATCTATGCTATAATATTACTGAAGAGATTAAATAATTTGGTGTGCATGGAAAGGTCTTGGAACTTATTTTACCAAATGTTTATGTTTGTCATAACCCTACTGGATGTTGGGGTTACAAACACAAGTATGACAGGGCCCCTAGGGACTTGGTTCCAAAGGAATTGTCATTAGACCACCAGCAGTGGCAGCATCACTGGGGGGGGGGGGACTTGTTTGAAATGCACAATCCTAGGGTACCCCAGACCTACAAAATCAAAGCCCCCATTTTAACACCATCCTCAGTAGTCTGTGTGCCCATTAGCTTTTGAGCAGTGCTATACAATGAACACCCAATTCACTGCCTGCCAGATTGGTTCCCCTTTTCTCTATGTGTACAATGACCCTTCAATCAGGATTCTCTGGGAAAGTCCTAATTTCAAGTACTTCGTTTTGTCAGACTATGGGTGTGTCAGATCGTGTGTTCTGGTCTCATGTTTGGAAAAAATGACCTGTGTATATGTTTTGTGTCTCAACACGTTCCAACTTTTCTATGTTACAAAAATGCCTTTAATCTTAACTAATAATTCCATCATCTGCTCCATCTGTCTTCGTTCTGCCTGTTCACATTCCTGAGGGGTTGCTCTGGGGGCAGGCTGTGGGACGCGATGCCAGAGCTCACAGTGAAGTTGCACAATGCAATGCTCTTTGTAGTACTCATTCCACCTCCTGGAGCCCCTGAAAAGGGCAAGGAGGCCTCGAATCAAATATATACAGAGCTTAGAAAGTTAAAATTTAGCCAGAAGTTGAAATACCTGTTCATATTAAAAAATCTAGTTGGCTAAGAAGACCAAGAGGCATTAAAAGTAGCCATAGCAATTGGTATATAATTTGGGATGGAATCTTGATATCATCAGAGAGGCTGCTAGGAGGCACAGATTCTCAGGAAAGGAAACAAATGCTGTTTTCTGGTGGGCAATGGTATAAATCAGAACAAAATGAAAACCACAAGATATTTCTTGGAGGTGAAATTTCCCCCGGAGTGGGATTGTACTTAATGTATTTTAATAAAAAAAAAAAAAAAAAGAATATGTGAAAGTTATTCTTGGCAATAAATTGCAGTGAATGACAGGTCCACAGACAAATGCACCAAATTCTATAGTCTCTCCATGCTTCATTTTCCTCCTGTACCTTTTTAAAAAATGTTTATTTATTTTTGAGAGAGAGGGAGAGAGATACACAGAATCTGAGGCTGGTTACAGGCTCCAAGCTGTCAGCACAGAGCCCGACACGAAGCCAGCACAGGGCTTGAACTCATGAACCATGAGATCATGACCTGAGCCTAAATCAGATGCCTAAATGACTGAGCCACCCAGGGCCCCTCCCTTCCTTGTACAACTAAACATGGCAGTTCAATGTCCAAAGAACACAGGTCTGGGAGTCAGGGACCTTGATTCATTCAAGGCCCTGCCTTTACTGGCATTTAACTTCTTTGGGTCTCAGTGTTGTAATGTCTTAAATGTGACAGTTTTTGACAAGTTGATCTACAAGATTCCTCCAATTCTAAGATTTTTGCATTTAATGATTTCATAGTCACTGCTCCTTGCAGGGAGCCCAGAGCTTTGGAGCCAGGAATATTCTTGTTAAGGAGCCACACTGTTGTCCACATCTGCTCATTTTCTCCTCAGAGTACTTGGCACACAGAGCACCACCACCACTGTTCTTCGAATTCATTTCCAACTCTCGTAGGAGGGAAAAAGTAAGAAAATCAGTCGAATTTTTGTGGAAGAAAGATAATTGGCATTAGAAGGAAATGAGGAGGGAAGGGGAAAAGCAAAAGAGCATAGTAGTCAGGGCATTCCCAAGAACTTTGTCCCCAATCAGAGGAGCAGGATTACCTTTGTAAAGGGAGGAAGGAAGGAAGGGAGGGAGGGAGGGATAAAGGAAGAAAGGAGGGAGGGAATGAGAGAAGGGAGGGAGGAAGGAAGAAGACAGGGAAGGAAGGCAGACACCAAACTGGCAAAGAAGAAGGGAGAAAAGACAGAGTCAAGAGCATGGCCAGAAAGGTGCCAACTAAAGGAAGTAGCCATTTACTTTCCTCCATCCTCATTTCTACCCCCACAGCAGACATAACCTCAAAACCCAAAAAGATAAAGATATGTTAGAAGACAGTGACCCACGCAATGATGTTACTTAATGCAGACCAAATTGGCTTCTTCTGTCTGATGTTCGGTGAAACAGTCCAATTTTTCTTTTGAAGACAATAGCAACTTCCTTTCTCCCTCCCGAGAGAATTTGCTGTTTTCATTTGATATCTTGAATAGTTCTTGCTGCTACAAAAGGCAGAGTTCACATTTATTTAAGAAAAGTGCTTATTTCATGAGCCTCAATCAATTTCAGGGAAACCTGGTACTATTGACAGAGTGCTTCTTGCTGTGCTTTCTGGAAGCAAGAAATTCAGCTGAAAACAAGATATGTCGCTATCTATCAAAGGAGCAGACAGTAAAGAAACTGAAATATGATGGAGGAACCAAGATCTGAGATCCAGCCCATGCTTTGACATAAAGTTATTGTTTGATCTTGAGAAAGTCAAACTTGCTGTGCATCAGTTTTCATACAAAGAGATGGAAAAATATCAGTACTTCTTTCCTCAAGGATATTGCAAGTTTCCATCAATCTCCTTAGAAACACACATTGTTTTAGTACCTATGACTTTCTCCTTGCTGACATTTTCCATCAAATAAGAAGAAATACTTTCTTCACTTTTCAGAGGCTTGAAAATTGCTTTACCTTGATATGTCATTTCCAATTCAATTTGAAGAAAATCAAATACATTTCAATGAGATAAGGAGAAATTGGGGGCGGGGGGAAGACCTTGAAACTCTACTTGGTCTCTGAGAGAGACTAATCAGAATTGATACAAAGAATCTCAGAGGTAAAAAATTGACTTTTTTTCCCTTCATATTTCACTGTCACTAGAATTTGCCCAATAGAATATTCAACTGACACAACAATAACAATTTTGTACCTATATGGGTACTTCTAAAATATTTTAAATCATTTGATTATTTAAAAATCCTTGTGGGGCATCTGGGTGGCTCAGTTGGTTAAGCAGCTGACTTTGGCTCATGGTCATGATCTCACTGCTTGTGAGTTTGAGCTCCATGTCAGACTCTGTGCTGACAGTTCAGAGCCTGGAGCCTGCTTTGGACTCTGTGTGTCCCTCACTCTCTGCCCCTCCTCCACTCACACTCGGTCTCTCTTTCAAAAATAAATAAACATTAAAAATTAAAAAAAATTAAAACCCTTGCTTACATGATAACTTTACTTAGTAAATACTCCCCCACCCAACTTTTTTTCAAACTAAAAGCAGCAGCAAAATATCAGGCAGGAGTTTGGAAAATTAGCACAATTTTGAATGTAGAGTCTGAATGCCTAAGGTTTCCTCAGCAACTCCACAGAGTGGGAAGAGATTTTAGAGGACATTTTCTTCAATTTAATTCCATAGAGCCAAGTTAATTGCCATCTGTTACATGAGAAATTAGTGGAAAGGTTAGAAATTGAATTCCCTTTTCATTAGACTCTCCTTATTGAAACATGTTCATTACTGATAGTGAGCAAAATTGATATTTCCATGGATATTTCCAAGACGGGTTGTACAAGACAATGAGTGTAGTCAACTGCTGTCATCAACCAGGAGTTGGTGGGAGGTTACTTTGCATTGTTCAAGGATAAAACTGAAGAAAAATTGTCTAACAGTGGAAAGAGGATTTTAGTATAGAAGACATTGTTGGCTCTTTTCCTCATTGCTTGCTACTTCTTCCCTACTCACACTAACAATATGGCACTTTAATGAAGGGGTTTCTGATTACTGTTCCATTAATGCAGACCATGCCTTCTCCAGCTGCCTACTTTCAACTTTCCCCTTATCATCCAGGACTTCCAGCAACCCACTCTTTTGTTGACATCACACCTTTCCAGGTCGTCTTCTTGGTAGTGGTTCAATTTGGGATAACTATAGGCAAGCCCTATTCTAGAAGTCCATATCTGGTGGCAGTGAATCACACATCTTTAGTCCACTTTCAGTAGATATACAGCTCATTTATTCCTAACACAGCCTTCTCTTTGCTCAGTCATCACCAGCTAGCCACCCGCCTTCTTCCATCGAGAGTAGAAGCACCACAGCCTGCATTTCCCAAACTCAATGTGAAACTCTGAGCAGTGCTCTTGATGTTTTCTTTCTCATTTGACTTAAGGTGAAAGGGATACACTTCACCTCAAGGTGAGGTCGCTCTGCACACTGGAAGTCCTCTCTGTAAAGTCCTCAGTGCAGGCCACTCCCACCCTAAGTCCCCCGAGCTTCAACTTTCTAGTGTATAAAATGAGAATAGCCATATCACCAAAAGTTGTAAGAATTATGTGGGATTAACAATGTGACAGTGCTTTGAAAATCATAACATGATGGACACATTTAATTACTACTCTAACATTAATTCTTTTTCATTGTAGACACATCTAAAAATTCAGGTAATTTTGAATGAAATAGAGACCCAGTTTTTGCCTCTGGGGCTCTCTCTCCATCACTCTACTGACTCTTCCTTCATTCTTGTATTTTCCCCCCTAGAATCCAATCCCATTTTAAATGCACTAGTGGTTGAAGTATAAAGATATGGATGTACATAAATAGTCTGTCATTTGCAAATCCCTGCATAAATTTATGATTTCAGGGTTTTCTAACCAAGCCAACAAAATTAGCATACATATTTGGCACAGTCATGCTCAGCCTGGGACTAATCATTTTTCCCTTCTTTATATAACATTGATGTGCTTTCAGAATAGAAAAAAATGTTATTATGATTTCAGTTGTTACAGATGGTGTTTTCTTCACTCTTTCAAAATAATTTTGGTTTGGAATTAAAAAAAAACAAGATAGCATTACTCAATGTGGCACAATAAAGAAGAAATCTAGTGCTTTCTTGTATGAGGTAATAGGAGGGTCAAGCAAATTGAAGAGGAAAGCCAATCATTATACAATGCATTGGTATTTTGTGTTTAAGAAAAACGTCTAAGAGAAATTTGTTTTATGTTCACAGACCAATCTGTTTAACTATACAGAGCCTAAAATATAGATTGAGTGCCCTTTGACTCAATCTTAACCACTGATCCTCAGCACAATAACTTGTACAAAGAAGCTTCTACTTACTTCTTGTTGACCATCAAAAGCTGTGTACCAGAATGATTATCATTGCCCAATTGGTGGCAAGCTTCATCTTTTTATTCAGCTTTGGGTTGTGGTTAATAAGTCTCCAAAAACATACTGCCAAACTCAAATCCTGTGTGGCCTCAGACAAATCCCTTAACTTCTCTGTGTCTTACCTTTTTTATCAGTTAAATTGGATTATTTTATTATCTGTAAAATAGGATTGAATTAATTCACAGAAGGCACTCATAAAAATGTCTCATACAGTCTGTGGACATTATATGTTAGTTATTATGAGTGAGTATTGACCTCTTATTGATGTTCAGTGCTGAACTTGGGTGTAAAATGATAAAAGATAAAACATCAGTCTCTCTTCTTCTGATATTTACAAACAGATGGGGAGATAGATATTAAGGCTTTCATATAAATGTAAAATGCTTAGTATTTGTTTAAAAAACAGAGAGATATAACAAGACACAAAATGGAAAGGATCAGAGCAAGGAAGTTAAGGAAATGTCTTCTAAGTATGTACTTATTTAGCCAAGATATGAAAGATAAGGAGTTGGAAGACAGATTCTAGATGATTCTAAAGAACAGCTTGTGCAGAAGTTCACCTGAAAGAATTTAAGGATCTGACAGCCCTGGTGAGCTGTAATGGACAAAGGTGATGGTAAGAGAGATAGAAGGAAATCAATGATGGGACAGATATTTAGAGGTAAAATCCTTGAAACTCAGATTGGGTAAAATATATAAGGTGGAAGAAAATTAGGACTTTTTCTAAGACTCTGATATATAAACCAGGTGAATGGAAAAACCACTCATGGGAAAGTGAAAAGTGATGCCTGAGATGTTTAACCTATTTTTTATTTTTAAAAACTATATGTTGAGCCTATGCCTCATCTATGATATGGCCATTACTACTGGTGGAGGAGACACGATAATTAACATTGTTTGAACTTCCTACCGTGGCTTGGGGACCACATTTGCTCTCATATCGCAGAGATGCTGCAACTTTGAATAATAGAAAATTCAAGAAAACATGGCCTTAGTAGGTAAGAGACGACTGGTTTTACATAATAAAATGTCTTGAGAAAATGACTCTAGGTGGCCTCTAGCTGCTCAAGAATACCATGTAGGAACCAGGTTCCTTCTAGTTTCCTTCTGTGCCTTTGTGTGGTTCTAGATGCATGGATTCCAAAATGGTGGCTCTTCCTACAGACATATCTTCATCCCAAACAGAGAAAAAAGTACAACCAAAAGCTTTGTTGTTTTAGTTGAGAGGGAAGCCTTCCCTGGAGACTTCCATGTGCCACCCATTGAAAGGTGAAAGGTGATAAGAGGATTCAGAATAGCATTGGATTAGCCAACCAATAGTTTCTGCCACAGTTCTGCTATTTAGTTATGTTTATCTTTAGTATTATCCTGGTACATATTTGCAAACTGAGGCTTACAAATTTTAAGTAAGTTGCTTGAAATCAACCACAAAATAAGTCATAGAGCCTGGGCTCAAACTTAGTACTCTCCAACCCCAAGGCCCACATGCGTCCAATCACTCTTCATTGGATCTTAAAAAATAAATTCTAGATCAAGTAAGTTATAAAACAGAAACAAATGATTTTATGCCAGTGTGTGTAGACCATTTGCAGGTATAATCATAAGAGCACGTGATCTTTTCCTCATAGGCTAAATATACACATACACACATTAAGTACAATACATAAAGATCCTGAAGAGCTGTCAGTGGGGCTAACAAGGTAGCTTTGAGGGCTTCTCTTTTATCATTTTTAATAGAAGTTGTGTTTAGAACCAAAGAACAATTCCTTGAAGAAGATAAATTGCTAAAATGATGATGATGATGGTATGGGGAAAATGGGAGATTTAAAAGAGAAAGCAAACTTTTAAGTGGGAAAGCAAGTGCACGTATACTTCATGTATTTTGTGCCCTTTCAGGATCTGCTTTTTTCCCCTCAGGTATATGGAAACTGGGGCTTGCATTTAGCTTCTTCATGTAAAACTGAAAGTGCAAATCACATTGTCAAGCTTATGTCTGACTTGAATATGTACTTTGAAAACTAAAATTAACTCTACATCCTCTACCTAACTGTATTTGTGGTTTAAATCAGAGGGAATAGTTTGCCCATTTAGCTCAGTTGCCACAAGCTGTCATCCCTGACAGAATTATATATATGTATATATATTTTACAGATTGTATATATATAAAAATATATATATGTGTATATATATTATATATACACAATCAGAAATAATCTAATTTTCTTTGCTCCTATTTTTTTCTTTAAATGTATAAGTAGAAGACAGGATGGGAAAGGAGATTTGCCAGTTGCTTTCCAAAATCAGTTTGATTCTATTGGGATGGAATATTTTCTTCTATAACTCTGTGGACATCTAGAACATCTACGTAGGAGGCTGCCCAAAATTTCACCCTATGAAGACAAAGTTTTTCTAGGGGAAATCAGAAACTTTTAACAGGGTGCAGAAAATACCAATAAATAAAATTTTGTCAAAACAAATATGATTTCAAAAAAGTCATTCTGCCAACAGAAATTTTTTCTTTTTTTCAAGTTTTATTGCAAAGAGAAGAAGGTTCCTGCTATGTTCTCCTTAGTGCAGGTCCTAGTTTATCACCCTTTTATATGAAGCACATTGAGTCTTAGGTTATGTGACTTACTCAAAGTTAAATGATTCATCAGAAGTACTAAATATTGAACTTAGGTCTAGATGACTCCAAAGCATTTTGTATAAGCCAGCCTAACAAAGTTCACAATTTTCCTTAGGAAAGGTCGAGAAGTAAATGTTATGAGGGTGAGAGTGAACAAGACTACAGTATTGGAAAAATGGGAAATGGCCTAAGGATGATGATCAAAGATATCTGGGCAGAAGTCAGAACTCTGGACAGCTCTGGACTGCTTTGGAAGTTCTTTTCTGACTCCACTTTCTCTCCAAACTCAATCAGTTTTGTTATCTTTAATGGGCAACAGCTTTCACTAGTGTTTAAATTCTTCAAATAGTATTTGCATATAAACAATTATATTTGCATACGAGATATAATTGCAACGTGGGGTGGCAACATAGTATACTGGATATGGAGTCACATTTGTGTTTGGGTCTGAATCTCTAACTTTTAGTGAGATACAGAGCAAATCACATATCTTAATTTTCTATTTCACCATGAATAAAAAACATGTATAAATAAAATAATAGTGTCTAGCTTTATGCCCAGCACATATAATTACTTAGAACAATATTACTTTCTCCACCTGTCTGGTGTCTTTTTTAAGGAAAAGCCTATGCAATAGTCAAGGCTTTTTGGTTACAAGTGACAGAATAAACAGACAGTTCAAACTAGATTAAGCCAAGCAAGGAACTCGATTGGTTCATGTAACTGAAAAATCAAAAGGGAATAATATCCTCAGGAATAATTCAGTTCAGGGATTCATGGTTCCTGTGCTTTCCATCTCTCAAATAGGGTCATTTCACATGAAGAATGTTTTATGATTGTTCTAGAAGAAACGGCAGGATCATGATTAGGATTTCTTTACTCTCTGCATTTCCAAGCCTTGGAGAAATTGCTGGTTAAGCTATTCCTCTGTTTGTCATCCACAAGGGGCAAGTTATTTCTGCCAAGAAATCAGTTTCTTATGATAGTGTTGATCCCTGTCTAAGCCACATAAAATGGATGCCACAAGAGAAAATAAGGGAAGGGAAACTCAGTTGCTCAAAGAAATGGAAAGGGATGGTGGGCAGGTAGAAATGATCACCTCAAAGGTTCCCTATATAATTCTGGCCCCTTGGAATATGGGTTTGTTTCAGGGAAAAGGAAAATCAATATGGATGGAATATCTTGATTTTAAAAATTTTAGTCAACAAATATTTGAGTGAGTAAATGATTTTTTAAATTTAAATTTAAGTTAGTTAATATACAGTATAGTTGTGGCTTCAGGAGTAGAACCCAGTGTGAATGAGTAAGTGATTTAACTGTGAAGTCTCTAGAGCCCCAAACACTGTCATTTCAGTGACGTCAAGGCCTATTGGGATGATGTGAACTTGGTAGAAAGGACATGGCCAGTGCTTTCACCTCTGAAATTCCATCCCTCTTTTGATTCAAGGGCCAGGTCCTGTGAAGAGTCAGGCCCTGATGAATTCTAAGGAGTCAGACTATAGCAAGTTCTCAACAAGAGCCTACTCTGATGCAACTTGTTCTCATAATGGACTTCACACTGTGATGTCATTTTGGCCATGTTCCATAGCAGGAGAAAGCACAGTAAGAAAATCTGAGAGGAGTGATAATACATAAAATGCTAAGTCTGATATATGGCATATAATTAAGAATTCAGTAAGCTTTAGCTCCTTCTTCTACAAAGCTATGGAATTATCATAATTTACTCTTGGTGAGCAGTTAGCCATTATGACATCATAGCCACAGCAGGCTATAACCTTGCCTTTGCTACCACCATCTGCGAGTGCCAAGTGTCTTTCTGACAGAGACGGTCTTGGGAACAAAGTTCTCACCACTAAGTCTTATTTTGGGGGTGCACTGCACCCACCCACTCATCTAAGAAGTCATTATAGCAAGAGTACATTTTTTATTTTTACATTGTCATAAAATTTTGTTCTTTTGATAGTGTTTTGCAAACTTTTTAAAAAATGTAAGCCAGTAGCAGAAGAACAAATGTTGCATGATTTCACCTATGAATTACCTAAAATAGTCAAATTCATAGAAGCAAAGAATAGAATGGTGGGATTCCCAGAGGCTGGAAGAAGGGGAAAATGGAGAATTGCTCAACTAATATATACTTTCAGTTAGACAATATGAATTAGTTTAGAGCATAAGGTCTATAGTCAACAATACTATATTGTGCACTTAAATTGTTAAGATGGTAAAGATCTCACATTGCTGTTTTTATAGTCCCTGCCCCCCAGCACAAACAAACATGTAAAAACAAACAGCAGCAACAATAAAGGGACTTAAGGAAACATTCAGAAGTGTGGATATGTCCATTACCTTCATTGTGGTAATAGATTCATGGGTGTATGCATATGTTCAACTCATTAAATTGTATATATTAAGTGTATACAATTTTGTATATCAATTATACCTTGATAAGGCTGTTAAAAATAAATTCAGATATCTTTTTAGAAAGATTTAAGTTCATAAATCATATTTAGATCTCCATGCTGATAGCTATTCTTAAAATATATTATCATTTTGGAAATAATTTCAGGGTACAATTCACCTAGTTCCATACTGTACTTGCCCTTTGATGAGCTCCCAAAATATCTACCTGTTTCCAGGTACTGTTCTTGTGAACCCTTTTCCAATTGTCTCTCCACCTGTTAGCCAAGATTCCTAATTCGTTCTTGATCTTATTCTTCTCCAAATCTCAGAAATAGGAAATTATGTCCCATTCTCACCATCAATCAACTTGTCAACAGTGTATCTCTATCCGCTGAAAACAAATTAATAATAACACACACATAGCACAACATTAGATATAGGAGACTGGAGGCAATCCAAATATTTGTCAGTGTCTCTTTAGTCTACTCGGGTTTGCAGTTGTCAGGGACAGATGTCACTCAGTCTCAGCCCCTCCTGCAGCTGTGGGGAGGGTATTCTGTGGACAGTCAGCAACTTCAGGCTCTGCACCAATTTAAGAGTTCTTTACATAAAGACCTATTTCCCTAGAGCCACCTGTAACTGGCCCAGTGCAGGATACTCTGATGGTCAATACTCGCTCCAGAGCCCTCCATCTGCTTGCCAAGATTTTATTGAGTCTGCATCACTGTTCAGCTTCACTCTCTGTTGAATTCTTCCTTTCTCTTCCCTTCTCAGCTTTGATGCCTATTTTTTTTCACATCTCACTGGCATTCAGTGTCTGTTTCTGCTGAATGCAACTGCGGCAAACCTTAATGCTCTAAACCACCTAACCAAAACATCACACACACATAATTTCTGTTATTTCTGGTAACAGATAAGCTTAATTCTATTAGTCAAAAAAGACAGCTGAATAAATCTTATAGTATTTGCTATAATATAAAGGAACTTTATCCATATTTGGTAGTCTGTTTGGTAAGTTATTTCTAGTCTTTCAGTGTAGGAATCCTAAAAAGATAAAGAATAAAGGATGGTGCAACTGACCCTTGTATTTGTATGCTGTGTGATGCAAAACAAACAAATATTCAAGCCATGGCTGTATTTTTTGAGTTATGATTAGAGACAGATTCATCATCTTCATTATCAGCTATGATATTTCAGTCAAATGTTTTAAGAGTCATAATTGCAAAGGAAAGCTCAAATGTCTTTACCCATATTTCTGTAATGATCTTTTTCTATATATCACCCCAGGGCAACATATTTTTCTGCTAGGAATCTAATTTTCATTTTCTAGTTTTCAGTAATGAATATAGAAGGGATCATGTCAAATCCAAACAGCTTGCCCATCATTAGGTAATGTAAGCCAAACCCATCACAATAAGCATATTTATAGTAAGAAAAACTCCAACTGGGAAAAATTATTTAGAAGCCACGGTTTGTTCATTCCATTAAAAAAAAAGAGTTTATTGTTAAAACAAAGGGTCCTGGAGATGACATTCTTTGGCCACATAAAAATTCCTTTTCAGCTTTTGAGTAGGTTTCACTGTATCATTTAGCCTCTGTAATTCTCTATGATGGCTCTGACAGTGCTTCTAAACATCATATAACTCTGATGAGCACTGTTAATAATAATAACAGTAATAAATAGTAAGGAAATAACTCTAATCATTAATATGACATACAACTTATATTTTCACAAATATTAACATCATTGTAATATTTGATTTTTTTGGTCTTGAAAGTCACCCTTGCTTGCCTGAAAACAATACTTATGCAAATAAGTGATAAAAGTGTTTTCATGTTCATATAGTTTTTCTAGATCACAATGCCTTGCTTCCTTCCCAGAACTACCACAGGGCTTATTGAAGGTACAGTTTATGCCTTCTTTTATTCATTTACTTCCTGGTATCACAACTTAAAGGGTATAGTGAGTTTCTTCACCCAGTTAAGCCTAAAAGGGGCAGGAATTCTATCACTGGAGACAAGGATGGTGCTTTACATCTCTTTTCCGTTTACTATTGCTGAGTTTATTAGGACATTGAACCTCATGTCACCATCTTCCTTAACCCAACTGCCCACTTTTTATTCAAGATGCTACTAGAGACTTCCTATATAAAGATTCCCAAGTGTTATGTACCTGAGAGTTGCCCTGTTATGTTATCAATCCATTTCCCTATACGCTGTTGACTTTTAGTATAGTGAACATTCACTGTCCCACACCATTGACAGACTGAAAAGCAAACTATAGTATGAGAAACATGTTGCTTTTACCATTCCCTTCATGGGTGATGAATGCTGTAAAGAAATGGATACATTATTTGTCATTTAGTGTATTACTTAAAAAATTTTTTTATATTGTTTATTTATTTTTGAGACACAGAGAGACAGAGCACGAGTGGGGGAGGGGCAGTGAGAGAGAGAGGGAAACAGAATCTGAAACAGGCCTCAGGCTCTGAGCTGTCAGCACAGAGCGCAACGCAGGGCTCGAACCCACGAACCATGAGATCATGACCTGAGCCGAAGTCGGTCGCTCAGCCAGCTGAGCCCCCTAGACGCCCCTCATTTAGTGTATTACTAAAGAGAAATAAATCAATAATTTAGTAGATACATACTAAGTTTTAAAAAAATATGTAAAAGTTTCATCTCCCTTGTGGACTTACTACATTTGGTAAGTGCTTTGGCGGGAAGGGCAAGGGGGCATGGATTTCAACTGACTTGAGACAGAAAAATATTCAGGAAAATCAAGATTGAAAGAAATAAAGAAATGTCCCATACATGCATATAACATACAGCTTAAGTAAGAATGATAATCCTTCCTAAGAGAACACCTTGGTTAGCTGTCCTCAGCATCTGAGGTAGAAGACCCTGCAGGAGTCTAGACTCTCTGAAACATTTCTCCCCACTGACATTACTTGCTTTTCTCCCCTACCCAACTTGCTTCTTTTATTCTCCTCCTTGACTATGTCCTCCAGAACACCCATTTCCCCATAAACAAACCAAAATGGTACAACCTTAAATTCTTCATGACACAGTCTTCTCACTTACTACATTTCAGTGAAACATGGCACCTCCCAGAATCTACTTCCCAATCTGCCTTCTGTCCTGGAACGTAGTCTTCTCACTGCCCATGGTAGGGAATTGAGGCTGATTTTCTCCTCCCGTAAGATGGCTTCCAGACAATCATTCCTCCCCTTCATGTGAAACCCCCTATTCCTTTGATGCTCATGCCACAAGCTATCTTTTCATTGGTGTGTGGGCACCTTGCCAGCAGTCTTCCTCTGCACCTCGATTCTTGCCATTTCCCTGGATGCTTTGATCACTTCAATCTGTGTCATTGACTTTTTCAACATGCTAGCCTTTCAATTCCTTGACCCTGTCTTGTCTAATGACCTCATCAATTCCATTTCAGCCGTTTACTCTCAGTCATCACCTGGGTCCTATGATTACAGGAAATTTCCTCACTCTGAAAAGAAAAAAGTAAAAAAAAAAAAACAACAACAAAACCAAGTACTTTTCTTTTAGACAATATTCACATCTCCATCAGCTTTCTCATTCAACTACTCCAAAGATCTTGATTCTTATCAGAACAGCTAATACACAAACATTTGTTATTCCTTCATATATTTGAATCTATTTCTGTCTTCACTTTCTTCCCTCTGTGGCTTAGAAGGAAAGATCTTTTCTTCGATCATGATGCTGAATGTATTTATTTCACACCTTTAGATTCATCATCTATGATCTCCATCTTTCCCTATTCTCAGGCTATACCTACCAAATAAGAGATGTTGGAAGATACAGGCAGAGAAGCTGGTGATGAAGACAAAATTACTTAATGATGGAACTAAGATTTTTTAAGTGTCTATTTAAAATAACTAAGGAGGATACAAGCATTCTATACCCCGACAATGTAGAAATTATAACAACTAAAAAAAATTGGAGAGAAGGAAAAGTTATTGAAGACAAAATTAAATTTTCTGATGTTTGATCTGTTATAGTTGTGTATACAAGAACACCATTTAGGGCCAATAAATCAAAAAATTAATCTGTAAGAATATTTAATAGTACAAAATCAAGTAGTAAGAAAGATAAGATAGCACTATTGACTAAGTCGGGATGGTGCTCATACCTGAATAGACGGCTGACCTATGGATCAGAATAGAAAGTTCAGAAGCAGACCCAAGTACAGACAAGTATTCAGGACATGGTAAATCTGGGCCCTTGAATCATTAGCGAAATGTTTAGGTTCCACTCTGATGATATACATTTATTTCACCGCACTTCTAAAACAATTTTTAAACCACATGGTGAAAGATTACACAAAATAATCAAACATTTGAAACATTTTCAAAGTGAGAAAAATGGTGTGATGGAAAGCTACACCATAAAATGAAGGAATCTTACTCTATTTGGGATTAGCAAAGTCTTCCCAAAGAAAATTATGTCTAAGCTGAGATATGAGTTTCTATAGAGGGAAAGAGTATAGTGCATCCAGGAACATACTGCATCTGGTGTATACCGCCTGGAGAACAAGGGTGATCTGTGATGAAAATGTAGAAATAGACATGGGTTAGACAAGGCAGGGCCTCACGGGACCTTAACAAACAAGGGGCTTTATCTTAACAACAGTATGAAGCTATGAATGGGTATGATGGAAACTGTAATAAAATAGAAAAGGTCACTCTAAATACAACTTGTAGACAGATTGGAGGGTACGAGAACAAAGGGAGGGCTCTGTAGTTGTCCAGGCAAGAAATGATTATAGTTTGAGTTAGGCTGATGGCCGTGGAGATGGAAAGAAATGGATACACTGGATAGAGAGTCTCCATACTTACCCAAACAACTGCTTATTGGTTGCTATTTTTTTCCTTCAAAATAGAAAATAATGAATATTAAGAAGGGTGCTTGTGATGAGCACTGGGTGTTATATGTAAGTGATGAATCACTAAACTTTATACCTGAAACCAACTTTACCATATATGTTAACTAACTATAATTTAAATAAAAACTTGAAATAAAAAAAAGAAAAAACTTACCAGATAGAATATTAATATCTTGAACCAGGTAAAACTGGTAATATGTCCTTTAGAAAATTATTGAATCATACTAAACATAAAAACATCCTATCCTAAAATTTTATTACTTTAATCATGTGCCATATCTTGGTGTTTTATTAATGCTATACATGATATTGTAGCAAAATTATTTAAGCTATCTTCAACACACAACTTTCAAGCTGGCTATGGGCAAGGACAGCTTACAGAATGAAAGAGGAGAAAGGTGAAAGAGTGGAAAGTTTTATGTTCTAGGCTTAGAAGAGCACATATCACTTTCACCCCAAATCCACTGGCCAGAACTAAGTCACAATGCCCCAACTGGTTGAAAATGTGGCTAGGGAACCTCTTTTATTATAGAAGACCATGAATCTGGTAGAGCATTATCTCTCTCCCCATTATCTCTCTCTCCCCAACTCAAGATTATTTTTACAGTTTTGGAAAATAGATGTATAATTGCCATATTGAAGGACATTAAATAAATACCTACTTCTTATTCAATCTGGATTGAGGACACTTTCAATTAAAAACTGACAACTTGTGGGGCGCCTGGGTGGCTTAGTCGGTTAAGCGTCCGACTTTCTCTTAGGTCATGATCTCGCGGTTCGTGGGTTTGAGCCCCGCGTCGGGCTCTGTGCTGACTGCCAGCTCAGAGCCTGGAGCCTGTTTCAGTCTGTGACTCCCTCTCTCTCTGACCCTCCCTTGCTCACGCTGTCTCTCTCGCACGCTCTCTCTCTCAGAAATAAATAAAAATATTAAAAAAAAAAAACAAAAACTGACAACTTGTATATCCACACATATGAATGCATAGAGTTGTCAGAGCCCCATGATAAAACCTTATGTAATGCTAATGTGCTACATTTTCAGGTATGTCGTCTGACATGTCTTACCTTAGCAATAATTTTTCTTTGGCCAGTGTGCAGAAACAGCAAAAGTCTGACAGTAGATACATTCAAGATCCTCAGCTGTCAATCACAGTCCTCTCTCTGGCTCCAGTGGTTCCCATCTTTCCCACATGGAAAAGACCCTCTTTCCCTTCCCAAGATCACCCAAATATCATCCTATTATAGGACTTGGCTCATGCTTGATGTTTAGGATCTTGTTATCTCAATTAGCCCAAGTGTCCATGAGACTCGTCCACATGCTTCTTCAAGTACAGATCCTTTAGTGAAGCTCTCCATTTCAGCCCTGACAAGTTAAGAGGTGAGTTATCTGTTCTCCATCCCCTTAACATGTCACGTGGGAGCATGCTGGAATAGCCATGGACATTCCTATTCAGAAGAGGGGAGGAAGACTACAGACATGTTGTAGTCACTGACCCAGAGTAATTCTAAAATCTAGCCAGGTGCATGTTTCTATGTCTTTGATCAGTGCTGAGTTCTCCCTCAGAATGGTTCTTGGGGTCTCTTAGCTTTGACATCTGGTCTTTTGGCTCTGCTTTTCTGAGTTATCCTCCCTTTTTGATAAGAAGGGTCTATGTTTTCAACTGCGTAGTTTGCTCAGCCTTCTTTATATCCATAAAAGGTTTGGGGCATTAAAACTCTTTTCATTTTGAACCCTCTTGCTTTTTTGTCGGTCCAAGCAGGAGGTGCCCAAAAAAAAAGATTGAAAAAATTTGATATTTTAAAAAAATGTATTATAGTCAGCACAGAGAAAGACGTTATCAGACTTTCAAGCCCTTCTTTCATTAAGTTCCCTACTTCTCCGCCATCTTGCCCCCCCTTCAAGCCCTTCTTTTAAAGTCTAGTGTTAAGAAGCAAGATAATATTCTTTTCTATAAATTATGAATTATTTAGATTAACAAAAATATAAAGATATTGTTGCTTCTCTGCCACTTCTTTTAACAAATGTTTATACAAATATAGATGAGGCCATCCTCTATTGACTTCTTCCCAAACTGATTTCTTGCTTTCCTTCTTCCTCCTTAGGCATAGTCTCTTAGTAGGTAAAACTAAAATGATTACATTCCAGATTTACATCTTCCAAGCTGTGTAGTCTTGGACAAACTACTGAATCTTTTTGTGTCTCAGTTTCTTCAGTTATGAGAGTAACAATAACAATAACTGAAATAAATCCTTATATGACATTCATACATATGGCACTCAAAAAGTACCATATAGTTGTTAACTGTTACTATTTTTTGGTGATTAAGACAGCTAAATGTCCCTAATCTAGTTGTATTAATGAGCTAAGAATTCCTTTCCCAAATAGCCAGCCAGGAGCTGAAATGGAATAAGTCTACTTGTTCTTTACGACCCACTTTTCCTGGTCCTACATTTCATAGGTGTTAATTACCATACTGAAAGGTTAGAATTCTTAGATTCTTGGTGTAGAAGAGGATTTTTTTTTTAATGTTTGTTTATTTCTGAGAGAGAGACAGAGCACAAGTAGGGGAGGGGCAGAGAGAGAGGGAGACACAGAATGCGAAGCAGGCTCCAGGCTCTGAGCTATCAGCACAGAGTCTGATGCGGGTCTCGAACCCACGAACTGTGAGATCATGACCTGGAATGAAGTTGACACTTAACCGACTGAGCCTCCCAGGTGTCCCTAGAAGAGGACATTTAGAGCTCTCACTGACTTTTACTTACCCTGAAGACCCAAAGGGAATATACTCCTGACTTCGGCCCACCAGTCTCCCTCCATCTCTCTTAGGATGATTTGTCCTTTCACCTAGAAGATAACTTGATCCCTAAATCTATCCTCCTCCATCTCCATGCAACATTACAGGCCCGAGTCACTTAATCTAGAGCAACACCCCAATAATTTAGACAGACGTCTGCTCAGTGATGACTATGTCACAAAACAGTGAGTGGGAAGAACTCCAGGTGTTAAAGCCAAGGATGGTGAGGATTACTTTTTCCTTTCAATGTGCACATCACTGTGGCTTGTAGGAATATCTGTTATGTAAGGTAGTTGACTGGTTAGGTTAGCATACATGCACATCTGACGTAAAAGGTCAATTGCTAGTAAAAGGTCAATTTCTAAATGATCTACATCTAAACCCACACTGGAAAACAAAGTTATTTCTCCAATTAGATGGACTACTCCTTTGATTGGAATTTAAAAATAATTCTGGTAGTAATTTACAGAGATAGCATTACATGTAAAATTCATTTAATGTGTAATTCATGGGGAAACCATTATAGCAAAAAGCTGAGTCCGAAAGGCCAAAATGTTGCAGGTTGTCATTGATTTGGTAAATTCGATCAGAAAAAAATATCTTTAAAACAGAGAAAAGTGAGGGGCGCCTGGGTAGCTCAATCAGTGAAGCAACCGACTTCGGCTCAGGCCATTATCTTGGGATCTGTGAGTTTGAGCCCCATGTTGAGCTCTGTGTTGACAGCTCGGAGCCTGGAACCGGTTTCAGATTCTGTGTCTCCCTCTCTCTCTCTCTCTCTCTCTCTCTCTCTCTCTCTCTCTCTGCCCCTCCCTTGTTCTCTCTCTTTTTCTCTGAAAATTAAATAAAGATATTTTTTTAATTAAAAAAAAGAGTAAAGTGGATGCCTAAGTGGCTCAGCCAGTTAAGTGTACAACTCTTGATTCCCACTCTGGTCATGGTCTCAGGGCTGTGAGATCCAGACCCACACTGGGCTCTACGCTTTCTCCTTCTATCCCTTCCCAGCCTGCTCACACACTCTGTCTCTCAAGGCAAAACAAAACAAAAACAAAAACAATATCTTAAAAAGTATAGTAGGATATTAATAGTGTTTCTAACTGGGAAATGACTATGGAATCTATTTCCTACCTAGATATTTGCTAATTATCTCAAGTGGCCTAGTATAATGATTAAGAACAGGGAGTTTGGAGCCATATTGCTTGTGTTTAATACTGGTTATATCACTTACCAGCTGTAGCAAAAACTGAAAATGATCAACTCAGATTCTCTTAGATCCTTTTGAAAGGTTCTGTGCACATACGCTCCTGCTTCTATGGGCTTTTCTTTTAAAGACGTGGACCTAGACTTCCCCTCAGAGGAGGGGTCCTGTGGGTACCACAAAGGCTTCTTGCCAGAACTGGTTACTGGCTTGCCTGAGTGTTGATCCTTTCGGGTGGAATGGATATTAATAAGTGGACCAGACTGGAAAATCTCAAATCTATTGCCTTAAAGTTGGATGCACTCTGCATTTATTCTGCATCACTATTCAGCAAGGGTTAAGCTTCACAATCAGGAAGAGGCTGATATTGTCGAGACTGCATCCTTGTTTCCCCTCTTCTCTTATCTTTCCTGCTTCCCCTACTTTCTTACCCATGAATTCTGGGAGCACCTTCTTAATAGATCACTGGCACAAACAAATCCTCAGAATCTTCTTTTGAAAACTCTGGCCCCAAACACTCTGCAGGTGATCGTGGGCAGGCAATTTAACCACTGTGTTAAATCCAGTTTCCTCACTTGGAAAATAAGGATGACGAAAGGGTAATTATGACGAATAATATGAGATAAAATGTATAAAGAACACACTGCACCGCCCCACACATGTTGAGCACTAACAAAATGTTAACTCCTAAATTTGTGGCTAAGTACTTAAAGGCAATTGAGCTAAAACATGAATCATGAATTTCCTTTTCTCAGAATGATTAGTAGTCCAAATTTCCTGACCTTTCCTATGATAACAAATAGCTTCTAGCAGTATGTTACCTTGTAGGTATTTCTGAAAAATATAAACACACTTAATCTGTCTTTTCAAGGTAAAGATGACATTTTAACAGAAAGAGAAAACCTCGTGTAGCAGGAAGACCGTTTTGAAAAAGAATATGTGAAATATTTTTATTATAATGCTGGAAGTAATGTGAAATGTCACTCATAAAAATGTTCCCATCTGAATACTTAGAAACTTGGAATAGAATGTTCTGTTTTACAGTTTTTCAAAGAGTTTCAATGGCTTTCTTACTCAATTTTAAAAATATAAAAATGTAATTCCTTCTGATTTGTGCTCAAGAACAACCAACAGACATCACACATGAAGAAAACTTACTCCAGGATTTAAAATAAATAAACAAAAGCAAAAACCTTTGTCTAATTTAATGTTAAAATTAAAAAGAACATCATTATTCAGGAAGCATGATCCGTAATGTGTTTCTTCCCTATTTGTATCTAAATTTCTTCATGAGATAGAATTTTTTAGCTATATACTCATTAAAACCATTATTAGCTAAATTTATAGAACTTCAAGTCACTATATCAAAAATATTATTACAAAATTTAAAAAAAAGACATATTTAGGAGTGAGTGGCTCAGGTTGGTTAAGCTCTGACTCTGGATTTTGTCTTAGGTCATGATCTCATGGTTCGTGAGAACGAGACCCATGTGGGGCTCTGTGCTGACAGCATTGAGCCTACTTGGGATTCTCTCTTGCCTCCCTCTCTGCCCCTTCCCTTGCTCATGCATATTTAATCCTATTGATTTCACTTAAATATACTTAATATTAATATAATAAACTAATAGCATTAAGTATAATATATGATATATAAATGTATAATATAACTGTTATATGTATAACAATAATTATTGTTTATTTAATCTTTGTCCAGTTCCTACTGAATTTATTCGTGGTATATGTTTTATAATTTTAATATAATTATATAAATATTAATCCGAAATTATTTATATAGAAAGTTGAATACAGAAAGAGAAAGATAAAATCACATGTGTAAAATTTTTTAGCCCTCAAATTTTGTGTGATCAAAAGTTTGGTGAATCAGACTGCTCCTTCTAATATTCTAAAATAATGATCTAAACACACCAGCGAAAAAACAGAAATTGTCAGGGTGGATCGTGAAACAAAATCTATAAGCAATCATCTTTAAATATAGAGACTTACATAGTTTGAAAATACAGCAAAGGAGAAAGATATACCATGGCAACACTAATCAAAAGAAGTCTGGATGAACTAAGTTAATGTTAGTCAAAGCAGACTTCAGAACAAGGAAAATCATTAGGGGTAAGATGATATCACATAATGATAAAGGAGTCAATTCTCCAAGACTATATAATAATTCTAAATTCATATACACCTAACAACCAAGCATTAAATTATATGAGGCAAAACATATTGAACTGAAAGGAAAAAAATAGACAAATCTACTGTTATAGCAGAGGCTATAGTAGTTGTAGACTTCAACATCCCCTTTGTCAGTAACTGACAGAGCAAACAGACAGAAAGTCAGTAAGGATATAAATGACTTAAACATCATAACAAACAACTTTATCTAATGGACATTTAAGACTACTCCATCTTGCTATAGCAGAATAACACCATCTTCTCAAACCTCCATGGAACATTCACCAACAGACAACATTCTGGGCCAAAACATACACCTAAAAACAAGGTGAAACTTTAAAAAATATATGAAGTACATTCTCTGACCAAAACAATTAAAATAGAAATCAAGAACAAAAAGATAGCTGGAAAATCCCCAACTGTTTTCAGAATGAAACAAAACACCTTTACCCTAATACCAAAATCAAATAAAAACATTACAAGATAGGAATATAGACTAGTATCTCTCATGAACAGATACACAAAATTCTCATCAAAATATTAACAAATCAAATAAAACAGTATATAAAATAATTATATTCCATGACCAAGTAAGTTTTATTCCAATTTGAAAAGCAATGTTATCACCAGAAGAATAAAGAAAAAAAATGTGTGATTATATCAATTGATACAGAAAAAGCTTTTGACAAAATCCAAGAGCCTTTCATGATAAAAGTGCTCAGAATAGAGGAGAGCTTAATAAAAAACATCTACAAAAAATACCCCAAAACAAACAAAAAAACTACAACCAACATTATGCTTAATGGTGAGAAGCTAGATGCTTTTTCCCAAAGATCAGAAACAAGGCAAGAATACCCTTTGTTAACATTCTTATTCATTACTGAACTGGAAGTTCTAGCTAGTGCAATAAGACAAGAAATATAAATAAAAGATATACAATTGGAAAGAAAGAAGTGAAACTATCTTTATTAGCAAATGACATGATTGTTTATGTAGAGTACCACAAACAATCAACAATTACAAATCCTGGAAATAATATATGAATCATAGGATACACGGCAGAATCATAGGACACAGGTTGGTAAACAAGAGTCAATTGTTGTCTTATATATCAGCAATGGGCAACTGGAATTAGAAACAGAAAAATTTGCAATTTCACCAAAACAAAACAAAACAAAACAAAGAAAAAGAAAGAAGGAAGGAAGGAAGGAAAGAAGGAAGGAGGAAGGAAGGAAAGAAAAGAAAGAAAGAAAGAAAGAAAGAAAGAAAGAAAGAAAGAAAGAAAGAAAGAAAAATATTTTTAGTTAATAATAAAGGCATAACTGCATGACTACCACTGAAAGATATAAATAAAACTTTGCCTTATATGCATGTAGTATTAAAAGAACAAGAAAGGCTGAAACAAATGCATGATCTAAGTATCCATCAAAAAAGTGAAAATAACAAAAGAAAACTAAATACTGAGTGAAAGGGAGAAAATAATAAGTAAAAACGGCAGAATTTAGGAAATATAAAATTAACTTATATTAGAAGTCCAATAGAGGGGCACCTGGGTGGCTCAGTTGGTCAAGCGTCCGACTTCAGCTCAGGTCATGATCTCACAGTTCTTAGATTCGAGCCCCACATCAGGCTCTGTGCTGACAGCTCAGAGCCTCAACCGTGCTTTGAATTCCTTGTCTTCCTCTCTCTCTGCCCCTCCCCTGCTTGCACTCTGTCTCTATCTCTCTTAAAAAAAAAAAATAAAACATAAAAAGAACTTTTTTAAAGAAGGCCAGTAGAGCCCAAAGTGGTCTTTTTTTTGAAAGACTAATAAAATCTATAAACTTTTAACAAATCTAATCAAGGAGAAAAAGCGAAGAGACAAATAACAAAAATCAGATAAGGCAAACATCACAGAAATCCAAGACATTAAAAATGTAAAAAGAGACTACTCTGAACAACCTCATGCCAATAGCATTAAAAATGTAGATGAAATAGACAAATACCTAAAAAAAACACAAGCATATAAAATGGAAACAGGATGAGAGAAAATCTGATTTGTCCTATAGCTATTAAAGAAATTGAATCTGTAATTAGAACTTTCCCACAACAAAGCGCCAGGCCCAGATGGTTTCCCTGATAATTTCTACAAAACAGTTAGGGAAAAAATAACTCAAACACATCCAAGGAATAACAAAAAGAAAGTTTCTCAACTGATTTTATGAGGTCAGTGTAACCTTGATGCCAAAACTTGAAAAACGTTACCAGAAAAAAAAATTAAAACAAAAATCTTGAAGGAATATAGATGCAAAAATTCTAAACAAAATGTTATCAAATAAAATCCCATAATATGTAAGATCATCACCAAGTTAGCTTAATTTCAGATATTCATAGTTCATGTAATGTTTTTAAAAGTGTAGCAATACATTTAATCACATGAAAATGCAAGGGAAGGGGCTCCTGGGTGGCTCAGTCGGTTAAGCCTCTGACTTTGGCTCAGGTCATGATCTCACAGTTCGTGGGTTCAAGCCCCACATCCGGCTCTGTGCTGACAGCTCAGAGCCTGGAGCCTGCTTCAGATTCTGTGTCTACCTCTCTCTCTGGCCCTCCCCTGATCACACTTTCTCTCTCTCTCTTTCACTCTCAGAGATAAAGCATTAAAAAACTTAAAATGAAAGGAGAAAAAAATCATAATAAATTCAGAAAGAGTACTTAGAAAATTTAACACTAACATATGATTTAAAGGACACACCACACACACACACACACACACACACACGGGGTGCCTGGGTGGTTTAGTCAATTGAGCGATTGACTCTTGAGTTAGGCTCAGGTCATGATCCCAGGGTCATGGGACTGAGCCCTGAGTTGGACTCCACAGTATGTGTGGAGCCTGCTTGAGATTCTCTCTCTCTTCTCCCCCTTCTCTGCTCCTCTCCCTTGCTCACTCACTTACTCGCTCTCTAAAATAAAAATAAGTAAACACACATAAACTGAGAAGGAAACTTTTTTAACCTCATGAAGAAAGCCTAGATTTGAAAATCTCCCTACAACATTAACAATGAGTTATCCAAAAAGGAAACTGAGAAAACAATTCCATTTATAATAGCATCAAAAAGAATAAAATACTTAGAAATAAACTTAAACAAGGAGATAAAGACTTATATCCAGAAATTATAAAACATTGATGAAAGAAATTAAAGCAGACATCAATAAATGGCAGGATATCCCATGAATGGAAGAATTAATATTGTTAAAATATCTGTAGTAGGACGGAATAAGACATGCTCCCCAGCAGGAGGGGGAAGAGGCAGCAGTGTGATTCTATGCCAACAAGAATCCCGAAGCAGTGACCCTGCCCTAGGCTTCATGGAGATTCCTTGCCGATGCATTTCCCCAAGAAAAGATCAGTATCTGGTTTCTAGTTTCTCACGATGCTTTCACCTGCCTTTGCTACTCATATTCTTTAGGTATTGTCCTTTCTCTATGGAATTCTAGGAAAAGCTTTCTGGTGTGTGAGTCCTCTTCTTCCCTGCCTCTAATAGTGATGTGCTGAGAATATTGGTCAGAGCTGAGGTCAGTGCCACCAAGGGGTGGTTTTTGATGGATCCAGTAGTACTTCGGATCTACTTCCAGTTGTACTTCCCACTCCATTTTCTCCTTTGTGGAGATTCTATGCCCTATCAGGCTGCTGGAGTCCATGGAGAAGGAAATGACCATCCTACCCTTTGGCCCTGGATCTTTCCCTCTCTTGGAAAACATCAGGGGACTTTGGGAAATGGCTGATTTGGCTTCTCCTATCTGTTGCTCTTCCTTCCAAGAAAATGATGGTACATGGGAATCATTAAAGTCTTTAAAAGTAGACTTGGTCAGGGGTGCCTGGGTGGCTCAGTCGGTTGAGCCTCCAACTTCAGCTTAGGTCATGATGTCACAGCTTGTGGGTTCAAGCCCTGTGTCGGGCTTTGTGCTGACAGCGCAGAGCCTGGACCTTGCTTCAGATTCTGTGTCTCCCTCTCTCTCTGCCCCTCCCCTGCTCATATACACTCTCTCTTTCTCAAAAAATAAATAAACATTAAAAAAAATAAAAGTAGACTTGGTCCTTCTTCCAGATTTGTGGAAATCATTGTTAATGATACATCACTTTAGCTCGAGATATGTTACAGTCCAGAACACAAAGTCTGACAACCAAAATAGTTTTGAAATACCTGCAATCTTTTACTTACATTTCATATGAACCACTAAGAAACACAAAACACTTGATTAACAGCAAGATGGCAACACTCTTACTTTCTCCCCCTTTTTCTACCAATCACATCCTGCAGCTGCTTGAACCAACTCTCTCATGGTTTCCCCAAACCTCCTTGATAACTCTTCATTCTCTCACTCCTCATCCCCATGCTTTTATTATGTGGAAAAAGACACAGCCGCCATTTTAAGGAGGTGGTGGCACTGGACTAGCAATTATGACTCTTTTTTGGCAAGTTGAAGGGGGCACAGGGCAGGGAGGTTATGAACACTCAAAAATGAGTTATTTTCACAGCTGTTGTTGTTACTGCAGAGTTTCTTTATTCTATATTGGTAAGAACACGTGAGTCTGCTTTTTTCCCTCTTCAGAGACATTTTCCCAACTACGAAATATAAAAGATGAGACTAAGGACTCAACTAAGATGTCTCCCAGACAATGTGGCTGATTGGACCCTAACGGTGGGATGGCTTTTCCCATTTGAGGCATAGTTATTGATAAGGACATTTTTTTTTTGTTTTTGTTTTTTAAAGTTTATTTTTGCTATGAGGAGGGGTTGAGAGAGAGGAAGAGAAAGAATCTTAAGCAAACTCCAGACTCAGCACCGAGAGTGATGCAGAGCTCCATCGTACGAACTGCGAGATCATGACCTGAGCGAAAATCAAGGGTCTGACACTTCACTGACTGAGGCACCCAGGCACCCCGATAATGGCATTTCATATAGATTGTTTTGATGGACTATGCCAACTACTGGGGTAATTCAATATGTGTTACTGTTATTCCCATGTTCAGATAAGAACACTGAGGTGTAGAGAAATTCAATAACTTGCCCAAGGTTACGTAAAAGTCACAGGTAGCAGAGGAGAAATTAAAGCATTAGCAGTCTGACTCAGAGCCAACATTCTTTTCAACAACCTATACTGAACAAGGTGGCAATTCTGATCTCTGAGGACCCAGCTATAAGCTATTCCTTTCAAGTCTGATTTCTTTCCTAAACTGGATGTTATTTTCCTCGATACTCCATATGCACATTCTGCCTTCTTAGGGATTCAGTGACATTTCAATGACCTTTGTTCTCCAAGTTGGACTTAGTGTCAGTTCTTTTAAGATAACCATTGAGGCAGAATTTCAGAATTTCAGGCCAAACGACTCAGAGACCAAAGGATCGTTGTCTCTTAGAGGCAAACCATGAGAGACTCTTGAATGCCTAGAACAAACTGAGGGCTGATGGGGGTCGGGGGGAGGGGAAGAGGGGTGATGGGCATGGAGAAGGGCACTTGTGGGGATGAGCATTGGGTGTTATATGGAAACCAACTTGACAATAAACTATTTTAAAAAATAAAAAATAAAAAGAACATTACATGACATTCAGTTATTGCCACATAGACTTTAGTACTTGCCTTGCTTAGGAGAAAGCTTTTATTTTTAATCTGAGAAGAGGTGAGATATCACCTTACTTCCCTACTTTTATAGGAGGAACATAGAGTCTTCCCTCAGCTGGGTATTTTCTTCCAAGGTCGGACATAGTGTGGCCCCTTTGATAGCTTTCCTCCCAACTCCAGAAGAAATGATTGGCAGTAAAGCAGCCCAAATCATAACTCCGCTGGCTCTTTTGATAAGGATTCCTTAGGCAGATTCCTCTCTGGTTACCTAGTAACAACATTATAAAAGCAAGCTAGCATAATTTTTGGACAAAGATTACACACAAGAACTTTAAAGCACTGGCATTCCATTTATTGAAATTAAAAATCACAGTTCTGTGTGTGAATAAATTGAGAACTATACCTAACTCTAGCAATCTGTTATTTCCATTTCTCTTTATTTCTTCTTACAAGGGAACTTGTAAAAATCATTAAATATGTGGCAAGTGACAAGGAGGCTTAATGCCTGTGACTAAAAATTTGATCAGTGTCTCCCTGGAAAAGAAGCACAGAGAAACTATCTCTACAACCCTGAATCCTAGTATCTTGGCAGACAGTTTGACAACTAACTTGAAGCAACAACACAATAGATATCTGATTATCTGGGGGAACATTTCTCTAGAGCATAGTTACTCAAAGTGTGATCTAAGGAACATCCACATCAAGATCACCTAAGGGTCTTGGTTTGAACATGGATGCGTGGACCCTCCCTCACATATTTTGAATCAGAATTTCTGGGAGAATCTACAGGTTTAGCAAGCTTCTCAGGTGAATCTTTTGCTCACTAAAAATCTGAAAAATCTTTTTTTTTTTTTGGAGAGTAGGGATGGTAGTGTCTTTTTGATGGAAAATGCCTTATTGCATGTACTAGTAAGAAAGATGTAGTAGTGGATGAAAGCGTATGTTGAGGGAAAACTTGAAAGAAATTGCTTTTTTTCTCTAAGCTTCAGATTAATGTCATAGTCCATGGTTATGGTAGATATTTTGGCTTTGTATAAAGTGATTATTGTTTTGCAGACCTTAATCCTTGCTATTAGTATCGATGGTGAAGAGTTGAAAGGAATGAGATCACAAAATGGGTATTTTAACTTGACCAGGAGATTTTTCTAAGGAAATTTTAAACTTGGTATAGTAGGAAAGAAATGTTCTCCTCTTACATCTTATTCATGAATTTTGTAAAATGTTTGTACATTCCATGTTTGAGAAAATGTGGGATCACCTGTTTGATAAGAACTATAGAACATCTGACATAAACTCTAGACAGGGTAAAGAAATATTTGCAAAACAAAATTCCGGAGAATTTCTGAGAAACTCCCCAATTTAAATCCTGTTGTAAAGTCACTACTGGATACTCAAACTCAAATAGGAAAAAATTATTGTAGAGGAATCTGTCTTAGCTATCAGAACTAGAAATGAGACAAATTCTAGAATGTTTGTGCCTATTTATGACTTTAAAGGGTAGAGTTTGTGTTTACTGAAGGAGAAATCTACCAAAACTATTATAATAATGCAGAGATTCCCAACCTTTCTCAGCTCAGTGTCTCAATAATTCTTTCACAGTGTCCCTAGGTCAAAAGTAATATGTAACACTTCTGTTTATGAAGTAGTCAGGCCCAGACACTTGGTGGCAGTTACTCCACAGCATTTGACAGGTATCACTGTGTTTCCTTTGAAAATGTACAACATCTTGTAGTGTCCCTGTGACACTCTATGAGCCCCCTAGCATGGATCTGGGAGCCATAATAATCATGTCTACAGCATTTGTTGTTCTTTTCTTGGCTCTGTGGAGTAGGTGAGTATGATGAAGTCTGCATGTGCTCATTATAGGCTCTTGGCTGATGATAGACATTAGAAATTCCTCCTTCAGTGCACCCTAAGAACAAAGGCTCATCACAACATTGAATAATATATGGTTCTTCTTCTATTGACTCGAAATATTTTTAATTATTACACTTTCCCTTCTCCCTCACCGCAGGAAACTCAATACATTCAAAACTGTTTTGCTCCTTCTGATATATTTATTCCTAGTTTTGGTGAACCATCCACTTTAGAAGCTGGAAGCCATATGGTCATCTATGCCTTCCCATGCGTATATTTTACACTAGTGGTTGAGTCTTTTGACCCAACTTTCTTCATTTTTTTAAATGTTTTTTTATATTTCTGAGAGAGAGAGAGAGAGAAAGAGAGAGAGAGCGTGAGCAAGCGAGGGGCAGAGAGAGAGGGAGGCACAGAATCTGAAGCAGGCTCTAGACTCTGAGCTAGCTGCCAGCACAGAGCCTGATGTGGGGCTCGAACCCACGAACCGTGAGATCATGATCTGAGCTGAAGTCAGACGCTTAACCAACTGGGCCACCCAGGTGCCCCTCACCTTTCTTTAAACTGCTCTATTCATTCTCTTCTTTTCATCTTTAGTGGTTCTTCCTTAGTTTATTCCCATATGGACTGATGTAAAACTTCCCAGTTTCAGTCCTGCAGCCAATTTTATCTCTTTCCAATACACCTTTTTTAGTGCTGAAATTAATCTTTCTAAAAGCACAAATCTCATCACTCATTCTCTCACTGGAAGTCCTTCAATGACTGCTTGCTATCTCTCTACTAATTGAGACTAATTCCTTCAGCATTAGCCATGCCATCTCTTAGCTTCATTTCTAAGAACTCTGTGCACTGCCCTTCCTTCCAGCACCTATACTTGAGCTGTGGCCCCGCTCAAACCCTGCTGCTAATTACACCAAACCACTAACAACTACTGTCAGAGACTAGGCCATGCAATCTTCTTGTTTTTCTTCTTTTTATTCCATGGCAAGGTGTTTCTTCCCTTATGTCCTTTCCACTTCTCCACATATGATTCTTTCTTTAAAACAGACGAGTATAGTATAAACATCTTCATAAGTCATTCCATGTCTTTGGGGAACAAGATGGATTGTAAATAATAAACATAAACGCCTGAATGTATTATTACTAATACTTCCCAGGTATTATGACCCCCCCAAAAAAGGAAAAAATGGACCACGGATAGCAGCTACGAATATTGACTAGAAAAAATAATGTTTCCAATTTATAAATTAATCAATAGGCTGTCCTTGTCCTAGGAGTTAGGATGTGGGACAACAGCCTCATCCTAACTGCATTCCTGGACCACAGGAATCTCATTCAGGGCATGCAGTCTGATTGCACATCTGTTTGTCTCTCAAGCCATCCAGAGGGCAAAATGTTCAATTCAATAAGCATTTATTAAAGACTCATGCTCTGGCAGGCACTCTGCTAAGTGCTGGTGACACCAGTCTAAGATGGTGCTTCTACTCTCAGTGAAATCACACGCGATGGGAAAGAAGACATATTCCGGTCAAAGCAACCTCGGCTTGGTTGTTAGAAAGGACAATCAGTGCAAAGAGTACAAAGTCATTGAGAAATGCTAAAGTTTATTCAAGAAAGTTCAAAAACATTTTATCACCCAGAAAAAAACAAAGCTGTTAAACCTTTCCTTTAGAGACCTGGACTTGTTTGTACATTTTGAAAATGAACAGTCGGAAAGAATATCCATTTGTAGTTCTATTTGTATAAGCAAAACTCAAATGCGAGTTAACGAGGGTTGTCGCCTCTGTGACTCACTTATCTATGCCCTTGGGAGAACTTTCTCTCAAACCCCAAAGGTCACACATGTCCCAGGCCCCAGAGCACCTAGGAGGAAATAGCATAGAGTGTAGGATTGCAAACTGAAACTGTAATGTTACACCAGAGGTCATAGATCTTCTACATCTGCCCCAGCTTGCAATGTTTATTCCTAAGACCATTAACATCAACCTATAAACACTGATTATTGGAACAGTAATTCAGAGCATTCTCACTAGGATTAGACTGAGAAAGTCAGCATGATTTGACAAGTAGGAGAAAAGCTTTCATGTACTTTCTTCTTTACCCTTCCATACTGCCTGATAATTCATAACTTGTGATCCATTTCCATGGCCTGAGCTCTCTCCTCTTGAGGTCTCCACTGTCAGGTGTGTGTGTGTGTGTGTGTGTGTGTGTGTGTGTGTGTGTGTGTGTGTGTTTTATTTTCATCCATTTAAGGTGAGACCCCGGAGAGAATGAGAGTCACAGGTTCCTGGCCTGAGGTTGACCAAAGGTAGAAAAGAAGAATAGAGGGTCACAGTGAGAAGAGTTAAGGGCAGATTATCATCAAGAGGTGGTTGGGAGAAATTAAAAGGCAGTATCATCTATTACATAAAAGGGACTTGTTTCTGATGGTCCTGTTTCCAGCTGTCTTAAAATTCTGATTTATCCACAATAAGACTTTTTTCAGGCTTTGAATCTGCGAGAGCTATGTTCTCATAAATAACTGAAGTGGAAGGAAAGAGATATTGATTCTAGCTTCATATCATGAAGAAGAAAAAACATCAATGGAGTATCGAGTATAAGATCTCTAAAATATTCGTTGTTAACAGACCTAAGGAAAGAGGCTGATATAACCATAGCAACACTGAAACATTCAGGCCATAAATTCTGTGAAATAGATAAACCACCAGCAGCAGATTACAGTGGAAGGGGGGAAACTCACATTATTCTAAGCTATACTCTTAGCACGACATTCTAGTGTCAATTCTTTGAATATAGTGATTAATTTCAAAAGTAACCAAATAGAGTATATATTATATGTTTTTTTTCACAAAGTACTGACTGTTTTTGGTAAAAATTTTTAATGTTTATGTTTGAGAGAGAGACATATTTGTGAACAGGGGAGGGGCAGAGGGAGAGGGAGACACAGAATCCAAAGCAGGCTCCAGGCTCTCAGCTCTCAGTACAGAACTCCATGCAGGGCTCAAACCCACAAACTGTGAGATTGTGATTGAGCTGGAGTCAGACACCTAACTGACTAAGCCACCCAGGCACCCTACAAGGTACTGACTTTACAATCTATGTGGCTTACGAAAGAGACCTGTAAATTAGACACTTGAGATAAATTTAAGTTTATTTTCTCAGTTAAATAAGAGGCTGTGGTTAAGAATTAAGAACTTTGTTTAAAAATTTTTTAACGTTTTATTTATTTCTGAGAGAGATAGAGACAACATGAGCAGGGGAGGGTCAGAGAGAGAAGGAGACACAGAATCCGAAGACAGGCTCCAGGTTCTGAGTTAGCTGTCAGCACAGAGCCTGACGCGGGGCTAGAACCCACAAACGGTGAGAACATGAGCTGAGCTGAAGTTGGATGCTTAACCAACTGAGCCACCCAGGCGCCCTGAACTTTGTTTAATATACTCATCATCTCTGTGTCCTTCCAGGTTAGAGAACAAGAGGAAAAACCTTATGGAAAGATTAAATGAAATAGAAATTGTAAACAGTAAATTACTTTTGTGTGAAAAAATATTCTGTCTTCTATGCTGAAGAAGGTCTTGCTCACTTCTCGTGCCTTTTGAAATATTTCACCATCTTCCGGTGTCTTAAATCCTACCTCTTCCATGAAACTTTCTTCAATTCACCAACCCGTCTGGGGCCTATTCTTTCTAAACACAAATAGTGTACACAGTGCATGCCACCCAAAACAGCATTAACTGCACCATACTTTGGGTTGGAGAAGGTTGCAAAGAAATGCAATGAGGGCACTCAATTTCTGAGAGTAAAAGGATTCAGAGGGTATTTCAAACCTCCCTTAATATCACCCCCACTCCACGCTCTTGGTTTGGCCTGAATTTCTTTCCCTTCTTGTTCCCAAGGAGGTATCTTTTAAGATGTTTAAGACATTTCCAGCACCCTATATTCTTGGAGAAATTCTGCCTCCTCTTTGAAAATAGAAATTGTTGTAGTCTTAAGCATGATAAGTATTGAACCAGAGATGGAATTTCTGGTTTTTTTTCTCTGCTCGATCAGAACTATGTATCTGCTAGGTGTTGGAGAGGGAGAGAAGTCTGCCAAGAAGCATCATTGGCACCAATGTGTCAGTGGCATCTTGATTCAGATGGGGGATTCTCTAATCTGGTTGGCTAAAATAACAGATTTTTATCTACCAGGGAATCTGGAGGTCCCCAGATTGTATCAACAAACCTAACAGCAATACTTCCTTCTCTCCTTCTGGCAACGGTCTCCGTTGCTTTTTATGGCACCTGGGTCATTATCTCATGGGCAGGGGAAAATATTAAATTGGAAGTGGAATATAAAGCAAGCTGTGATGAAGAGAAAATATTATTCTAGTAAGAATTCTAAGGTTTATATATCTGTAGGGATTTTGTATTCTTTGTTACCTTCATCTTGTGACTGGAAGGTTACCACTACTGTGTGACAGTACAGAGGTAGGAATGATGGATGCCCTGGGATTAATGGCATTTTTCAGCATCTTACAAATGTCCCTGTTGTGTTTGTTGTGTATTATACACCTTCCTATTGTGATCATAAGTCTTAAGGAGAGGCATATTATCTCTGTTATTTTAATATGTCTTATCTTTAGCAGAGGCAGGAAATAAGGTAGACACCCAAGAGATAGCTAAAGGTAATAAAGGATGGGATGATAAATTCTTAATAACACCAGCAGGATTTTAATCTGGTCTCCCAAGTCCTCATTTTAAGTTTTTCATATACTACAGCTAAAATTTTAGAAATGTTTAAATTTTATATGGACCTATTTTAGGGAATGGCCACAATAGAAAAGTCTGCCCCATTGTCTCCCAAAGGGGCTCTGGCTTTATCATTGGGAATAGAAAAATCCCTGCATAGAGATAAACTATCAAAATATAATGATGACCCAGAAAAATAAAGATTGATATGGGATCTGGTCAAAATCCATGTAATTAAGAAGATTAAATGCATGGGGTAATTTTATCACCAGACCTTGGAGGAATGGAGCTTGACAGTATACTTCCATTAAGTTTGAAAATGCAGAATTTTAAGAGAGATGTAGAGAAATATTACTTTGCAGAATAAATAATAAATAGAAAAGCGAGTTTGATATTTGTTAAATGTTTCATAAAAATTCTCATTTAATTACACATCTTTAAAAGTTGAGAGATTATTTTTGCCTTTTAGAAATAGGACAACAGAAATGCATAGAAGTTAAAAGACTTGTCCAAGCTGTTAGTGAAGAACAGTTTTGTACCTTGATTTAGTAATCTGAAGCCTAATTTATTTTGTGACATGCACTGCTACCAAAAGCTCATTATTCCAAAAGATGTTGCACCCTAACAACATAATTATGTGCAAAGGGGTTTTGGGTGATTTTCTGAAAGATAATTCCAAAATGGATTCCTAAGGCAATTTAAGATTATAGTGTTAATATATATCCTCATAATGTCACAGAGGAAGCCACAAATTCTCATAAAGCAGGCCTTGTTGCTACCAAGAAAGACTGAGTAGCATGACCCCACTGGTTCAACACAGGGTGACATTCTTAATATTCTTAGAAAAGACCATAAGAATGACTTTTAGAACTTTATGTATAGATGGAGTCAGAAATCACTTCAGTGTTACCTTAGACAAATTCCAGGCATAAGTCTGATTATCAGAAGAAAGGACAGGGGGGTAGCAAAGTGAAGAAGAACTAACTTGGATGGAAGGGCATAAAATTGAAGGAAGCCTCTTTGCTAGCTGTGTGCTTGTATTTACTCTTCAGGGTGGAGCCCTTCTCAATATCTATAATAGGCTCCTAGGTTCTGCATTTTTGCTACCATTTCTGGTTGTTTGTTCTAGAGCTTCCTGAGGCCAATGCAATTTGGAATCCTCTTATTTCTGCACTTACATTTATCCTTAGTGTTTTCTTTTCAAAAACTTCCAGTATTTGCCGTCCAAAGCCTTCATTTTTGCTATAGTTGGAAAATCCTGATAGATGGCATTATGAAACCTAATGTAATGCATTCAGTAGTTGTTTTACTCTTAATACTCACAATACTGCATTGGGGGTTCCCTTCCTGCTCAGAGCTACTCTCCACCCCTAGCGTCTGTTCAGAGAAAAATCTAGTTAGGAATAATCTCAGGTTTACTCATCTTTGAGCCTGGAGGAGGCCCAGGGGCTTCTGAATCAGCCCCAGGATGCAGCCCACCTCCCACTGAGTCCTGAGACAATATTGTCTTCTTGTCATGAACCTCTAGGAGTCAGAAAATGTCATAGCTCATTTAGTGCTATTTTCTGTTGTATTTTTTTTTTATTATAGAAATAATGCATATTCATGAGAACATTTTGGAAATACTAAAAATGAAAATAGGAATAAAATTAAAACCATGCATAATCTCACCACCTAGAGATAATTACTGAGAGGATGGATGTTAATCTGTCCTTTTACTGTATATAATATCTTTTTGTAAGAATTCACCTCACGTGCCATTCAGTGTTCTTCCACAACATAAATTTTAGTGGTATATAATATTGCATTATACAGAAAACATACATCATTCATGTAACGAACCTGCCTAGTATAAGACATTTGGTTGGGGTGGCGGGATGTGATTTTAACTCTGTCACCTTTCCCAGTGAGGGCTTGCCATATGTGAGAACAAAAGTGCCATGCTGGAAATGACTCAGTTCAACAGCTTCAGCCTAGTTATAGAGAGTACGTGGAAAAAGATATTGAATGAATACTTGCTGAGTCCGTTTTTTATTTTTATTCCTACCTCCTCAACACTCCTGCTCAGCCCGAGAAAAGCAAAATGCTCTCTTTGACTTGAGAAGGAAAGGAAGTGCTGGATGCTGGTAAGAGTTGGAAGGGGCTCTGCCCACGCCCCCATCTTACAGCCTGTCCTTAGCCTCAAGCAAGGGAAACAATGAAATCCAGGAAAGTTTGGGGATCTGAGAATCCAGGAGTCTGTGCTCCTCTCTCACGCTAGAACTCAGGAAGGCAGCCCTAGTGGATGGAATTCCTTGAGCCATCCTGGCTGCACAAAGGCATGGGGCAGGTGCCCTCAGCTTCAGAAAGATAAAGGAACACAGCCAAATCTCCTGTATCCCAAAAAGGGGGTGAAAGACCACTATTTTATGATTTCCATGCTCTTTTCTATTGTTTTGTTTACCACTATTGAGAAACGTTATGATCCCAAACCTGGCATGAGGCCATAGGAGGACCAGATATCTTTTTAATATCCTACGAAAACACTGAACAACAGACTTGCTTAAGGACTGTTTCATTCTCTAGGCGATTGTACCTCTGTCTGACTTAGGATTTGCTACTGATTAGGGCTCAGACTGTGAAGTTACATGGTAACGTGTAGATGCCTTTTATCTCTTAGTTTGAAAGATTAATTCATGCATTTTCTCTTTTGATACTAAAGATACTGAAAGTTGGCTTTTGCTAGATTGCTACTTCATCATATCTTATAGGTTTTGCTATAATGGTGCTTTTACTTTCAGTGTCAGCAATTACTGTGAGCAGGTATCTACGTTGGGTTCCTGTGGTTGCCCGGCAGACCCTACAGAGTACACTTGTTTACCCAGAAGGCTTTGGGGTGATGTCTATTTCCTCTATTTCCTATTTTCTTCTAGTATCAATCTTTCCTCCTTCTCTTCTAGCTTGCCCACTAAAATACTGTTTCTTCCCTGCAGAGTGCTAGAATACTAACTTATTTACAGAAGACACTAAGACTGGCACACATTCATTAGCTATTGTTAGGCTCATGTTACCAGCTGTTAGCATATCTTCTATCCTCAAGTGATCTGAATTCTTTCATCAGAATTCTATAGTACCAAGATGCCTTGGGCACATATTAAAAAATAATGATTAAAAGACAGACCAAAGACAAGACATTTCATTACTCTTGATGCAAGAGCAATCAATTCTTTGACAAATGACCTGGTCATCAGTGCCTCTGAAATATAAATAATTCACAAAGCAATTCACAACAAAATCTTAATCTGTAATATTATCTCCAATGGCAACTTGAAAATGTATTTCTCTGTACAACTTTGAGCTACAGAGTCAGATAGGCCTGAGTGCAAATCCTGACCGTAGGACTGGCTGTTTGCCTTTTAGATGCTTAAATGAAAAGCACAAAAAATAAGGTAAAAACAGAGAGGGAGGCAAACCATAAGAGACTTAAATCAGAAAACAAACTGAGGGTTGCTGGAGGGGTGCAGGTGGGGGGATGGGCTAAATGGCTGAGGGGCATTGGGGGGTGGCATTTGTTGGGATGAACACTAGGTGGTATATGTAAGTCGTGAATCACTAAATGCTACTCCTAAAATCATTAAAAAATAATAAACAGGAAATAAAAGCACATAGCTCAGTATCTGCTCTTTGCAAATGGTAACTATGGTTATCTTTATTCCGAATTGACATGTATGTGGCCTGCATGTATAACACATACCATGAAGAAAGCAAAGTTCTGTGATGTAGATGTCCTTTAGAAATGATCATGTGACTCAAAACCCACTTTATAAAAGTGAAGGAAATTTTACTAATGCGCTTTTTCCCTTAAAAAATGAATACCCAGACATCAACTCCCTCCCTTCCCCAGTTAAAATAATGGCATATAAGGTGCTTTTCATCTAAAATAGAACATTAGGAAAATGGATATCCAATTTGGTGGGGCAATTTTTCTCTAATCTTCTTCTAAAGAGCAGTAGTTATTAGGACCACAAAGTAACCATTCACTGGGAAGAGAAGAGTCTCCTGAGCAAAACTGTCACTAAGAGCTTGAATATCAAAACTGAGTCATAAGAAAAACGACCATGTGCAGGGGTGGGGGGAGAGAAAGTGGGTGATGGGCACTGAGGAGGGCTCTTTAAGGGATGAGCACTGGGTGTTGTATGGAAGCCAATTTGACAATAAATTATATTAAAACTTTTTTTAAATAAAAAAGAATAAAAGGAGACTATCAAGGAGAAAAAAAAAAAAAGAAAGAAAAGCGTCCGTGTGGCCGCTTGCATTTGAGCCTAGGTTGTCATGATGCTGTGATACAGCCTGAGGGGCTCTAGAACCTCTTTGGATGTCCTTAAGAGACTGTGCTACGTCTATTCACACAAGTGGTTCTAGAATGGAATCATAATATTTGAGCCAAGAAAGACACTCTCCTTCAATTTTTTTTTAATTTTATAGATGAGAGAAATAAGAAATTAAGAAAGTTGCACAAGGTTACACAATTAACTCCAAAATATCTCCACTGTTACCCCCATAAGTAACTGGCCATTCACCTTTAGGGTCTTTCCTTTAGTTCTCATTAAAATGCAGGCATGCCCAGGAGACAGAACACCTATAATTTGCATAACTAAAGAATGAGCATTCAGCAAAACTTATAGGAAAAGAAATAGTCCCTGTGAAATGAGCCACGGACCACTTGTGACAAAAATAAATAAATAAATAAATAAATAAATAAATAAATAAATAAACAAATAAAATTGAAGAACCAAAGAGGATACTACAACGGTCTGAAGAAGTCAGAATGTGGACACGAGGCACAACCAAGGAAGATAAGCCAGAGTCACTGTGTCTTGTCTGCGAGTTCCCTAGGACTACTGGTGACTGGTATTGACTTTGGTAAGGACTTTTTCACATTTTTGTGCATAGATTAAAAGACTGAATAATTTTACTTTTTTTCTTCACAATGGCTAAAAAAAATGCTGAGTGATATCTTTGCTTTCCCTAGACCAATATAAAACATGACATGCACACTGGTTAAGAGGGCTAGCATTGGACATCTGGGCTCAAATTTCACATAATAGATGTTATACTAACTTTAAATGCATGTGAAAATGGTTTGATGCGTGTCCCATTAGGAGGGAAGTTTTATGTCCACATGGTTGTTGATCTCTATTGCCTTCAGCAACTCTAGTGGTAGTCACTGTGTATAACTTCTGAGGCCAGGCCAGAAAATGTTGTGCAGCCTCCATTTGATTCCCTTGGGACCCTTACTTTGAGAGGAATCCACCACTATGTAAGAAATCCCTCTGAATAGACTAAATCCAAAGGAAATCATGTGCAGATGTTCCAGACCACAGCTCTAGCTGAGCTTCGGCCCCACAGCCGGCATCAGTTGCCTTCTCTATGAGTGCGCCATCTTGAATGTCCGACTTTCTGGAGCCTTCAGATGACTCCAACCCTAGCTGATATCCATCTTCAACAACATGAAAGAGTCCAAATGAGAAAGCTAAGCTGTAACTTTCCTGCATTCTTGATGCACAAGGTTATAAACGAAATGAAAGAGTTACTTAAACTGCTTTGGAATAATTTTCCCTCACAACAATAGTAAAGGAAACAGACATGTTTCCTTGGAAAAGTATGTTAGTATTTCTAAGTCACTGTGTCTTTTTTTAAAAAAAATTTTTTTTATTTATTTCTGCGAGAGAGACAGCATGAACAGGAGAGGGTCACAGAGAGAGGGAGATACAGAATCTGAAGCAGGCTCTAGGCCCTGAGCTGGAGGTCAGCACAGAGCCCGATGCGGGGCTTGAACCCATGAACCGTAAGATCATGATCTGAGCCAAAGTCCGACGCTTAACTGACTGAGCCACCCAGGCGCCCCTAAGTCACTGTGTCTTTACACACACAAGAAGGATGATCACTGATTGAGAATAATCCCTCACATGTTTTCATTTGCTCCTTTCTTGGGGTGTGGTTTTTTTTTTTTTTTCATTTTTAAAAAATCAGTTCTCTACATACCATACTTTCCATCCACAATAAAGCAAATAAAGAAATGAAAACCATCAAAATGCTAATATAACCGTTTTACTTTGAGATTATAATCAAAAGGAAAAAGAATTTTCAAAAGAAAGAATCTTGGAAAGACTGTTTAGAACTTTACAGCATTTCATCTGGTGTTTGGACATTCTCCTGGCTGTGTGCTGAAAGTTTCAGTGTGGTTACAGACCCCAGGTAATGGCGATGTGCTGGTCCCCGAACCACACGTTGAGTATAAAAATGAGAACAGTACTGTCTAACAGCTGTTTGACAATAATAGGATTATTCTATACCTGCACTGTCCAATTCAGTAGTAACTAGCCACACAGGGCTATTGAGACCTTAAAAGTGGTCAGTGCACCTGAACGTGAGACAGGAAACTATCAACACCCTAGAGGAGAAAGCAGGAAACAACCTCCTTGACCTCCACCGCAGCAACTTCTTACTTGACACATCCCCAAAAGCAAGGGAATCAAGAGCAAAAATAAATGATTGGGACCTCATCAAGATTAAAAGCTTCTGCACAGCCAAGGAAACAACCCAGAAAATTAATAGGCAACCAACGGAATGGGAAAAGATAGTTGCAAATGACATATCAGATAAAGGATTAATATCCAGAATCTATAAGGAACTCACCAAACTACACACCCGAAAAACAAACAACCCAGTGAAGAAATGGGCAGAAGACATGAACAGACACTTCTCCAAAGAGGACATCCAGATGGCCAACAGACACATGAAACGATGCTCAGCATCCCTCCTCATCAGGGAAATACAAATCAAAACCACACTGAGATACCACCTCACGCCAGTCAGAGGAGAAAATGAGCAAATCAGAGGACTCTAGATGCTGGTGAGGATGTGGAGAAACGGGAACCCTCCTACACTGTTGGTGGGAATGTAAACTGGTACAGCCCCTCTGGAAAACAGTGTGGAGGTTCCTCAGGAAACTAACAATAGAACTCCCCTAGGACCCAGCAATAGCACTGCTAGGAATTTCCCCAAGGGATACAGAAATGCTGATGCATAGGAGCACATGTACCCCAATGTTCATAGCAGCACTCTCCACAATAGCTAAAACATGGAAAGAGCCTAAGTGTCCATCAACAGATGAATGGATCAAGAAGATGTGGTTTATCTATACCATGGAATACTACATGGCAATGAGAAACGATGAAATCTGGCCATGTGTAGCCACATGGATGGACCTTGAGGGTGTTATGCTGAGCGAAATAAGTCAGACAGAGAAGGACAAATATCATATGTTTGCACGTATAGGAGGATTAGGAGGAACTTGACGGAGGAACAAGGGGGAGAAGAAGGGCGGAAATGGTGGGGGAAAGGGAGAGAGGCAAACCATGAGAGACTCTTGAATGCTGACAAAAACTGAGGACTGATGGATGTGGGGGGAGGGGGGATGAGCATGGAGGAGGGCATTTGTGGGGATGAGCACTGAGTGTTATGTGGAAACTAATTTGACAATAAACTATTTGTAAAAAAAAAAAAAGTGGTCAGTGCAATTGAAGAAATAACCAGTTAATTAAAATTTAAATTTAAATAGCCACACGTGGCAGGTGGCCACTGTATCGGTGACACGATTCTAGAACGTGCTTGGTAATTAGGTCAGTGATTCAATGCCCATAGTGATAAGGAACTCTATACGTGAAGCAGCTTGCTGCACTCACAACATTTGTAACTAATCCATTGGTTGTAAATCTGCATCTGTAACTACAAGGAACATCACGTATGGGCAGAATAATCACTCCCTCCAGAATAGCCACTTCCTAATTCCTGGGAGGTGTTAATATGTTATGTGGCAAAGGGAAATTGAGGTTCCGAATCAGCAGATAATGAAGATTTTCCTGAGTTAGTTAGGTGGACCCGATATAATCACAAAAGTTCTTTAACAGGAGGAATGAGGCAGAAGAGGATGGGCAGAGAAAGAGATACGACGATGGAAGCAAGGCCAGAGAAATATTCCAGTGCTGAATGTGAAGAAGGAGGAAGGGGGCCATAACCAGGGGAATGTGAGCAGCCTTTGGAAGTTTAAAAGGAAAGGCAAGAAAATGGATTCTCCTCCAGAGCATCCAGAAAGAATGCAGCCCCGCTGACACCTTGACTTTGACCCAGGGTTACCCATGTCAAACTTTGACCTCCAACACTGTAAGTTAATGACTGCATATTGCTCTAACTTTTATAGAATTTGTAGGAGTGGCCATAGAAAATGAGGAACATAGTAATCGTAAGCTCTTATCCAGAGGGAAATGCTTGAGGGATCTGAACATCATTCATCTGTCCATTCCCTCTGAGAGTTTTCTTCTAACTTTAAACCACCTGAGGTTCTCTGACAACAGCCCCAATGTCATGGGTCCATTTCTCTGTTCGTCCTGGTCAGTGCCTTCTGGACAGAAGTCCACTCAGCTGACATGGCACTTAGAGCATATTCCCTAGCATGGAGCACTAAGGTCCGTCACCTTGGATACTAGGCAGTGGCCCTTCTCTTGCCTGAAACTTGTTTGTTTCTATTTATAAGGTCTAGGAATGTTTTAGTTTTGAGGAGCCACATCCCATTACTGAAAGAACAGAGCACTCAGCTAACTAACTCCCCTTACCCACCTGTTCCCTAATAGTCACAGGCACTGTTGTAAACAATGCCTAGCAATATTTTGTCCATCATCTACTTTGTAAAAATATTATGAGATTTGGATTCCAAAGTATCTTCTCTCTCTCTCTCTACATGCCCCTCTCTCTCAACTTTTTGTTTAATACAACTTTGACTTTTGTCCCATTAATATTCTCCTCCCAGTAATTAATGAAACCCTGGAAGAAGGCAGGCATGGGGACAGGGGACTGCAGCACAACCTATAGACTCCCTCTGGCTTCGTTCATTCATTCATTCATTCATTCAGTGAAATGGATTGAGTACCTGCATTCTGGTGACCAACCATCCCAGTTTGCCTGAGATGAAAGGGTTACGCGGGATTAGGGACTTTCAGTGCTAAAATCGGGACAGTTCTAGGCAACCAGGGATCCTTGGATCCAAATATCCAGGGATCCAAATATCATTGTGCCTCACTTTGTATTGAGCACTAGACAAACGACCCAAAATAAAGCACTGTGTTTTCTCTAAAAGGATCACACACCTAGAATCTAGTCTTTTACCAAATTCTCAAGATTTCCCTTTATATTCTACTTTTTCCTGAGGAACAAGAAGTCTAGTTTCATTTTGCTCTCTGTAGTTTATGTTAAGAAAAAGAAAAAGGATAAAAGATATGCCCAGCCTTTTTCTTTTCAAAGCATACCTCCTTACCACTTAGGAATTATATTCAGCTCCTGGGTATAGAAACCAGAAACTTTAAAATAGTGAAAAGTTGTCTTTTGCTCCTGTAACCAGGAATCTGGAAGAAGGTGTTCAGGACTGTGCACTTGGTTCCATGATGGTGTCAGGGATCCAGGCTCTTTCTCTCTTCCAATCCGGCCGTCTTTACCTTGTTTATTGTTTCATGGTTGTAAAGGGGCTGGACCATGTTCTTGTTCCCAGTAGGAGGGAGGAAAAGAAAAAAAGACAAAAGGTGCATGCCAGCCAAGTTAGTACTTTTTTAAAAGATTTTTTTCCCCAGTGCCCACCCAACAACTTCCACTTATACTTCATTGAACAGAATTATTTGATTAATCACTTCTATCTGCAAAGACCCTTGAAGATACAGTTTTTTGACGGAGCCCATCGCTGCCATCATCATCACCAGTGCCTATAATTAATTACATAACTAAGAAAGAATGGGAAATTAGCTAGCTGTAGAAACTTGACTCTTAAGGAGATTCTGCTTACCCTCCAGTTGCTTCTCTTCTTCCCCATGAATTCTCTTGTTTGTAAACTGCCTTTTAAAAATACAGTTATACAATGTTAATGAAACATTGCGAACTAATCTACTATTGTAGTGATAATCTTATCATAAAGACCTGCAGGCAACTCCAACTAAATTAATGGAGTGTGCATGAATCTTTGAATGACCAGAATAGCAGTTTTAAGATATGGGGTGGCTGTCACTTAACATTTACAGGCTGAAAACAAAAATCACCAAATAATTCTTCACTACTCATTTATTTTATTTTATTTTTTACATTTAGTTATATCCTTGAAGGAAAGCAGCCGCTGCTAAACTAAAGTTATAATTAAATGTGTAAATATTTTAAATCACATATTTAAAAGGAAAATAAGGCATTTTGCTAGTCTGTTTAGAATAATATTTATCATTTCTATTAAAGTGAGATGCTATTCGAGACACAGCATTTTTTTGAGGTTAAGCTAGCACCATTCCCTTCAAATGTAGTCATGAAAATAGAGACATTCCCTGACCTTTCTGTGAAAGCTGAGTAATTATTTAGTCATAAAAAGTGCCAAGACTTGGATTAGCTAAAAGCTGCAGTCCATGGGTTTGTGCCATTTCAACACTTAACTACAGGTTTTTAAGTCAAGCTGCTTAACTAAAAGTGTACTTGGTCTTTGGAGCCCATTGCTAAAATACAGTTATGTTTCAGTCTGGACAAAAGCAGAGAAAAGGCAGAGTACCACAAAGTATGGTTCCTGGACCTCCTGTTCCCACAAGCAACAAATCTCCTACAATGTTCATCTAATTTTAGTGAAGACTGACGCTACTAAAATTTATAACCACTTTTCACTTTGATGTGCTGCACATCTGCAGGGAATGATCATCCATTGTCATTGGGTTTTATAATATCTAGAAATATCAGCAGTAGTATCTATCATATAGAGTCACTGATAGAATTAAAGAAAATAACTTCTGTGGTAGACCAGGAAAAATAGTAGGTGCTCAATAAATATTATTTCCATCATGCACTTGTCACTGCAGGAGAGAAACAGAGGTAAAGAGATGGAACTAACATTTACAGAATTTATTATTATATGACTTACATTTAAATAACAAATCGGGAAAGCCAACATAGTGGAAGTTAGTGTATTTGATTAACTTTTTAACTGTATTTATGACATTAATAATGTCTAAAAGAATGGGGTTTTGGAGAATGAGTTTTATTGGGACAATGTGGTGTAATAGAAAGATCATAACCCTTGGAATTTGTGGGTGGAGTAGTTAGGGTTTGAACTTTGGTGTGAAGTTCATAGGCGAGGCACCTGGGTGGCTCAGTTGGTTAGGCCCCCAACTTTGGCTCAGGTCATGATCCTGTGATTCGTGGATTCATGCCCCACATCAGGCTCTGTGCTCACAGCCCAGAGCCTGGAACTTGCTTTGGATTCTGTATCTTCTCCTCTCTCTGCCACTCCCCTGCTTGTACTCTCTCTCTCTCTCTCTAGCTCTCTCTCAAAAATAAATAATAAATATTGAAGTTCATTGGGTGGTAGGGCACATAATAGCAACATAAAAGTACTAGGGACACAGAGTTTTGGAGAGAAAGTTGTCTTGAAAGACAGTGTAAAGAAACACCAACTTTAAAATACTTTTTAAAGAGATGGAGTTAACAGAGTAAGGGATCCATCAAAGTTGGCTTCTCTAGAACCAGGCACTGAGATAGATCTTGGGATGCAAACTATTTATTAAAGATCAATACCAGTGGAAGAAGGGAGAAGAAACAGGATTCAGAAGAGGGTGAAGTTGAACTGAGTTCAGTGTGTTGGCAAATTCAACAGGAATGGTTTGTCAGGTTGTCCCATGTCAAGCAGAAGTGCTCAGGCCTTTACATATCCCACCAAACAGAAACATCCTGGGAAAATTGTGCCTTGTTTGAGGTGGTACTTTATAGACCCTAAAAGAGTTAATGACTGAAGGTTGCCTGCTAATTATAGCAAATCCTTCCTACAGTGGGACCTGAGCGGCATCTATTAGTTTCAACCTCAAGACCATATTAGGTTTTGAATTTATGAGACTAGGAGATTAATAGTGCTCAGCAGGGATCATGAGACCAGATATGGGTTCTCGATGCTTCTCCGTCATTCTACAGTCTCTGACTTTGACTTTGTCACTTGAAGATCTATGTCTTGACAGCTCTCATATCTATGGAATGGGAGTTTGACCTCCATGGCCTTTGAAATTCATGTAGTCTCTAACATTCTACAGTTGTATGGCTCTACTCATTCAATAGGTATTTACTGAAGACTACTACTACTGTCCCAGCCACTTCTGGGCATGTAGAGAATACCAGTGAAGAAAATGGATGAAGCTCCCCACCTCGATGGAGTGGACATTTTAGTGGTTTTATAATTCTTTTCCTTATAGGAAAAAGCAATAAAGATTTAATTAGTAAAATTCTTTAGTTAAATCACTGTAACATCCCACGGTACTGCTTCAAAGCCCAGGAATTGTGTATTGAAGGGGCAAGGAAAAATAAATCATATTTTAAAAGTAATTTGACAAATTATTTACTTGGTCTTATCAAAGCTACCACACACTATGTAGGCAATAAGACATTCTTTCCACATTTTGTTTATGAAAGCTAATAAAATTATTGACAATCTTTCTTTATGGCAAAGGCCAGGAAGAAAATTAAGGTCTAGAGGGGAGGAAATAAAATACCCTTTCGGAAATTTGGACTGAAAACATGTCATCGCTCTTCTTCGTGATTCACCCAGAAAGTTATTAAAACCACAATCACAACACAAGATATGGCAACGAATAAAGAATATTTCACTCCATCTCATATGTGCTTCAATATTACATTTTTCATTTCTGCTGTTGTGATGGCTGGGTGAAACTGTAATTTTAACTGCAGCATATCCCTTTTAAATCTAACCAACAACCCTATTTGTGTTAGCTAGCTGATTCCACGGTCAGTTAAAACTATAAATATATTTTGAGGGAAAGGGGTCTTGATTTATGAGGATTTAATCACTTTGAACAAATTTTAGGTTAACAAATTGTTCTTTGACAGCATGATTGTAATGCATGATTTCACAACAACAGTCTACTTCTTTTATCAGAGAAAAGTAAAAGCTCATGATCTCAAGTTATGCACCAGATTTAGGAAAATCATTATAGTATATTTCAACATATTATTGAGTTTCTTTTTTCCTAGCGGGAACAGAAGAGACAACATAAATGCTGCACAAGAATCACTGTGGCTTCCATGGTATGTGTTCCAGTGAAATCCATCCTCGAGTGCCTAAAGTTTCTGTGGGCCAGAAACTTGGCCTTCTCTGGCAGAAGCACAGCTAGATCTGAGGCTGAATGGGTCTCTAGTCCTGTCCATGATTAACAGAATGCATGGGGATCTCACATGTTGAGGAATCCACTTTCAAAAATGACAGACTGGGTAATCCAGGCTGGCTTTCCTGCTGCAAGAACTAGTGAAGTTGAACAACAAAAATCTACTTGAAGGTATTAAACAGCCACTAAAGCAGTGAAGAATGATAGAGTCAGAATCACGGGCTGGTGGACCAAAAGTGAATTTCAGGTTCTATTGAGGAGTGGAGGCATGAAAGAAACACCCAGGATTGTGGCTCAGACTACAAAGGGCCCAGGAGTAGAAGAGAACCATAAATAGAAGTCCACACTCTGCTGAGTAGAGACCAGCTGGAAATGATGTCTATCCCTGATTGGATTAGGCGGTGGGAGATTACCAACAGATCTTGGCTCCTTCCAGGAACAAATTTGTACCATAGAAGACATGGTACAGTTTTCCATTTACATAAAGTCCAAAACAGAAAAAACAAAAAACCTCACCTACACTGCAGGAAGTCAGCATAGTGATTATTTTGAGGAGAAACAAGGAATAGTGACCGGGAGAGGAAGCGAGGGACACTCCTGGGAAGCTGATTATCTACTATTTCTTGACCTGGATGGTGATTACACAAGACCAAGAATTTTGCAATAATTCTTGAGCTTCTGGATCTCACTGACACCAGCTTTAGTCTACCCAGCTGAGTCAATGAAGCTTCCTCCAAACCACTTCTACTTTGAGTAGCTTTGTGCAGTTTCTATCTGCCTTACCCATGAGATTAGAGCCTCTCAGACTTCCTGACACCAACAGTCTCTCTTCCTTCTCCATTGTTTAGAGAATACAAATCCTCACCCAGAAGCTGATCTTGAGCCCCTCTCACAGGTAGGGTCCTTCTCTTGATTTCAAGTTTAGCAACTAGAAATCAAAGATGCCCAATTAAATTTAAATTTCAGGTGAACAACAAATAACGTTATAGTGTAACATGTCCCAAATATTGCATAAGAGACATACTTCTACTAAAAAATATATTTATCTTAAACTTAACTGGGGATTCTGTATTTTTTCTCACAACCCTACTTCCAACACACTGCCTTTGCCCTTTTGATAAAGAGAGGTAGGCAAAGCAGGAGGAACAATAAGGTGGCTTCAAAGGAACCACACACCAGTATAATCTGTTTTTCCTTTCTAGTAGTCTATTGAATTAAAATGTTAGTTCAAACAAACATGCAGGAAAACTTGAATATGGTTTTCACATTCAAAACCAATGACGTGTTTCCATCAGCATCATGACCCAACACAGCACAAATCCCCTCACCCTTTTCCCATTTTTCCAAAGATAGACCAGATCCCCTTGTGGTCTGATCTGTGCTGTCCGATGTGGTAACCCCTAGCCACCTGTGGCTACTTTAATTGAAATTAATTAACTTCAACAAAGTTAAAAATTCAGTTCCTCAGTCTCACCAGCCACATTTCAAACACTCAATACTCATGTATGGCTAATGCTACCCTATTGGACAGTCCTAATTAGAAAGCAGCTCTATTAATGAGGAACATCCTACTGGGCAGCACTGCTCTCAATTTTCTAATTAAGACCCAACTATGAAGACACAAGTGACAAATGGGGTGTCATGCACTGCAGTTTTGAGGCTGCTCAAGGAGGAAGCCTTGTCATTGAGCAGCATCAAGCTGAATCTGGCACCTTTTTCTTGGGGCTTTCCTTTATCTCTTGTGCTTACAAAGCACTGTCTTAATTTAACATATATTAGAAGCATTCTAAACTAAGCTTTCCTTGAGACCTCACACATTTATTACCAAATTATTGCCCTCCATCTGAGGTTTCTGGGCACCACCTCTGGGGTGGGTGGGAGTCAGGAGATGAGGATTCTAGTAGCTTCTCTGCCATTTTCTATCGGGAGAACTGACTTAAGGCAGTTCCTTCTCTGGGTCTCCTATTTCCTTCTATAAGGCACATTTTGTTTTCATTAAAATAAAACTCAAAACTGAAACTTGAAAAAACCAATACTATCATCTCCAGAGTGAAATTCAATCTAAGTGAGTTTTTCATTGTGTGATTACCTCTAAAAACAACAAGTCTCTCCCAATGTGAATTTCCCAAAAGTAAAACAATATTCACTCCTCAGGACAGTATTGGCTTCAGACCTCAGAAACTGAAGATGATACTTCCAGATTTGGATTTTGGTTTATTATTTCAGTCTGGCCTGAGTTTCCTGGAAAAGAGCCTGGAATTGAAAATGAGAAGAGATTGATTTAAATCCTGACTGGGAAACATTGAATAAATTACTTAACCACCTTAGATTTTAGTCTTCTCTCTAGTAAAACAGGGATAATAACAGCAGCATCATACATTTATTAAGATGATTAAATTAGGTGACATTGAAAATGCTAATGGGAATAATAAGGGAGAAGAAAATATTAAACAGAATCTATTATTGATAATGACTTTTCCTCTATTTTTTGAGCAATGTAGATAAATCGTGTTAACTCCATTAATTTAAAAAAATTTTTTACATTTATTTATTTTTGAGAGACAGAGAGAGACAGAGCACAAGTGGAGGAGAGGCAGAGAGAGAAGGAGACAAAACACACTCCGATATCTAGCACAGAGCCCGACAGGGGGCTTGAACTCAAAAAATGTGAGATCACCACCTGAGCTGAAGTCGGATGCTTAACCAACTGAGCTATCCAGGTGCCCCTCCATTAAGTTTAACTCAGCTTAAGTGTCACTCAATATTCTATATTATTTGCTATCTAATTAGGAAGACATCTTTATATTTTTAAAAAATTATACTTAATATTGACCAGAATGGTACACACAGTATCTGTTTACTCACTAATGTGCATTGTAATGAAAATTTGTCATCTTTTAAAAATTCCCCTGATGAATATTATAATTATCTACTCCAAACAAACCACCCCAAAATTAGTGATTTAAAACATTTTTTTTTTCTATATGTTGACTGTCTCAACCGGGAGATACCCACTTTCGGTCTCTCATGATTTTGCAGTCAGCTGGGGTCACAGGCAATCTTAAAGTTTCACTGAGTTGAATGTTGTTTAAGAAAACCAGAGCCTGATAGCAGTTAAAGTAGTAAAAACCAATTATAATTTAGCAGCTACTGCAATAGAGGAAAAGAGTTACAATATCAAGTTACAAATATATGTCAGTAGAGAATTAGGTTCAATTCCAAACACAACAAGAACAAAGGGATTTGTAGTCAAATAGTAGGTTGGACCAAAGGTGGGAGTGATGAATGGGGAATTAACAAGAGTAGACATCAAGATCAGGGGGAATCCTTGCTGAACTGACCAAATAGTATTCTTTCTGAGGCCAGACCAGAGTGATCATATGTTAAGAGTAGGAGATGAGGAATTTGATTAGATGTCAAAAGCAATTGAAAATCAAAAGGGTTCTTTCCAAACTGAGAATCAGTTGCAGGGTTCTTGCTGAAACTGGTGTGTAGGCCTGACAAGGGTGAGGCCACAACTGAAGGCTTGTCTAGAAGAGGGCTCTGAAGAGCCTGATTGAGTCTTTGTCAACATCTAGGATGGGTCACTCAAGGGTCTGTTAGTTGGTACTGGCTGTGGACTGGGAGTCCAAAAGGGGAAGTCACTTTACCAAACATGACCTCTCTGGGTGACTTGCTTTTCTCACAGCATGGCATCTGTGTTCAGAGAGAGTGTCCCCAAATCAAGCAGTCCAAGAGATGTGCATGGAAGCTGTAAGTATCATTTCTAATGTGCATTTTTGGTCAGCAAGTCACTAAGGCCAGCCTGGATTTGAAGTGAAGGAAATCATCCTCTCTACCTCTTCAAGAGGGAAATAACTGATGGCAGTCATCTTTGGAGCCATCAAAGTATCCATACTTCAGGTTATACAATGTTCAGTGACTTCTACAACATAAATGTTTGCAATGTCATAAAGAGAACAGAGAGAAAGCTCAGGTGGATTGTTTACATCCATACAGCTTGATAGAAAGTATTCTAAAAATCATGTTTCTTTTAGTAAATGGTTGCGGATGGTCCAGCAAGAGTTAAATAAAGGTGAAAATATTAACAGAGCTGCTCGCTCCATCAGAGACATATCTCCCGCATCTTTGGCCAAGTTACAAATATATCTGGTTAGCTTAGAGAAAGACTCAGACGTAGCCAAGATATCACATTCCTTCGCCCTATACAGAAAATGTATCTTAAATATTAGGTTCTCTTATAATTTTTTTAATTTACTTACCACTTAATAGCATTACCAGGTAAAATACACTTTTACCACTTAAATATGAATTTCAAAGCAACCACAAATAATGCTTTAGGATAAGTATGTTCCAGTTATTACATTGCATGGGACATGCTTATGCTAAAAATCACTGTTTATCTGAATTTCAAATTTAACTGGGAATCCTCCAGTTCTCTTTGCTAAATCTGGAACCCAATCCCTGAATAATATTATGATTTTATTATGGACTTTTTTCTTCAAGCATATCAGGTTGAGAGTAGCTTTGGTATATTTGGTTCCAAAATTATACTCTTTTACTAAACCCCCATTATAACTTAATCCTTCCCTCTGCATGTAGGTAATCCATACCTAATTACAAACAGTCAAGAGCAAATTGATTACGGGCTTTCTGTAGAAATGAGGACAGGTGATGGATAGCAAAGATATACAGAATTGTTTCTTAAAGTTATTGAGATAAAAATGTTATTTGGGGCGCCTGGGTGGCTTAGTCGGTTAAGCGTCCGACTTTCGCTTAGGTCATGATCTCGCGGTTCGTGGGTTCGAGCCCCACGTCGGGCTCTGTGCTGACTGCCAGCTCAGAGCCTGGAGCCTGTTTCAGTCTGTGACTCCCTCTCTCTCTGACCCTCCCCTGCTCACGCTGTCTCTCTCTCTCTCTCCTAGAAATAAATAAAAATATTTTTAAAAAAATGTTATTTAATATCTCCCAGGACTTGAGCATCGTGACACATTTGCAGATTTAGTACAGACTTATTTTTCCCTTGGCACCCATACATTCTACCTTGTTACAAATAATTCTATTTTCTTCTCCTTTGGGTAGAGATAAAAACAGCTGGTCACCACATGAAAATGCATCTTCTATTTTAAGGCAAACATTATCTCTGAGCTTTCTCTTCTTCAGGCCAAATTATGTTTGCTCATTTTTCTTCTTTGGTTGTAGTTCCAACCCTTTTATCATTTCTGTTTCTCTTTTCTGGCACCCTATAAATTTTCCACATTTTGAAAACTATACAGATTGAAATGAGACCTAATATTCTAATAATACCTTAATAGTACATGTAACCATAAATATTGCTTTGATTATATAATTCTGATTGTAAGTATGTAATTTCAAATGCATAAAATATACTTTAAATGTGTGGACCAAACACAGCTAAATGCCAATAGATAACATGGAATTCTAAAAAAAAAAAAATCAGATAATATAAAGCAAGTCAGCAAAAGAGAAACGGGGGAAGCAAAAACAGAAGTGATGATGGAAAATAAATAATCCATTTAAAAAATAATAAAATAAGAAGGACTAAATGCAATCATATGAGTGATTTATGTAAATGTTAATGAACTAAATGCTCCAATTAAAAGGCAAGATGTTCAAAATGAATAATAAAGGAAGACTCAGCTCTATGCTGTCTACAAGAGATACTCTTTAAATATGAAGACACAGGTAGGCTGGGGGTGCCTGTGTAGCTCAGTCAGTTAAGCATCCGACTTCAGCTTAGGTCATGATCTCATAGTTTGTGAGTTCAAGCCCTGCATCAGGCTCTGGGCTGACAGCTCAGAGCCAAGAGTCTGCTTCAGATTCTGTGTCTCCTTCTCTCTCTGCCCCTACCCCGCTTGCGCTCTGTATCTGTCTTTCTCTCTCAAAAATAAGTAAACATTAAAAAATTTTAAAGACACTGGTAGGCTGAATAAATGGAAGGAAATACTATATATGTAGGCTATAGATACTATATAGCATTCAAATATGAAGCATAAGAAGGCTGAAGGAGCTATAGTAATACCAGATAAAAGTATACAAGACAAATATAGAGTATATAAAGAGAAATATTTCATAATGATAAAAGTTAATTCTTCACAAAACCTAAAAACCTTAAATGCATTGCACCTAAAAACAGCTTTCTTATATATGAATCAAAAATGGACAAATTGAAGAGACAGACAATTTTGCACCTATAGTAGGAGATTTTAATACCCATTGCTCAGAAATTCATAGAATTACTAGGCCAGAAACCTGTAAAAATGACCAAAAACCTAAGCAACTATCTTGGCCTTATTAATATTTACAGAGCACTAAATTCAGAAAGCAGAACACATAAGTCTTTGTACTTTCACCAATGCAGACTCTATGTTGGGCCATTAAATAAGTCTCCATATATTTAACAACACTGAAATCATCTACAGATTATTTTCTAACAACAGAATTAAATTGAAATGCATAGACATTGTCTTTCAGATATTTCGGTTCTCATTCATGTTTATTTTCCCATTTTTATCAACACAGTTTACATTTTCCTCTGGATTCACCTGTCCTGCTGGTTTGGACATTTTTCAGCCAACCAATGAAACCAGGCTTGGTAATACTTCCAATTATCTTCTTACAAGACACTCTTCCATTTTCTAAATTAAAGAACATACCAGGCTTGATAGTACATAGCTGTGCTGTGTTGTGTTGACATAACACATGTCCAGTTACTATCTGGTCACTGGCTAAATGTGTTACACATACTTCATTCTAGATACAAAGTCATCTGCAATATTGCTGAGCCTATTTTTGCATTTTAATCTTTTGCATTACCTCTACCTACTTATCTCATGTCACAATAAAGTTGGCCATTTACAATTTTCTGAGTATAACCTTCAATGCCCTCTCTATTATTTGTTTGTGCACACACTATTTCTTCGGTCTGAAATACTCAAATGCCCATTCTCTCTCCAGAATCATAATGATGTCCCCCAACCTACTTCAGAAAAAAAAATTTTTTGTAAGACCTTACTAGTGCTCACCTACATCCAGCTCTCCTTTCTTTCCTGGACAAGAAAGAACACTGTACTTTCCAGCCCCTTGCTATTAAGCAGAACTATATGACTAGTTCTAGCCAATAAAATGTACACGGAAGGGGCACATGTCGTTTTTGAATTGAGGTTTTAAGGCTCCATGGGCCATCCCTTGAGTCCCCTAGCTCGGTGATGCTGGAAGTTATACGTCCTAAATGGCTAAGCTACAAGATGTTGGAGTCTTGATCACCCTGGACCCCTGAGTGACTGAACAACAGAACTTCTCTTCAATCCACACTTGGCATATAAGAAAAATAAGCCTTTGTTTTGAAAAAATTTTTTGAGTTCCATTGTTACTGTAACATAGTTTAACCAGTCCTTAGTAATACAACTTCCTAAATCCTCCTTTTCCAAGTATAATATTTCTCTCTTTGAAAATCAGAAATTCACTTATAGTTTTCTTATAACAGCTCTTATCCCTTGGTCAGGGGCTGCTGCTTCTTAATCACTTTTTATTGAATGTCTGCTATTTGAGAGGCACTAAGCTCAGTGTTAGTGATTCAGCGTCCATTATAGGAATAGAGCATGGATAGAAGGTGCTTGCTTAATGAATGTTTCTCAAATTGAAAATAGTATGATATTTGGGAGAAGAGAAGGAAGACCTGTAATTGATTCAGGCAAAGTTGTTATAATCTCAGAAAATTTTTAAAAATTGCCTATTTCATTCTGAGGAAGATATTCTGAGATGCATAGTCAACAAAACACAAGGGATTACAAAAGTATCACTGTTTTTAGCTATAACAATATTTGACACTACAGGTGTCAAACTCAGGAACTCTACAATGTCAAAATCTTTCTTTTATCCTCCAGAATTTAACTGATAATTCTCACTGTGATTATCACCTCAGGTGCCATGTACATAATTAGCAAAGACAGATATAGACAATAAGCAATCACTCTCTAGTTTGATTGAGATTCTGCTGTGAGTAAAATGTATATGTGATGTTCTCTTAAGTAGCCTGAGTGAGATTGATGACATTCATTTTTGCCTTATTCCCAGGGTTAGGTGTATTGAGTGAGATTGGGTGTATTGGGTGAGATTGGGTGTATTGGTGGGAGATTCCGGGCATAAGCTAATAGAATTTGTGACATGCCAGTTCAATCACCCACAGCTGTGGTTATAAATATTCTGTTTTGAATTTGCTCAAAATTTATTTAGCTGCTGGTAAGAGATCAATCAACCAACAAATATTTATTGAGCATTTGCTATGTCAGATCTCTATAGGAACATTGATTCTAAACAAAAAGACTGGTGAATTACTGTTGCTTGAAGAAAAGAGAATAAAGCATTGAAATAACCTGATAAACAATTTTCAAGGCAAAGAGACAACTCTGTTGAAAGAGTTGAGAACACAGTGTCCGCAGAAGTTAATTGGGGTACATTTTCTGTGAAGGATAAAGCTCTTCATACTAAAGTGTCAATTTGACCTGTTATCTCAGGAAAGAATCACAATGTTAAGATATTAGGATAAGGCAAAGGCCATAAAGAATTAATTATATAGTACATCCACAAAGCTTTTTTAGTTTTAAAGTATAGGGAATGTGTTTAGTTGAGATCCTTGAGAATTAGACGGCTGGTTTTTTTCTACCCACTGACTGAAAGGGCAACTCAATTTACCTATTCTGGGTATCTTGGCCAGCTTCTCTGTTGATAGGCACAGAAACTAATTCTGGAGGTTTACAAGGAAAAAAGAAATTGTGTGGAAGGATACTGACTAGGTCCCAGAATCAAAGAAAAGGTTGAGCCATAAGTGTTCAAGAAAAGGACTTGATGGTAGCTGCCAGGATCATAGTTGCAGAAACTCAGGAGAAGTCTCAAACTCTGATGTGGAGGGGCTTGGGGACAGCCAGCTTTCATCCCCTTGTCACCATGGAAGAGAGTGTCTCTATTCAGCCTCTCTTGGGTCTAGGTTTGAGCAGGTAGGGCATCCAGTTGACATCACTCTGGTTCTGCTGGTTATCAAAGAAGGACACTGGTTCCCCCAAAACATGCTGAGCCTGTATTTCCTCGTCTCCTGTAAAGCAAGAAATCTGGACTGGAAGAACCCTCAGATCCCCTAGACCTCTCATGTTCCTTGATTTTTTTCCCCATTAAGGCCCCAAATTCTCATACATGTAAGCTCTACTTTAGAAGATACATTAATCAATGGCAACTGAAGGAAATATCTGTATTTGAAAGGACTAAAAATACCACACACAACACATAATGATTTTTTTGTTACTAATTAGTTCTATGATCATGGATAAGTCCCTTAAGAATTTCACTATGTTCAACTGAAGTATGAATATCCTAAATAGATTGATAAGCAGCCCATTACTCATCTACCATTATACACCAAATCTACACAGCCTTAGCCATAAATACTTGACTTCCTGTAGTGTGGTCTAGAGAAAGCATTTTACATCTTAAGTCATTTTCTGTCTTGATCCCAGATTTTAAGCACTGTTATTTACACTATTTGTTAAAATTTTGTAAAATCAGATCTTTTTTCCAATTAAATGATGAATTAATTGCTTCTATAGGTGAAAGGTATGATCCACACAAGCATAGGCTTTAAACTCAAATGGTTTTATGAGACTATCTCTATGTAGAACATGCATCTTTAAGCACATAATAGCTAAAAATAACATTTTGGTGCACAAGGGTAGAGGTTTGATGTCTGGTGGTGAAATAAAAATATATTTTGAACTGTATAATGCCATCTGTTCTATATCAAACAATCATAAAACATAGCAATTTTATGTTCTTATACTGTGTTCACTCACCTTTCCTCTTCAAACTGTCTCGATTATAATGTTCCTTCTAGAAGCCAGGATTGTTTCTCCTTTCAATTCTGTCAGGCCTATTTTAGGTACTGCCTCAGTGTGAAATTGTCTGGCTGCTCATTTGCCCAAGGATCATTTACTGGGTTTGGAATTAGACCCCATACTAGTGCTTTATATTTTTTGCTTAAAGAATAAATTACATTCATATTTATGGTCATAAAACACATGCTCATAGGAAATTTAGAAAGTATAATAAAGAGAAAAAGATCATCACCCAGTATTAAATACTATTTATAGTATTTTTATATTTCCTTCTGGTAGTATGGGGGGTATAATATTTTAAAGTTTAATCATATAGAAAATAGTTTTATGGTTTCAATGGCCGCATGGTACTCCTTCCTGGGAATTTAGGAGTTCTCAAATATATTCCTTTTCTCAATCAAAGAAATGCCTCTGTAGTCTTTTTTGGAAGACTATCCTTGGCAGTATGAAATTATAAAACAAGTATTATTCCTAAAACATGAGCTGAATACGTATTGAAATTAATAAAGCAGCATATTAAAATCTTTCCGTACTCCTCAGTGAATTTTGCAGTCTCTGCTTAGTGACTCAATGTCTATCCTGCTGATAAAACTTATGCCAAAGTTCTGGCCAACTTTTATTGTAAAAAAGCAAAAGCAAAAAAAGATCATGAGTATTTCTTGTAATTTCTTTAGACAGCTGTCATTGGATGATAAGCTGACATATTTAAATGGATTTTATACAGTGATCTGATTAGGACTAAAAATTCTGGGTATTTATACGATTTCACATCAAGCTTACGCTATTTACAGATGCTTGTATGAGAGAGAAAAAGGAAAAAGAAACATAATTTCTGATTCCAAGAATTAGGAGAAATGCACGTGCATGTACACACACACACAGACACACAAGAATTAACTCAGCAAAACCTTTAAGGAGTGACAATCAATATGTAAATTACTTCTATCCAGAGGTGTATACTAAAGCTGTGAGTGATATTTGTGGCCATTTCACATGTGACACAGACACCAAACTATTACACTTCTACCATAAATATCTTCATAGCCTTCCCCTTTTCCTGCTACTTCTGGAAAGGGACATTGGTTACCTTATTTGGCTACAATGATAAAGGAGACGTTTGGGTTGAGTTTTGAGGAGGGGGTTAGAAAATAAGACTTTAACAAGGTTTTGCTTTTCATTAGATGCTGTCATTCTCTTCTCCCTTTGCTCTCCACCTGAACCAGTTCTTCACTGAAGATCTACATCGCTCCTCAAAACTTTTGGATTCTGGTTGCTTTTCCTATGGATGCGCTGATGTACTGAAAACGGACCTTGAGGCAAAAGGAAGTGTTCCCTGCTTATACATACTTGTTGAAATTTGGATGGTTGAGAACTTCCAGTAAATGTGTAATTCTGTCCCCTGGGAATGGTGCAGTAAAGTATAAATAGAAGTCAAAAGTAAAAAGCACCGAACAAGAAGTTAGAAATTGGAAAAGCCACCATCTTTGGGCACATCACTTAAGCTCTCTTTGCGTCAGATTTGTTATTCATAAAATGGGGAAAATAACCTTTGAGCCTTGCTTTCCCCTACCTTTTTTGTGAGTACCTAATAGGAAAACATGTTTAATTACCTCCTCGACTCCCAAGTGTCTCACAAGTATAAATGTTTATTCAGTTGATCCTTGAAGCAGACCCCCTCTGACTCCCCCAAAACATAACCACTAATACTGAGAGCCATGAGAGATTACTTTTGCTGTGGTACATAGTTTATTGGAGACACTACGCAAAGGTGATTAGCATCATACACCATTTTGCAGAGATGATTTGGGTCACATTATGTTTTAAGCCAACACTCACAAGCCTTGAACTCCCCACATTAGCGACAGGAGGAGGCTACGAGATTGTTACAGTAGTACAGTAAGTACTACAGTTAATTTTATGCAGTTATAATTTAGTATGACATCTTGGCATTTCTCCTGACTGCAAATGGAGTGATGTGTCCTCAGTGCATCCATACGTTTTGATAAAGTTTAACTTTTTATAATAGGTTTGTGTATGTTTGATGACAGTAAATGATAAACTAGACTAGTATTTACATTTATTTTGTGTACTCATGAATATCTTTTTCTTATTTTTCTCATTATTTCTAGGCTACGCAGTTTGTGAGTTCATTCAGATTGTCACAAATTCCTAAAAATTGTTCCAATATGTATATTTATTTTTAAAAAATCCATGTATAAGTCATCCCGAGTAGTTTCAACTCATGTTGTTCAAAGGTTGACCCTCTTTATAATGGAGACTCTGTTGTTAGTATTTCCCAGTTGGAATCCCTTTACTTCTCTGATAGTCTACTATAATGTCTTCTTTCAGGTCTGCCATCTTGTCAGTTGGATGAGACATGTTTTGGCTCAATATCTTCTGTTTGCAACCCCCTTTCCCCTCACCCATGCTCTCTCCTCTGCACTTGTTCCATACCCAGGGAGGTTGAACTGTAGGGATTATATCAATGTGCTCCTTTGCCTTCTCTTCAATGTCTCTGATTTTCTGGGGCATTTGCAGAAGACCAGAGGGTGGAAGGATGAAAAGAGAGTGAGTGAGGTGATAGCATTCATTCCCTGCTTTGCTCTGGCCTGGCCCCTGTGTCCCAGCTGTGTCTTTGCATCAAAGGCCAAGTCCCGTTGGTAGAGGACCCTCTTCACATGACAGCTCTTCCCAAGTGCCAGTCACTTCCCCCTCCACTTGCCCCTTAAAGCCTAGCAGTGTTTGGTGCTCCTTACTCTTGCCAGCCTGAGGCCCTCCACTTACCTTGTTTCCTTCAAGCTTGGCCAGGCCTTTGTAAATATTCCCTTTATTAAACCTCCTTAAATTACAGGCAAACCTCATTTGATTGACACTTTGCTTTATTGTGCTTCACAGATATTGCATTTCGCCGATACTGTGTTTTTTTGTTTTGTTTTTTTCAAATAGAAGTTTGTGGCAACCCCGTGTCAAACAATTCTATTGGTGCCATTTTGCCATTGTGGCTCTCACTGTGTCTCTGTGTCACATTTTGGTGATTCTCACAATATCTCAAATCTTTTCATCATTCTTATATTCGTTGTGGTGATCTATGATCAATGATTGCGATCTGCTGAAAGCTCAGATCATGGGTACTATTTTTTAGCGATAAAGTTTTTTGAGTTAAGGTATGCATGTTGTTTCTATAGACATAATGTTATAGCACACTTAATTGACAACCATATAGTATAAACATAACTTTGATGTGCACCGGGAAACCAAGCCCTTCATTGGCCTCATTTTATGGTGATATTCACTTTATCAAAGTCCTCTGAAACCCAAACTGCAACATCTCAAGTTTGTCTGTATTCCATTTAAATATGCCACCTCCGTTCCTTCCCAAACCCTGACTGGTTCATATTTCATTGCCAAACACATTGATTTCCCCACCTGTTATTCCCTCCTAATCTTCTACTCTCTACAACCAGAGTTTATATTGTTTTCCAACTGGTGCTGTCATTTTGTTTTCCAAAATGAAATAATGTTGTATTTATTTTGTAATGAGGGAGCTTATACTCTTCTTCCTTATTACACAGAAGTATTCGAGGAAAAAACCATAAAGGAAGGACACCAAATATGAAACATCACACAAATGCAAATGATCCAAAGTGTCCCCCGTATATCCTTCCTGTTGATTCCTCATACCCCCATCACTAGTACACTTCCCCTCACACACACAGACACAGACACACCTGATTCAGGGTAGCTGACAGGCCCAGAACAATGGCCTCACTAAGTTGGTTTTTAAAGAACAGATAATAAGGCTGCTGCCTACCTAATCTTTCCAAATGTTCAGGGAAAAAGGAGAAAAACCTTTCCAACTAGTGTGCAAATGTATAGTTTGGGATATAGGAGAAAGGGATACAACACAGGAGGAAAATGGTGGGTTCCATTTGTTTGTGGCTCTATATGGAACATCTACCAGAAGTTTCCAGAAACAACTAGGCAGAGTGGTTTTGTTTATAGGGATCTAGATTTTCTATGAAAGTAGAAGGTTAACAGTATAAAAATATCACCTTTCTAAAGAACGAGGAAGACACAAGTTATATAACTTGGAAGTGGCAGAGGAAAAGTAATGAGAACAAAAGAGAAGAATGGACTAGTCATAACCCTTCAATATCAAAGAGCCTCCAGAAACAAAGTGGCAAAAACTGTTCTAAGATAGGTATTGAAATGGGCAGGACTTTCCTCAGACTATGTTATGGTGAAGGTAGAAGGGCATATGTTTTTCTCAAAGCCTGCTGATGTATTTCCTTTAGGCTTAACATAGACTCACTCTCATGGCTGATTTAATGATGGGCCTACTACTATTTAATATTTTCATTACATCTTCAAACAGTACAAAAGTTCATCTTTCTTAAAAGGCCAAGGGTACAGATAATGTCTACAACACAATTATGAAAAGGACAAAATATCTTTAAAGCCGTAGAGAAAAATGAGTTAACAAGGATTTCAAATTGTTTCATTATAACTCCAGGGCATCATTTTTCCAAGTTAACAGAAGAATAGAAGACTGCTTCTTTTCAATCTTTCTTCTTCTACCTTGTAAATAGTGACAACTGAAATGATGTTCCAACTGCAAACACAGAAAAAAGCCCCAACAGAGGATATACGGATATGCTGTATTGTGCATTTTACCCTAATCAGAGTTGACTCTGCCATCACTACTTACTGTTGACTTCAGCAGGAAACCCTCAAATTTAATCCCATTTCAAATAATCCCCAAATGGCCTACTGAAGCCCAAGGCAACATGCTCCCTCCCCCTAATCATTGGCATACGGTTGAGAAAACACAAAACTTCACTTGTTAATGAAGGAACTGGAGCCCCAAGGCTTTCTTTCCCTCAAGGCCCTCATCTCTACCTCCTTCCCTCAGTAGAGCTCCTATGGCTCACAGCTTGAAAATCGCTTTCCTAAATCATTAAACTATTGGCTTCTCACATTGTCCAAGGAGCTATCAAGGGCATGAGGTTATGGCATAACAGACAAATGCATTAGGAAGTAGAGATAGAAATAGGGAGAAATACACAGAAGAAAACTAGTGCTTCTGCTCTTTTTACATATGCTAAGAATCATGCTATCCACATACATGCATGATCTCATTTATTCTTTATTTTTAATTTTTAATGTTTTATTTTTTTCTGAGAGAGAGAGACGGTGTGAGCAGGGGAGGGTCAGAGAGAGAAGAAGATACAGAATCTGAAGCAGGCTCCAGGCTCTGAGCTGTCAGCACAGAGCCCGACACAGGGCTCGAACCCAGAACTGTGAGATCATGACCTGAGCTGAAGTCGGACACTGAACTGACTGAGTCGCCCAGGCGCCCCTCATTTATTCTTAATATTAACCTCATCAGGCAAGGATTTTTATCTCTATTTTCCAGATAAAGGAAACAAATTCAGAACAGTTGAGTAAATAGCCCAAAAGCCCACAGCTGGAAACAACAACTAGAAATTGAGCTCAGGCCTAGGTTCCAAGGCCTCTGTTCTTTCTTTTTTTTTTTTTATAAAATGTTTTATTTATTTCTAGGAGAGAGAGAGACAGCGTGAGCAGGGGAGGGTCAGAGAGAGAGGGAGTCACAGACTGAAACAGGCTCCAGGCTCTGAGCTGGCAGTCAGCACAGAGCCCGACGCGGGGCTCAAACCCACGAACCGCGAGATCATGACCCAAGCGAAAGTCGGACGCTTAACCGACTAAGCCACACAGGCGCCCCAAGGCCTCTGTTCTTTCAGTGGAACACTCCAGCTTTCCAAAGACTTTGCTATTACTCTTAGAGACTCAATACATACATGCAGGCATACATACATACAAATATGTATACATACATACATACATACATGCATGCATGCATACAAGTTTCATGACATAGAATTTTTTTTTAAATGTTTTATTTATTTCTAGGAGAGAGAGAGACAGCGTGAGCAGGGGAGGGTCAGAAAGAGAGGGAGTCACAGACTGAAACAGGCTCCAGGCTCTGAGCTGGCAGTCAGCACAGAGCCCGACGCGGGGCTTGAACCCACGAACCGCGAGATCATGACCTAAGCAAAAGTCGGATGCTTAACCGACTAAGCCACCCAGGCGCCCCATGACATAGAATATTCTTATCTGATTCATTAAATAGTTAACTGAAAATGTTTGTTCTCAATTTGTATTAGACTCTTCAAAAATTCAATACAGTTTGACTAATAGTTTGTTCTTTCAAATAATAATACTTTAATTAGGATTCAGTGTGTTGTCTATAGTTGAAGAAAACAGAGTACACAGACCTGTATTCTAGTCTATCATATGCAGGTTGTGTGACATTGGATAAAAAGCTAGCTTCTCTTCATTTTTTTGTGTGTATGAAAAATGAAGATAGAAGAGTTTCCTGAAGCAAAGACTGATTCATGGTTGCATGCTGAGTGAGTGCCACCGCAATGCCTCAGAAATCCAAGAAATGAGTTTTGATATATCCAATGCTTGTTTAGAATAACATCAGAAAGGCAATGGTGTATGGATAAAAATAAATTTATTACACTAGTCTTTTAATGTATCCTGTAGAAGATAAATTCTGTATTAATTTGATATACAGCATCTATTTTGAAATACATGAAGAAACTTCTTTAAAAGGCAAAAATATTCTGTCTTTGACTATTTCCATTCTACTTCCTTTAAAGAATTTTGCTGCGGGACACCTGGGTGGCTCAGTCAGTTAAGCGTCAGACTTCAGTTCAGGTCATGATCTCACTGTTTGGGAGTTCAGGCCCCATGTCGGGCTCCATGCTGACAGCTAGCTCAGAGCCTGGAGCCTGCTTCAGATTCTGTATTTCTCTCTCTGACCCTCCCCTGCTCACACTGTCTCTCTCTCTCTCTCTCTCAGAAATAAATAAAAAACATTAAAAAATTTTAAAGAATTTTATTGCAAATAAGTATATTAGATGCTTAGAAATCTTGTATTGATCATTGTATAAATTTCCCCCACAATAACAATATGTACATAAATTGAAATTTATTTTTTCCAATGGCTCTGAGGCCATCGTGTTAAATTTTTTTCTTCTGGATTGAATTATCATTGCAATTATTAGAAATGCACAATTGACCAAGACAACATAATCATATTACAAAATGTGATTGCTTTTAAGTACATAAAGAAAATTTTTATTCTAAATGCATTAGCTAATGATATATAGATGAGTCCCACCCCCCAAGTTAGTTCATATATTTGTGGATGAGAACAGAAGTTCCACACGAATATTGCTTCTATTTTCATTTTTAAGAATGCAAGCCATGAGAAACAATGTTCTCAGAGATAGTAACTGATAATGAAAGTTTTAACAGAACAATTTCATCCAACTCTTTAAACTTCATCATGGTTCTATGCTAACATCTCACAGTGATAGCTCATCAAAAATCACTTTCATGTTCTTTCAGTTGGCAACTCAGGTCCTCCTTCAAGTTGGTTGAAATAGTTTAAAAATTGGGAAAAAGACATTTTTGCAAAATCACTTGTCTTTGGAGTCCATTGTTATCCATTTCTCAGTTCACCCTAGAAGGTTTGCTCGGATTTGTAAATTATAATTACAAAGTATCGAGTAATTATACTCATGACTAGGAATGACATCCAAATATCAACTTGTAGCAACATACACAACCAACCAATCCAACTGGACTGGATGCAGGCCTTAGAGCAAGAGCAAGGTCCTATAAACCCCTAGATATACAAGGTATTAACTTTACATTTACTGGACTGTGAAGAAATCTTTTAGGCTACAGGCCCCAGGGGAAACGCTGGGCCTGAGATAGATCCACTCCAGGATTCAGAGAGATAAATATAATCAACCAGTATAAAAGTATGCCACTATCTTAACAGAAGAATGACTTCCTGTTATGCTTTCCTTGAGAGACCAGCTGTTTATTACAATATACTCAGAAAGGGTAGGGCAAATTCAAAGGTTTCATTTATTTCACCTTTGCCAAACCAGTATTTTTGATAAAACACCTTTGTCTTATCCTGTGTTTTAAATATGTTTTCATCAAAACTTTGGAGCCGCTGATTCAGCTCATTCAATTAGTAGGTAACATCCATCATTTAATCTAATTGAAAAAGCCACTTCTCATTATGAGCAAAATCAGACTAGTTTTCTGGCAGGGAGAGTCTAACCCCTTTTCAATTTAAATAACTGTATTGAAATGCCTTCCCATGATGACCATCTCATTTCTTAACATTAATTTTACCACTAATGGATAAAACATGGCACCCAGCCATGATGAAATAAGGCATAGTGCCCTTCAGTACTTTTCATCAATAATCTTGTCTTTGCTTTGCTCTCAAAAGAGCCTTTCTCCAGAGGGACACATTCTGTAGCAATAGCCAGGAAATGGGAGAAGAAAGGTTGTTACAGAAAAGTAGTGAGCATTCTGGCCTTCTCCTTCTTAGTATATGAATTCTGGATATCTCAACATGAATCAAGATACCCATTATCTAACTCCACATTTTGCTTTTAAAAGAATCATGTGTAAGACAATGAAAAACACAAAACCAGACACCAATATTTCAAATGGCCCATTTGTTTTTGGTCGAGAGTTTTGTACATCCAAAAGTACAATGTAATTGTATAAAACATGCTGGATGGGTGGGAGGTATGCCTTTCTTTTGCAAAGTGGTAGGAAGGAGAGTGTGAAAATGGAAGGTGAGAAGAGAAACCACCAGTTGTTTTGATCACCACAAGCTTGTTCTCAGGCAGATGTATTTTAGGATTAAAGTTAAGGATCTGGAAGTTGATTCCTTTAAAATTATGCAAGCTCAGGTAACTGTTGTGAAATTTGTGTACCTCTCAAGGTGTGTGGGTCCAGTTTGGAGGCTACTAGACTAGACTTTTCCTTCCTAAGGTCATGTTTTAGACCAGATCTTGGTCATTTTGTCTGATGTGGTCATTACTAAATATTAGAGTAAAAAATGCCATTGATTGCTATGTTGGCCAAGTAAGTTAACCTGCACATATGGACTTGCAATGTTGATTATAACCAGTTGGGCTGATACCGTGAATTGCTTTCAGTGATGGGGATAAGCTTCCCTTAGGTCATTCCCACTCTGCCCCTTGGCTTCTCCCAGGCACACATTTATCAAGTGCTGATAAAAGGAAGGAGAGCCTCTAGAGTGTAACAGGACAAAGCTCTATGGCAATTTTAGTGGGACAACGGGCCTCCTACTATTTTGGATAAGACACAGAAACATGTAGAAGGTTCTATGGGATCTACAGGTTGTGCACTTAACCCAATGGGAGATGTCAGGGAAGGAAACTGTCCTTCTTGCAAGATCAGTAAAGGAGTTAGACAGGTGATAGAAATAAGGGTGGCTGAAGATAGTGTGTATAAGGGTGTGGGGTGTTGGTATCCATTGCCTATGCCAGATAAGGCCATGGTAGGTCTATTCTACTTTATTCCTGGCTTTACAAGTTCAGTAAACCCTGATGGGGTCACTAAGGTCCAGAGTCAAAAATCTGAATTTTGCTTTCTCAAAAATCACTTCATTTCATGGAATCTAAGAAGATATTGATTTCAGATATTTTTATTTTTTTACATTTATTTATTTTTTAGAGACAGAGTGTGAGTGCAGAAGGGTAGAGAAAGAAGGAGACACAGAATTTGAATCAGGCTCCAGAGCAAGCATTCAGCACAGAGCCCCACGCAGGGCTCGAACTCACAAACTGAGATCATGACCTGATCTGAAGTTGGATGCTTAACCACCTGAACTACCCAGGTGCCCCTGATTTCAGGTATGTTAAAATGTGAGGGGGAAAAATGAAACCATGTATGATTTGGCAGATCACTTGGGGATGTCGGCTAATCTCTGGATGCCTGAACTATAACAACCAATCTCATGAGTGACAAGGTGAGTCAGATGGGAGATATGGACACTTTTTTTAAAACAAAGTGTTTATGTTCCAGGAGTACCCCTTTTCCTGTCCTTTCTGATAACTAGATGCCTATCTATCAGGCATCAGAAGAGTGCTAAGTGATTGAAAACCAGAGCAAGGGGATTTGTCTGATCTTGACCATGGTTGGGATCTTTATTTAACAAGAGACAGTACAGAGTCCGATGGATAAGTTTTACTTCAATCTTAGAGACCTTGTTCTAATGTCTGGAATGTCCACACCCAAGTGATCTATGGTTTTAGATATATCTTAGACATATGTATGTCCTTAGAAAAAATGTATTTAGTATTTTGGGCAGGTGTATCGCTAACTTTCATACATTGCGGTAGTAAGCTTTTAAAAGATTCCTAGATGACAATGTAAAATGGTACCGTCACTATGGAAAGAAGTTTGGCAGTTTTTCCATAAGTTAAACAAAAAATTAGCATATGACACAGAAATTCTACTCTTGGGTATATACCCCAAGGCACTGAAAACAGGTGTTCAAACAAAAATTTATAGGCAAATGTACATAGCAGTACTAGTTATAATAGCCAGCAGGTAGAAATAGTCCAGTGCCCATCATCTGATGAATGGATAAACAAAGCGTGGTATGTCCATACAATGGAATATTATTTACCAAAAGAGAGGAATGGAGCACTGTCACCTGCTACAGAATAGATAAACCTTGAAGACATTATGCTAAGTGAGAGAAGACAGACACTAAAGGTCACACATGGCATGATTCCATTTATTTGAAATATCCAGAGCAGGCAAATCCATAGAGACAGAAAACATATTGGTTGTTGCCAGGGACTGGGGAAAGGGAGAAAGGGAAGTGACACCCGAGGGTATAGGTTTCCTTTGGAGTGAGGAGATGTTCTGGAGCTTAGTAGTGGCGATGGTTGCTCAACAGCACGAAATTGCTGAATGTCACTGAATTTTACACTTCAAACTGGTTTAAATGGTACATTTTACATTATGTGGATGTTATGATAATTTTTAAAAATGACACATACAAAAAACTTGCCAGCTCTCTCAACCTTTCTTTCTCCTACTCAGGATCAAATAATCAAACTCTTTACTTTATGGCATTTTTAAAGTGGCATTTGTGTTTAAAGACAGCATTGCTTCTTATTTAACCAGGGGAAAAGCCAAAAAAGACCAAATTACCTAAATTTAAACCTGTGGAGAATAACAGAATATCACAAGAAGATGGATGGATATACAAATGGTTCTTACCAGGGGATAGAGAGAATCACTCCTTCTCCCACTCAAGAAGATGGTGATTTGTAGCAGACTTTTCTTCTTAAAAACAAGATCTGGGAATGCCTGGGTGGCTTAATGGTTTGAATATCTGACTCTTAATTTCGACTCAGGTCATGATCCTAAGGTTGTGGGATCGAGCCCCATGATGAGCATGGATCCTGCTTAAGATTCTCTCTCTTTCTTTCTCTCTCTCTCTCTCTCTCCCTCCCTCCCTCTGTCTCTCTCTCATTTGCCCTCTCTCTCAAATAAAAAATAAGAAACAAACAAACAAAACAACAACAACAGCAAACAAGATCTGTCCCTGATTCTCAGCCTCTTTCCTCTATGTAGCTCTAACTTCAAGTGTTCCTGATGTGATTCTTCCTTGAGTTTCATTTAGGTAATTCATTATTTTTCTTTATGTAATTCTTCAAGCTCTTTCAGATATGTTTTTAATTTGCTTGACTTTTAGGCAGACCAGAATCTGTCAGGGGAAATGGAAAACATTTCTCTGTGTTGGCTATGTGGAGCATCTGGGCTGTATCCTGAACTACTCAACAGTATTTGGGGATGATCTGTGGAGCAGGTGGTAAGTGTGTATATATTATGCTAATATCAGCCCAGGGTTCCAACAGCAGATGGGGAGAGAAAGGGTGCTGACTTATGTACTAGCAATTTTTAAAGCACTAAAGTCTGCCGAAGACTAAAAGCAATTATATTCAACAGGTAGGTTACAACCAGAAGTAATTCAAATCATTGAAGGTAAAGTAACTTTTTGTTCCAAATTATCAGGCAAAGATGATTTTTTTAAAAAGTAATTTTATGTTCCAAATTATTAGGCAAAGGTGATTAAAAAAAAAAACTCATGAAATAAAATGCAAGCCTAGACAATCTTCCAATTAAAACAAACAAAGCAAAACAAAACATTTCTTGGCCTTATCACAAGCCCTTGCTCCTTACTTAATTTCCAATTATACAGAAAATGGAAACCATTCTGAGTGAAAAGCACTTCTCTCCTGCTAATAGGATCATCTGTTTTCTGTTTCTATGAAAATACTAGTTCAAATTTTGTCTCCTTCCATTTCACCTGAATTTCTTGAAAGCATTATCTCAATGTACTATTCCTGGTCAACTCTGACTAGTTCACTGAGTTATTGTGAGCATCAAATTAAATAATAATAGTAATTGCTGACATTTACTGAATGCTTATTATATGCCAGACCCAGTCCTGAGCACCTCACATGTTTTATTCTTCGTATCAATCTCACTAGGTGGGCCCAATTAATATCCCTGTTTGAGGGTCGATAATTCTCCCATGGCAGCATAGCTAGCAAGAGGTTGGACCAGAACTTGAGGCAGTCTGGCTTCAGAATTCATGCTCTCGACAACTCTGCTGTGTTGCGTGGTGCCTTGCAGTCAGGAGGGGCCTTGGGGTCATTGGACCCCTTCCTCCCTATTTGTAGAACTGTAGCAGCTGCTCTGTAGATGCCATTCCTCAAAGTGGTGAAGACAGCATCTTGAAGAAGAGGAAACGCCACCTCACTTGTGACTCACAGATAGGGCCGGGAATTGTGATTGTCCTGAACCTATTCTGGAGGAGAAAGTCTTTCTTAAACTCTCCTTCCAGGGGGTGAGGTCTGGTTACTTAGGATGGGAGAGCCGGCCAGAATAGCAGTAGCAGGAAAAGGGCTGCTATTCCCTGAGGCTGCTCATGTCACTCGATGACAGAGCTGCAGGACATGCTTTGGGACAGAGCAGACCAGCAGGTCACCTGCAGCCCTGGGAGCCTGAGAGGCAACAGAAGGTAAAAACATGGTATTTTCCTCAGCCATGTTGGAGCCTGAGACCAAAGAAAAGAGAAGTCACTACTATTGAACATTTTATTTAAGATTTTTATATTTTTGATTTTCAGAAATATTGCGTTAACATTTTAGTTATCTTGAAATTGAGGTTTTTGGTATAATGTGAGTGCCTCCCTTGCCTCACCCTGGCCCTGATCTGGTTACTCAATGTCCCGAGATTACTGCCAACCCCCTAACGTGCCCATTTATGCTTTGACAAACTACTTGACTTGTGTTCTTATCTATGGAATGGACATAAAGCCTTTCTTTCTTCACTAAAGAGGACTTTAGCAATCATCAAAGAAGCTAACGTGGCACAAATGCTTTGGGTGTGAGGGGTAATGCAGAGATTCACTACACTTGACATAAATTGTCCTTATTCCTCCCATAGACTCCCAGCACATTTAGAGTAAAAATTAGTGGTGTCACAATTGGACCACTGGCGACAGAGAAGGAAATACTCTAATGGAAAGAGATCACTCCTTTTGGTGGGGAGGGTCTAGGAAGAGAACCTGCTGCCTATGCCATCTGTCCTGATGAAGAAGAGATACTGGAGCAGGGGCTTTGGCTATAGCAGTTACATACCTCTCCTCTCACTTCCGCAGATTTCTGGTATATACTTCTGGCACGTGACTATGGACCCTGATCTCCAGCCTTAAAAGGAGTTAGACTGTACCAAGTAAAGGTACTGATAAAGATCTAAGCCCTGATCCACTGTCTTTGTATTGCTGAACATTGGTTGTAAGGATCAGTCATCAGATGTTTCTTCTTACCCATTTCAACTCAACTTCTCAGGATTTGGGGGGCACCTCAATCTCCTTTTACTACAGGGACTGAACACATGTGCTCACATCTCCTTTCCTGGCAAACTACAGGAAAGGAGTTTTGTGAATGAGGGTGAAAATAATTAAACAAGGAAAAATACATTCTTAAGAGAAAATACCATGTCTACCATCATTATATTATTTCCAGATCCACTCTGAGATGACTCATACAAAAAGCACAGTTTAAAAAAAAAATCAGATAGCACTACATCCATTTTTGCTGTATTTGTCTTGTATTTTTAGTTTTAAGATTAGTGTTGCCCCAGGTTTGCATGACTTCACCTCCTCTCCCCATCTATAGCTATGATGCTAAAATGGAGGCCAGAGGAAATTTGATGAGTTTCAGACTGGTGGAGAAAGCTTATGCATGAGAGTCAAGGGTCTTAGAATAAATGGGTGACCGGCTGTGTGTCTGGAAGAAGTGTCTATACACAGATCTCCACTCGGGTTCTTTCTTCTACTGTGACGTTTGCAACCAGTGGAACTACCTGGTTGGCTGTTATAAATGGTTGAGCACATGTCTTCAGAGCTTTATACAGGGCATGGTCACTCACTCCCCAAGTTAGTCCCTCAACCATTTTATCAGGTCAAATCATTTAACCATCCAAGCCTAAGCCAAGTTGGGAAGAAACCCTCAGAATTCCAACTGAAATTTTCATACACTGTATTTCTCTGTTTCAAGGGCTGTCTTAAGCACTACCGCACATATTGCTCCATTCCAGACGCATCCCCAGAACTGACTTCGAGTCTGTGCTCCTATTGAGAAGGGTGTTTTTGTTTTTTATGGACCAATCTTCCCTTTTGGACAGTCGATATACATATTGTTAGAAGAAAATGAGTCATACCTCTCTTCATCCACAGGAAGTGCTTCAAAACAAGTATTCACTAATATCACACAGTTAATCACAACAGGAAAGAGGAAGTAATGAACCAATTCATGGCAGGGGAGACAAAGACATCAGACAAACCAGCAGGCAGCTCTGTCCAGAGCCAACTACGGGGAATTTGCAGGGTCCCCCGGCCATATATACATATGTTTCCGGATATACACATATCTGAGGACAAATAGGGAGTGAGGCAACTGCATCTGATTTCAAGCTTCTCAGTGGAGAATGTCTTGCTTTAAGCAGAGGAGAAAGGAATTAAGCTAAGGAACATCTTCTAGGATTTTCAAGGTGTGTACATTTGAACAACACTAGTAGCTTGGCTGTGGCTGATTATTATCTAATCACTATCTAACTTCATCAACTCAGACTTCCCAACTGCTATTATGAACCTTCCATCAAATGAACAAAAAATACTATTTCTACCTCATAATCTCCATTCAATCATTTATCAAATACATAATGAGTGCCTACTGGTGCCGGCAATTGACTGCTACATAACAAATAATCCAAACCCTCATGACTTAATGCAGTAGACATTGATAGTCTCACAGTTGCGGTGGATTAGGGATCTGAGCACAGCTTACCTGGGCCCTCTGCTTTAAGATCTCTTGCAAACTGTAAGCAAGAAGTCCCAAGTCCATAGTCATCTCAAGGCTTGACTAAGAAAGGATACACTTTCAAGCTCATGTGATTGTTGGCATCCCCAAGTTCTTTACAGGCTAATACCCAGAGGCCACCCTCAGTTCCTTGCTTCATGGGCTTCTCTAGTTTAGCAGCCTGCTTTATTGATGATATAAGCCAAGATGGCAAGAGAGACCGTCTGCTAGTAAGACATATGTCAAAATCTTTTATTACCTAATCATAGATGTGCCATTCCATTTTTGTGGCCAAATACTATTGGTAGAAGTGAGGCAGCAGGTCCCTACCACATTCAGCAACAGGGGATTTCACAAGAAAGTGAGTACCAAGATGGGTGCGTCGCTGGAGTCGCATCACAAGTTGCCAATCACACTTCTCTAAGGCAGGTTCTGTGCCTAATGATGAAGATATGGTGACAAATCACAAAAGCTCCTCCTTCTGGAAGTTCACTGTAAGAGTTTGAGATACTAACTTATGAAACTTCAAGGGACATCTAGAAGATGGAGACAACGGACAAAGTGGGGGCGTAGAGAGACTCAGCTATGCTTCCTCCTATGTCCTGAGTCAAGTAGATGAATGAGAGGTGTTTTTTTTTTTTTTTAATATCCTTTAGAACTCACTAGGGCAATTCCCAATATATGTGGAGCCCCATACTCTGCTAATAGGAAGTAATTAGAAAATAACAACAACACATCTGCTGATAAAACTGCAGTTTCAAGTCTCTTTACAAGAGGAGTATGCCTTTCATTTCTTAACTACAAGTATATGCTAACACAATGTTTCTGGAATAGATCATACCTGGTAGCCAAACTAGTGTGCAACCTTCTGATTGTCAGATTCTCCAGGAAAGCACATTTGTTAGAGGAGGCACCTGCCGTGATAAGAAAAAAGAAAAATAAGGGGGACCTGGATGGGTTGTTATTTCCTCATTATCATAAAATAAAGGTATCAATAGTACTTTACTGTGGCTGGCAGAATAGTGCCCCCTCCCCTAAAAGACATGTGCAAGCTAGTCCCCAGAATTTGTGAATATGTGACCTTTTCAAATGTGATTAAAGTTAAGGATCTGGAGATGGGAAGGTTATACTGCATTAACTGGATGCATCCAAAGTAATCACATGAGTCCTTAAAAGTGGAAGAGCAGGGCAGAGAGATGCAATGGGGGAAGAGGCAGTAGAATTTCAAAGCATGAAGATGAAGGAAGGGGGCAAACAGTCCTTCAGAAGTTGGAAATAGTCCTAAGCCAACAGCCAACAAGAACGTGGAGACCTCAGTCCTACAACTGAATATAGTCAATTCTGCCAAACCACAGATGAGTAAGGAAATGGATTCTCTCCCCTAGCACCTCCAGGAAGAAACATAGCCCTGTAGATTGTGGTTTTTCACCCCATGAGATCCAACTCAGACTTCTGACTTACAGAAGATAATAAATCTGTATTGTTTTATGCTAAGTTTGTGGCAACTAGTCATGCAGCAACAGAACACTGATATCCTTACTCATCAGATTGTTGTAAGAATTTAGCTCACTAATATATGTTCAGAGTACTGGAAATCCTTCTGGCACCCAGGAAGCAAGCCCTGGGCACGTGTTTGCCATTATTGTGACCTTGCAGCCTGGGAGTTCTTAGTTTATAGATGGAAAAACATAGCCCCGCTGAAAAATTAGCTTAAGGAATACCTCCACATTAAAGTTTATTTCCAAATAAGTCTCTTTTGATGATTATGTGTCACCTAATAAGTAGCAGGTTCCTGATGTCAGAGCCCTAAAGGAAAGGTGACCAACGAATGAACAATATTTTTAACTCCATTCAGTAAACTGAATAAAGTGCCCACTGACCTTTTAACATCTAACATCCTATTTTTTTTTTCATTCCAGTAATCTCTTCTGGATTTAGTTGAACTCATTTAGCATTGAAATAAGGTTTGAACCACAGATCAAAACCTAAAATAAGTTTATTTCATTTTAGTATTTCCAGGTTATCTTTCTCCCCCTCTTTTTCTGTTTATTCACCCAAACATACAGTGCCAAAACCAACCACCCCCTCCCACAAGACTTGCTCAGTGCTTGCTGATGGGGGTGGAATCACTATAAGGAACATAAAGATATGTTTTTACCCAACTTATTTTTTAAGTCAGATTCCCTACTTTTTAAATTATTTGTTTATTCACTCACTCATTCATTCATTATTATTGACGTATAGTTGACATGCAATATTAGTTTCAGTTGTAGCTCGCATGCTTATTAACTAACCCCTAGGATGAAGAAAATGGCAGGGAGTAAGAGAAACCAAGGTCTGTGTACCATTTGTATCATCAAGGAGCTTATTAACTAGTGAAGAGATTAAAACACACCTACATATAACTGGCAACATAGGACAATGCGTTACAAGATGGGGGTCTCAAAGTGTGGGATAGATATTCTGTGGCATGCAGGGCTATTCCAGGCTATGCAAGCACAGGGCGCCAAATAACATTGAATCAGAAAGCTACCCTGCTTTCCATCCTTCTGACTGCTTTCAGAAGAAAGCCTTAGTTTCATGCTAGGATTTCCTTAACATCCCTCCCATACTTAGCTTGTCTCCCTCTGTACCCTCAAGAGAAGGAGCCTCAGGCTGAGAGACCCAAGCTGGCCCAGTGTAGCTAGAATTTAATTACACTGTTTAGATCCTGTTGTATTTATTTCCATGGATACCTTCTGTTTGTGGCAAATGAAATGGTTTTTTTTCTATTTTCAGTAGTGGTATAATGTTGTCTTTTAAAATTACTTCATTTAAATTTTTAAAAAGTGAGACCAATTTAAGTTTTTTAACAAAGTAAATAGTGCCCCAGATGGTTCATTGATATGGCAACAATTACAAAGGAGTTACAATAATAACTGAAATTTGAGAAATAGTATAATAAAACGGAGAAGTGTGTAATAGAGTCATAAGTATAATATGTGAGAGGAAGGAGTCACTATTGTAAACTAACTTGGTCAGTTCTGACAGGCCATGATGGAGGAAGTGGAATTTGGCATGGGGCAATGAGAGAGGAATAGGGTTTGCCATGGATGAGAATATGGCAGGTAAGCCCTAGAATGGGAAGCTTGAGCCAGAGCAGAAATGGCCTCAAAGGACAGTGAGCAGAGCACTTCCACTGAAGTAAAGGTATGTGTAGAGAAGTAGTGACAGATGAACCTTAATGAGGTTATAGAAAACCTTTCATCACAAGCTCTCCTCCCTTGGGTCAAGTCTACAAATTAAGAGTTTCCTGCTTCTGTCCAGGGGCTGGTCCAAGCTAGCTCCCAGGTACCCAAGGTAACACAATATAAAGAAGCCCCGTGGGATCCTGTGTCACTATGCTGGTGTGGTCATTGTGATTTGTGGGGCTCTCCCACACACCCCAAACCTTCTGCTGCACAGCCCATCAACAAAAGCTATAGCCCTCTGAGGTGTTAACACCAATACTCATTTCATTTGTATGCCATTTTGACCATTTGCAATGTGAAGCTAACAGGTGTCTCTCTCTCTGTCTCATTTTTGAGAGCTTGCAACTCTAAGAGATGTTATCCACTGAGTTCAACCTGAGTACTCATGGTTAGTTTAAAATTTGTGAATTAAAAAAAATTCCTCTTCTATATCTTAAATTAAATAGCCATTCTATAGTTAGTAATGTGTGTTCCTCTTCCTGAGCTTAACAGTAATAGAAGAGCTGAGGTTCATGGGAAAAGTCTTGGAGGCAGCTGATGATTTAGGAGACTTTAAGTTTTATAAATTTTAAATTTCCTACATTTAAAGAATATACTCCTGAATGCAACTGTTAGACCTCAGATCTGATGAACTTCAGCTGCTTTAGTGTCCTGGAAAAGTAGAATTTTGCTGACTGGGTTTATTGGAAGAGTTAGAGGAAACCTTTGAAACCAAAGATTTATTGTCTCCTATTATTATTGTGCCTGACATGATCACTGATCATTAGTGACTAAGTCCTTGGATTCAAGCATCAAAACCCCAATGTTTGTATCCTTGGCAAAGTGATGCAAGGAGCCATTTGGACATCTTAGCATGAATCAGAAACCCCTTAGATTCATAATGGGACACAAGATACAAGTTTTGGTAGAAAAGAGGCTTAAGAGAGAATCAGTATATTAGGAAAACAGATTTTTTTAATAGGCTTGTTTTGAGTGCCTGGTGTAGAAGAGACAGGACTGACTTATGAAATACTTTATAATAATATATATGGAGCAGTGAAAGGATTCTAGCCCAATTGGAATGGGCACAGGCCTTCACCAACTAGTAGGGCTACAGTGGTATATTCTGACTGAGCATCTATACTAAGAGAGGCCACTGTGTAAGAGGTCATCCCAAGGACAAGCTCTCAAGCTCATGTAATATTCACTCATCCAACACAGAGAGCACTTATTAAGTTCTTACTGTGTGCAATGTGCTATCCCAAGTGTTGGGGATGGGAGTTTTGGAAAGGGCTGCCCTTTATATCTAGTCATTGTGCAATGCTGTTTAGTAAATAATGTTTGGGATGTGTTTGTTTAACTCCATATTCTATGGCATATTTTAGAGATTAAAAAAAAAGCAGTAACGTGATGTCACTCGTAGGTAACTGGCAACGATGCGTGGACCCATTACAGACTGGCTCAGCACCATGTGTCTGTAACAGCAATAACTCATTCTCTCAGGGGTTCTATTTTGCTTGAGCTACCTCACACTCACCCCCTTAGGTCATGAACCTCATGGAGACTCACCAGTCAAAAAGATCTATCTGACCCCACATGATGTTAGAAACAAGTGACAACCTGGTCTCCTCAAACAAATGGCTTTGTCTTAAGCTAGCTTTTGCCATCTATCTACTGCCAGTTGCAAAATTAACAAGAAGTTGCCCTTTTAGGCTGTAATTTGACTCTATTGGCCTAAGGAAAACTGATAGTGAAATGTGATGAATAACACAGGGGTTAAAAATTACCAACCATGGTGGAATGATACACTAAAATTGTCATTAGAAAGTCATATTTCTCCTAATGCATATTATTATTAATATTATTAATAGCATATTATTTTCTTGGGACCCTGAAGAAATGGTGAGGAAGGTAATTTTTTTAAGTTTATTTTTTATTTTGAGAGAGAGAGCAGAGGAGGGGCAGAGAGAGTGGGAGAGAGAGAATCCCAGGCAGGCTCCATACTGTCAGTTCAGATCCTGACATGGGGATCAAACCTATGAACTGTGAGATCATGACCTGAGCCAAAATCAAGAGTTAGACAATGAACCAATTGAGCCACCCAAGTGCTCCAAGGCAGGGAATGTTTTATTTTTAACTGCTGATCAGTCAGCTGAGAAAAACAAAGTTTTTCAATTGATCCACTAGGTTGCAAAAGATGGAGGAGCAATCTTTTAGGCCACAAAGTCATATAGCAGATATCCACTATTTTTGCATGCACTTGTTACCCATTCTTTTGGTGAAGTCACCTAATTTTCCTTGGGAACTATTTCTCTCCTACTCTCAACTCCAAGTTTCTCCATCTCCTGGCTTCAAAGATGAGCAAATGACTCAGGCCATGTTCATCAAAAAGTTTCACCCACTTGGGCACAATAATTGCTATAGAGATGGATAGATGAGTCAAATCAAATCAATAAAAGCCAATAAAACTCAACCTTGAGTCTTTTTGAAAACAGCATGGTGGGGGAGTCTTTATTCCACTGGGCTTACGGAATGGATCTAAAGTAAGTCTAACATCATTGACAAATCTCCTGCCACCACAAAGGAGAGCTCAAAGTTTATGTGACAATGAAAAAGTCCTAATGACAACTTTGAATTCCTGGCCTGAATCCTTGGAGTAGTCAGTTGAACTGAACACTCGTTTTATTTAAACTAATTTGAAAGGACTTTCTAAACAACTCAGGTAATTTCTCCCAGGAGCACTCGTATCTGTTTATTCTAGGTAACAAATTGAAACTCTGATTCTTAGATAAAGAAATTTTAGATTTTAAAATTTGAGAGATTGGAGTGTTCCCAATGGCCCTGAAATTTTTCCTTAGGCAACAACTAACTGTTCTGGTCCTGAGCAGGATTCGGTGCCATAAGGTGGTGGACGAACAGACTGAAATACCAGTCATGAGAGTGGTCCATCTTCCTAAAGAAGGAAAGTCTAACTATTCACACAGAAACATCAAGCCTAATTCAGCAAAGCCATCTGTGATATTTTCCCCATCTCTGGAGCAGCACAGAACAGTTGACTATTCTGCAGCTTACTCCTTACTACATCGCCTTCACAATTTAATTTTATATCCTGTCATTTTCTCTTTTTAATTGCCAAACTCTATCCTGAAGAGCAAGAAATACCACCATCACTGTTCATCAAGGGTTCTGGTATTTGGGGAAAACTTTAATGGCCTGAAAGAAAATTAGAAATGTTAGAGAAGAGATCCTATAGCTATTAATTAAGAGTCTGACTGAAAGAAAAAGATTTTTATATAAACACAGTCTTTTTACAAGATTGATTTCTATCAGGAGAATGAGAATGACCATAAGTAATGGAAACATCCATTCTGACAGACTGAAGGGCCATCAATTACAGATCTAAATCTTCCTATGCTATCACTAGACTGCTACTAGAAAAATAAAAGGACATATAAATGTTTTCTATTGTTGTTTTTTGTTGGTTTATCTTGCTTTAGGATTAGACCATCATAGAATTGGAAGTGAGACCATTGAGATCACCAAGGAAGCAGTAAATCAGTGAAGTGTGAATTCTAGAGGTAGATTAACTGATCTTAGCCAATTACCAGTTGTGTGGATTTAGGGGTCAATAAATGCTTATTACTACTACTGTTGTTATTGCTATCAATCCAAACCATTTGCACAGGAAGCTGATTTCCCAAGGAGGCATAAGGGTCTTAGCCTAGAGTTACCCAGATGAGTTGTACATTCAGGTTGGGAACTCCTAGACTCAGAAATCTGCATTTCCCATCTTTAAAATGTCAAGTGATTTAATTCTATTTATTTTTTCTTAAGCTCATTTACTTATTTTGATATGGAGATTGAATGCGAGCAGGGAAGGGGCAGAGAGAGAGGAAGAGAGAGGGAATCCCAAGCAGGCTCCACACTGTCAGCACAGACTACTATGTGGCACTCCAACCCATGAACCGTGGGGTCATTACCTGAATGGAGGGATCATTACCTGAACCGATACCAGGAGTTAATGTTTAACCAACTGAGTCACCCAGGGACCCCAAGTGATAGTTCAATTTGTATCATATTTTAAACTATAGTCAACGATGCTTTAGATATTCCTTCAAAAGGAAAAGGTTATTAAACACCTGTGGGAAATAAGAAATAGGAGTGGTGATTTAAATCTTTTAAATGGTAAAAAGTCATCCACCACTATGAATGTCTAAAACCGCAATTAGTAGAATAAAAAATTCCATGCCCTGCACCTAGGAGATAATCAATTATGAATTTCCCCAAACTGACTGATAAGAACAGCTCCTTTACTAAAATTATGGAGACAAATTTCCCCGGAACAAAGAAATTATAGGAAGGATAATGAGACAGGAGGCAGGCAAAAGCCTTAATTAACAATTGTTGTTACATGATGTTCTACATGCCATTTTATTACTCGGTTTGGCTTATTAGATTCCTAGGAGTTCTCCACCAAGTCCTATTGTACTATAAGGAACTTATTCTCACATTTCAACTTTTTCTCTACCTTGTTCCTCTCTCCCATTCTTACACCAAACCTACAAATGAGCTGTCCTGTTTTCTCTGGACCCTATTGGGTGATAACTCTCCAAGCTGATCCACTGCTCTGGGTTAACCATGCAACAAAGAACTAATAGCTCAACCTGCCACCCTCTTGGGATATATCTACATTTTACATAAGTCTATCTTCCAGAAGCTAAGGTTTTAGCCCCAAAGGAAGGAGGTTAATGAGAGAAACTCCAATAGAGTGTGAAGGAGAGAGTGAAGACACAGTAGCTGATGGTGAAGCTCTTTCACAGCAAAGATCCCTCACCTGGATAAAGTGGGTGGCTACTTACTCCAACATCTCATGGAGCTTGCTCTGAAGATGGGTGAGATAATTTTATCTTTAACTTAACCACAGAATTTGTATATTCATTCTCATATCCACAAACTGAACTCAGTTTGTGCCTGGACCTCTATTTATGAAAAATATTCTTACCTGGAGTTTAATTACTATCAGCAAAAATTATGCTCAGCTGATTGGCTCTGAGTATGAATAATGTTTTCATTCTTTTTTAAAAACAGATGAATATTTTCTCAAAATCTGAGATTTGCCTGTAAGTGTTAAGAAACAGGGGCACCTGCATGACTCAGTCAGTTAAGCATCCAACTCTTGATTTCGGATGAGGTCATGATCTCATGGTTCATGAGTTTGAGTTCTGCATAGGGTTCTGCACTGAATCAGGAGCCTGCTTGGGATTCTCTCTCTCTCTCTCTCTCTCTCTCTCTCTCTCTCAATAAATAAATAAATAAACTTTTTTTGAAAAAGGATTCATAAACAACATTAATGCTCCCCTCCAACGCTGTCATTGGGATTCAGGTATCTAAAGGCATATCAGAAACCAGTAGGCTGTGGACCAGATGTGTATAGAGTCCTAGCCCATCATATTTACAAGGGATGGATAAAAGTTTATATAGGGGATAGTTTAATTTTCCTACTTTTATCACAACTGCAAGTGTAGAAAATTAATTTTTAGTTTTGTAAAATGCATTCCAAGGTTAAAACTAAACAATAACATTTAGTATAGACTATCAAGCTAATGCATGCTGGTATTTTTAAAAATGATTTCTTGGGAAAGCAGATTAATTAAAAAAAAAACCTTTACAAACATAAACAAAGGTACTATTTTCCCCTTTCATACCACTGGGATCATTAATCTGTTCTGTCAGAACTGGACCATGTTATCTGGAGAAGTTACCAATGAATTTAGAAAATATATTCCATGCTCACAGGAGGAAGGCATACAACATAACTTAGGGGTGCCTGGGTGACTCAGCTGTTAAGCATTTTGCTTCAGTTCAGGTCATGATCTCATGGTTCATGAGTTTGGGTGAGCCCAAACCCTTCTTCAGGTAAGCCTGAGCCCTGCTTTGGGAAAAAACATGAGCCACTTCTCTCTTTCTCTCACTCTCTTCCCACCCCCACCCCTGGCTCTCAAAAAAAAAAAAAAAAGATAAAGCATAACTTAAATGTTAATTCACCATGGAACATATGCTGTGCATTCATTGCCAAGGGAATGCCATTATGATGTTGGATAACAGAAATGGTTTAATTCCCCAATTCCCCAATGTAACCAGTGGGCATAATAGCCCTGAGACAATCCCTGGTCCATAAAACAAGATGGAAGAAATATCCATGTAAATTAGCATTTTCTTTCGGCCAAAACTCTCAGTGTGACCAGATGATTATACTTGAAAATAAACTTGTTTATTTGAAAGAAATGTTACTGTCTGAAAGAAGATTCTCCTTTTTCTTGGGGCTAATGGAAATCTTTTGTTTCTGATAAAATATTTTGCCTGCATGTCTATTGGGATCTCACATATATTTATGGTAAATTCCTTTGGTTGTTGAAAGAGAATGGTGAGGTTTATTTTGGGAATCTAGAGGTTTATATGGGTTTGTATAAAAAGTTTTGACCAAAGAAGTTTTGCAATAGGCTTTCAATGATGAAGCCTCTAATCCCAATAGTTCTAAAACAGAAATTACAGGAAAGTAAAATTATAATTTATAATTTCCCACTCAAGTTAGTATGTGCCTAGGTATAGAGAGCAAGAATTCAGTCAAATGAAGAGATGCTCTAGGTGATCTCAGGTTCTCATCCTGGGTAATCTTTGGGATTTCAGATCTGTAAAGACTGGTTGAATCTTGGGGTGGAGTAAGTGGTCTAGATCTGTTCCCAAGATAACCAGATGACTGAGAACTACCTCAGTGTGAGCCCATGGGTCCGATTCATGTGCAAAAATTGGGCTATCAGCCAGAAGAAATCTGGACTCCCTTGGGTTTAATTCAGATTAGAATCTCAGGAGTTGATTGGCACCATCTGAATAAGTAAGGCAGAGTTTTAGCTTTTTTGAATTCTCAATGCCAGCTCATACTGTGAGTACTGGGTATGGTAGACATCTTCTAACTCCTATTTGTTTGGAATCTCCAGCATTTAAAGTATATATATATACGTACTCACTCTAGGAAACAGATTCATCCTACGTGGTAAAATTGCTTAATCATCTCCCATACACAGCCATGAACACTGGTGACCATGTCCCATTGCTTGTATTTCAGTCAGAATTGTTTTTCCTCATTTCTCTCTCTCTTAAGATTCATTCTCTTAAGATCATTTCTTTTTCCTCTCTAGGTCTCAAGCAGCTGACCCTTATGGGCTGCATCCCTATTTCCTTGTTGCATTGGCTTCCAACTGGGTAGAAGGGAGATGTGAAAGCAGGAGAAAGGGGGTTAGGTACCCTAGCTAACACCCACTGAATCCCTTTCCACGTGCCCTGCTATCAGCACACTTCCAGACAGCCTCTCATACTCAGATGTGTCCAGATGAGATCAAACACCTATCCCTGCATCCACCCTTAGGAACACGTTTATCTAAGTATTTCAACAAATGCACCCTTCCCTGGGGAAGAGAGAAAAACCACACAGAGCTTCAATAAGAGCTCTCTTCAAAGAAGGTCCACCATCAATCTACTTCTGAAACGAACCTTTTATTTTGGTCTTTATAATGGAGTACCTGGGGCTAGATGATGGGCTGTTAGTTATAGAGCTAGCTTTAGGTGACTCCCTAGACAAAAGTGCTGCATTCATGACCTAGTACTCCATTTTAGAATGTAGGGATTAGCTTGTTACCATTTTTCTCAGCTTTGGCTCCACAGCTAAACTGTAAGACCAAAGAGTCTCATTTTAAAAATTTTATTTTTTTTTAATGTTTTATTTATTTCTAGGAGAGAGAGAGAGAGAGAGAGAGAGACAGCGTGAGCAGGGGAGGGTCATAGAGAGAGGGAGACACAGAATCTGAAACAGGTTCCAGGCTCTGAGCTGGCAGTCAGCACAGAGCCCGACGCGGGGCTCGAACCCACAAACCGCGAGATCATGACCTAAGCGAAAGTCGGACGCTTAACCGACTAAGCCACCCAGGCGCCCCCAAAGAGTCTCATTTTAGTATTCTGTTACAGATGTGACTTTTCCTTTGGGCTAGATGTGCCATTCTTACAGAAAAAAATTTTTGAGTTGGACATTCACCTTAAATTTTTTCTTCCACACATTTCTGCTTATATTATGGGGTTATTATAAGGATCCAATGGAATAAATGGTGTGAATACTGTAAAACAGAATACACATGTTCAAATATGATTCAAAACCAGTTTCCAAGTTCTAAAGGTAAAACAAAGAGAAAACTTTTGCCCTGTAAGTGGGCCCTTATACAGAATATATAGATATCAGATAAGAGAATAAAAGAAGAAAACTTCTACAGCCACTACTGTCATCCCAGAATTCAAGGAAAAACAGTATTCTCATTTTTACCACTCCAGGCAGTGAACACATAGAATAATGAGGAGGAGTGGGGACTACTAACTATCATCCCAGAAGCCTGTGAGTATAGCAAAGACAATCTCAATGTCAAAAACTGCACGGTAAGTTCTATGACCCAAGGCTGCTGCCTGACTGAGGACTCAATTTCTCCTTGCTTTTGAAGGGAAACTTGAGTATAGATCTGGCTCTTATCAAGGGTGATTACACTTGCATGAGCTGAGAAATTCAAGCCCTTTTCTTATACCACCATAACCAATTATACTCTTACAATTCCATCATGGCATTTTCATGTATATTCCAGTTACTGCACTATAACAAAGTTGTATCATATATCTGATAATATGAAGTCTACAGTCATCATGGAAATTAAGAGATGTCCTGGTGACTAACAGAAGAAAGTCTCATATCAATGCAGCATTTTTTTGGAGACCTAGTCTCCAACAAGGAGATTTTCTAGAGAACTGGCCAAACCAACATGTAGGTAGTTCATACTGTTGTAGTACCTTTTTAGTGACTAGGCTGTCTTATCCATTATCAGCTGGTTGCACTTTCTCAGTCACTAGGTTCATTGTGTTCAGTGTGTGTTTTTTCCCCAGTGGTAGTAATGGTACTTAACATGAACATATCTTATCATGTGCATCCATTTATAATCTCTAAAATAGCCCTGCTTCATTCCATCAGAAAACCATTTCTTGAGCACCAAAAGTGGAAGATACTCTTCCAGGTGATGGGAATACACAATTGACTAAGGCATGGTCCCTGCTTTCAAGGAACTCATGATTCCTCTGAAGAAATAAATACTGACTCCATGTACTATGCAGGTATTGCTATCTGACACTTGAAAAATCAGAATTTCTCTAAACAGAGATGAGGGGAAAGGCATCCAGGATGAAGTAACATGTGTACCCAATGGTAAAATTCCATAGAAATCCAATATTGAAAGTGCAGGTCTCACAAAATAGGTTTCAACTATTTCTGTATCAGGCACACATTTTACTCAGGAGAATTTTCATTTTTGCATAATTTAAGAAACTTTGTCATGTCTGATTATTGTGATCCTCTGCCAACAAAATGAATAAATTATTTCTCCCAGATTTTCTTATAAGAAGTCTCACTTGATTTCAGCCAGATTTTTCCTTTTCTGTTCCACAGATTTAACAATTTAAAATAGACACTTTCCATACTTCCATACCTTCATATGGGCTGCTCATTCTTCCTAAAATATGCTTCCTTGCCCCCATTGCATACCTCCCCTCTTTTTTTTTTTTTTTTTTTGCACATTTTGCTTCTATTTATCCTTGAAGATTCCTATCAAGATTGCTATTCTAAGAAGCCTTCCTTGGTCCCTCTCTTTCATATGAATTTGATGCCTCTACTGGGTACTGCTGTACCACCTTGTACATGCATTTTTCACTATACTTACTACTCTGTACTATTATCAATTGTTTGTCCTTTACATTTGTTCTGCAAAGGTATTATCACAATTCCATAGTGATTAACTCAGGGACCAGCAAACAGAAGGCAGTTGTATTTGTTGATGAATAAATGAATGGATGCATGACATGGAAGAACTAAAATAAGAATCCAGTATTTCTCACAAGTCAAATGCTCTTTTAATTATTTTATGATAAACTATGTCAAGAATGAATGTTTTCTTAAGCAACAGTGTACTCAAAATACAACTATTATTGAAATTAAAGACTGTCTAATCCTGGAGCGGTGTTGCATGTTTTTAGTTCCTAGGAATAAATACTCATGCTCTTCAAATATTCTCTCAGTGGGTTGAACAAAGAATCATAATCCAAAAATACCTCAATAGGCTTAAGGAAAGCCTAAATCTAAGAGGGTGAAATCTGATGAAGATAAATGAAGCTTTTATACAAGCACATGTTAGGGAAAGGACATAACTCAGCAAAATCATAGCTGAAAAAGATTTAAACATTAATTTAAAGATAATTGTGGGCTTTGTATTAAATCCAGAGTATGATTTGGCCCCTGAAAATCTGATGTAGTCTTCAGCTGTATCAATAAAAGTATTGTTTCTAAAGTGAGAAAAATAACAATCCCATTCCACTGCTATCTGACTCTCTGGAGTAACAGTCTCCAGACTGGAATATAATTACCCCCAAGAATACGCAGACATTAAAGGGAATAAGCACATTGATATTTTATGGGGAATGCGTTTCCAAATCATCACCATCCATATTTATTCTTTTCTAAACCTAATCTCCCTGAGAAGGTGACTGTGGCTAAGATTTTTCTCTACTGCCCTGGCCACCATCATCATTTTACCATGATATAAAAGAAAGACATAGCTCTCACTCACCCACAGTCTTGAGGTGTTGCTCAAAGTTTTAAAACATTATAGAGAAAGGGGAAAAAAAAAGAAAAAGAAAAGAAAAGAATGATTATATGAATCACTCAATCAAGGGTAATTCATTCAAATACCTTCCTCATCTAACGTATTTAAAAAGTATTAACAGTTGGGGCACCTGTGTGGCTTAGTTGGTTAAGTGTCCGACTTTTGCTTAGGTCATGATCTCGCGGTTCGTGGGTTCGAGCCCCGCGTCGGGCTCTGTGCTGACTGCCAGCTCAGAGCCTGGAGCCTGTTTCAGTCTGTGACTCCCTCTCTCTCTGACCCTCCCCTGCTCACGCTGTCTCTCTCTCTCTCTCCTAGAAATAAAATAAAAAACATTAAAAAAAATTTTTTTAAGTATTAACAGTAAACATTTTTAGTCTGTTAAACATTTATCAAAATGTACAATGTGTTCATGCTTTGACAAATTGTATATTATTATTATTATATTGAATTCTCAAATTTTTAACACATAAATCCTATCATTTTTCACAAGAATGTGAAATATTAAATTGATTTTATCATTGCAGAGAATAATTAGTGCCATTAATATAAGGCATTAAGTAAAAACGTATATTACATTTGGGTAAAGTTCTGTCAGGAAATGAAATAAAATTATGATTTCAAGAAGAAATAAGGGTAAGTCTAAATCATCAACAAAATACAAATATATGTTTGTATTTTCAAAATGGAAAGTGGTGAGTATTAAATCACCTTGATGTTTATATTCCTTTGGATACACTAAAAGGAATGATGTAACACATTTATTTTTAAAATTGATGCCTCCAATATACTGGAAATTACATCCACTGAACTATTTATACTTATGATGAAAAGTTTTAGATGTCTACCTAAAAATGTTCAAAAAACTGTATAGATTTTCAAAGTTCTTTTAGGGAGTCCATGAATAAAACTAACCATTTCCTAGTGAACCACAATACTGAACATAACACTTCAAAAGGGGTAGAGAGAAAATAAGATGTTCAAGGAAGAATTATAGGATGGTAAAAGGACTTGAAATCATCTCATATAAGAATTCTCAAAAACAAACAAGCAGGCAAGCAAACAATGAGTACTTATCTGGGGAAGAAATGAATCTATAGGCACATAACAGTGATCTTCAGCTTCTTGAGAAGCTGTGTTTACAGCCCATAGGACAGTTCAAGGACAAAAGGGTGAAAAATACCTGTATTTATGCTCTTATTTGAATGTCCTTCAAGGTAGAGGGCCCTTTGTTTTCCCCTCTACACACAGCACCCTGTTGTAATCCTGGGCAAACATAAGCACACAATAAATACTTGTTAAATGAATGAGTAAACTTAATAGGAGAAACAATTTCTCAGCATTAAATCTGCCCAAAGATTAAATGGACTACTGCAGGAGTTCCCTTTAGGGCGGGGTTCAGTTTCAAGTTTAAAGGGGATTAACACAATAGAGTGTTGGCTGAGATAGATCTTTAGAGTCACCTTCAGCTTTTGTCTTCTGGGATTCATGATATAAATTCTTCTATATAAGGAAGAACGTTATGCTGGGAACCTAAATCATTACCAGAAAAAGTAATTCCATTAAAAAAAAATTTAATGTCTATTTATTATAGAGAGACAGAGAGAGACACAGCATGAGCATGGGAGGGAGAAGGGGGGTGGGGGGGGGAGACACAGAATCTGAATCAGGCTCCAGGCTCTCAGCTGTCAGCACAGAGCCTGACAGGGGCTTGAACTCGCAAACTGTGAGATCATGACCTGAGCCTAAGTCGGACGCTTAACTGACTGAACCACTCAGGCGCCCCCATTTTTTACATACATATATTTAAGAAACAGAAATTTTTTTCCCTGACCAACATTAACAGGAATAGTTTTATGTAAATAAAAATCACTTTAATATTGTTAGGGAATGTTGAGTTTGAGGTGGACATCACTAATTTAATTGGGACAACTTCAATAATCAGAATCAATTAGAACCTTAACAAGAGTCAGGTGGCTGTGTTAATTTCTTTCTAATTGTGTCTGTGACTCACTAATTTAATACTTATGGCCAATATACTGAGTTTTCCATCAGGGCTATCTTAACTGGATCCAATTAAGGAAGGCATCTGGATGCCTCTTGAAATAAGCAGCAGAAATTAATGAGAAAGAAGACTGTAAATGCCATTTATTTCCACAGGACTTAGAAAATTTTTTTTTTTCATTTTTATATGGGGAAGGTCTCTTAAATTTCATTAGTAAGAGCTTGTTAAGTTTTCTGTAGTAAAGAACAAAGTGAGACAAATATCTAGGTGATATAATTCTAGATAAGAGAAAACCATAGCCCTTTGAAATTTGAGGTGCCTCTATCCATCCTTGTCCATTTACTCTGGTTTCTTTTCATCTATTTTTAACCCTGGTTCACTGGTCCCTGGACTTCTGTAAACCAAGGTGTAGAACCTGCATGCTAGTAGAGATTCTTATTCATCTGATACCACGGACAGCTCCTCCTCCCTTTCCCAATAAAGAATCAACAATAAAACCATTTTGTTTTTCCCTCTTCTAAAAATTAGATCTTCAATGAAACCAACATGTCAACTTAATCTTCAAGAGTCCTATCTCTTTAGTGAACACTTCCAGGAGGCCACAGAACTCTATACAAAGCTTTAGTAGCTACAGACCAGCTGGCTCAGGCAATCACCTCTGCAGGTATCTTCCTGAAAGCTCCATTTTGAAAGTCAATACATCTCCAATACCAGGGCAATATATATCATAATCTCTCTCACTCTATACCATATTACCATGCACAATTTTTTTTCATTCAGAGAAGAGATGTTATTAGAGATTGTTCTGCCGGGAGCCACACCGGCCTCTATGGATGGCAGTCACAGCAAGGAAATGGCAGTGTTTGCACAGCTACTGCCATGAGAAATGAAAACTGGTATCTCCTTCTGCTACCATTAGCTCATGTTGGATATAAGCCTGCTGGTATTGACCAGGCCTCCCAATATTCCATATCAGACCCATATTCTGAAGACAGATACCTCATAAGGAAAAGCATATTCCTGCTTTTACAAGAGAGATTTTAGATGAAAGCTCTATGGATGATTGTCAAAAGGCTCTTCCTTAGGGCCTTGCAGATCCAAGACTTAGGGGGTTAAGAACACAAGAATTACAACTGAGCCTGGCCCCGAGACAAAGAGCCTAATTTAGAGTTAAGGTACAGATAAAGGCAGAACTTAAGTTAATACTTACGCCTTCTAATTGGTGATGTATGGCAGTCCCTTCCCCAAGGCCTACTTTCTGCAAACACCCTCCCTTACAGGTGGCTGGGATGAGGATAGATAAAAGTAGCTAAAGCATTACCCACAAACAAAAGGCTGACACTTTTAGGGCCTCCATAGTGTTTCACACATTCATCATCAAATAGGTTTCCACAAACAACTTATTAAACAACTCAAAAACAGACATTTGAGAGTCAGACAGAATGACTCTTAGCCCATCTATACACTTAACCTATGACCTAACCTTAGCGTTATTAACTTAGAACAAATATGTATCCTGTCTTTTACTAAGAATACCCTAATTCTCTAGTTATAAGATTTACTTAACCTCACTATAATTGCAATAGTTCTGCAAGAATATTTCTGTAAAACCTGCTTCTGTACACTTTCCAAAGCATCTTATCACAAAGAGCTACCCATTGCAAAAATTCCTTTTTCTGATGTTATGTTATCATTTAACCTATAAATAAAGACACCAAAACCGACAGGACAGAGATGCCTGCCTGGTGATCAGAAAGGATCTCGGGGCTCTCTCACTCTCTTTCGCCGACACCGTCCATCCTTCAGGGACCCCTGGACCTGTCGGAGCCGGCCGGCATTGTTCCTACTCTGCCTTCATGAAATGCAATGCGATTTCAATCTAGAAGTCTGGGCCCATGACCCCAGTCTAATGCTGACAAATTGTGTTTCTCTCACTCTTTTGGATATTAGTTTTATATAATGCTTATAGTAAGAGGATAATAGCCATTAAGTACAATCCACCATATAGGGATATTACTATCCACAAAGAAATATTATATATAATAATATGAATACTATAATAAAAAGTTACAGATAAGAAATGACTTTGTTCTCTGGATCTTACTTCTCTTCTTCCTTTTCACTCTTTTTAGCAAATCCTGACATTTAAACTTTATATTTGAACTAGTCAATTGTTCTTTCCTTATATCAGAGCAAAACTATAGAGTTTTTGTTTTTGTTTTTGTTTTACCTCTTCAACCCACTGATAATTACTCTGCCAAAACCATCTGTTCTTAGCATCTGATTTCTTATCAGTAGCTTCTCTTGACACATTGTATTCCTTTTTAAACTCTCCTGCCAGATCAACACAATATAGAACGGGAAGTGGGGGGAAACTCTACATGGAACGCCACATCCCAATCTCTGAATGCACAAGAGCTGTTAGTCTCTTGAAGATTTTCTTGTCTCTTTGTCATTCTCTTGTTATTTCATGAGCTTACCTGGACCAAAGTCAAGTTATTGGAATGAGGGTTACTTTTCTCTCTCAATACTGGCTTTGCTCTCCTCTCTCTCCCTTCCCTATTCTATCTCCCATAATCTTTTCTTAAAAGGCAGCATGTTGAAGATGAAGAGACACAGATAGTGGAGCCAGAGCAACAGGATTTGAGTCCTGTCTCCATTGTTTACCTGATAAGTGACCTTCCTGAACCTGTTTCCTCATTTGTATAATAGTGATAGTTACAACTAACAAAGAAAATGATAAGTGAAGACATCTTTAGAAATCAGAAGGTAAACAATCAGTGACAGTTGGCTTTATACCAAGTATGATTCTGAGTATTCTCTTGTCAAGTAGAGTGTTACTGAACATTATAATATATAGTAAAAATAATAATTTATATTATAACAGCTATATGCTTATAATATCTATATTTCCTTTATAAGCAGTATCTTATGGATAAAACATCAAACAATGGTACATGACAATATAATAAAATGAGAGAGTATATCTGGGAAAATATTTGATGCTTTATTATACAATTTTTACTAATTATGACCTAACAAAGACAATATTATTGAAAAAAGAAAATAATTTTGAAACACAGTAAACAATGTCAATGATTTACTCATATTTTAAAAAACAGTATTAACCCACAGGTTGTTTTCCCCTTTTGTTAACTCTTATAAAACTTAATTACCATAGGAGATATTTTGGACGTATTACTACTCAACTATTCTAAGTTAATTGCTAGTATTATCCTTTGAGAAATAAAACGGGATGTATGTAATCAGACTACAATGTTATCAGTTAATTAAATTTCTCCTTTCTTTGTAGACTAGCCAGTATTAACAGTATTTGATGGCCATTTCCACTAAATAACACATCTATTAATAAGTGGTGGATTTTGAAAAACTCCTGAACGTGAAACATTTACTCTCACTTGTGAGAGAATATACAAAATGTTTCCATGAAATGGAGCCTCTTGAATATTTGCTTTTATTCAGTAAACCAATTTTCACTACTTAACATAACTTTCTACAGCTTGAAGTACTCCCACATTTTACACACACTTTACAAATAATTGGAATACTGGTATATAAACATCATATGCAATGCTAGATAAGGGCAAAAGCAGTTATACATTTGCCACAAGTAAGAGAATGTGTGTATGTGTGTATACACACACACATGTAATTTGAAGTGGAATAATGCAAAAGCCAAACACATAGATAGAGCGGTGGAAATGTCTCAAATGGAGGGAGACAAAAAGTTGGATCTGGATGGCTATATAAACCTATTCTAGCAGTCTAGGTCAAGGTTATACATCTTATTAAAGATGCTTCATGTTGATTTTGAGTAACTTGGAGAGAAAAGAATGAATTCATTCATTCGGTGTTATTTGCCACCTACTGTAGCCAACACACGGGTACTCCTTCGGTCTCATGTTCCATCTTTACAATGCTATTGAGGTGAATTACAAAAGCACTACAATCTCTATTTAAATACATTTACAAAGCAAAAAGACAACTCATCAGCATTCTGGAGTGATGAAAACTTTAACAATTAAAAAACCCAAATTGAAAAATAGCGCAGGGACATTTGCCCAAATATTACACGCATCCTGAATTTCCTCCAAGATAGATGTATATGTCAACATTTTTCAAACATAAGGAAAATGCCAAGAAATATTATGCTCCTCTATTTTTACTTTAAATAGTTTTACTTCTCTTGGAGAAGCACTTAATAATTTTTGCCTAGGAATGCTTAGGGCAAAAAAATTTTTTAAGAGAAATCAATGGGAATCTAATCAGATCAAGAAAAAATGAAAAAAGCTATATATCTGTATATTCTCAACTGGAAAAAAGTAGAGGAAATTGGTGCCAAGAACTCCATCAGCTTCCTTGTGAAAGGAATGAGACCTTTCATTCATTGAACGAATAGGTACGATGATATTCCTGGGGAAATGACACAGAATCTCTGCCATTATAGGAGCTCCCCACAAAAGTCTAATGGATTCCTTCAGCTCTGTTTGGAAGAGTCTCTTTGAATAAAAACCAATATATACCCTTTTCTGAAATATACACCACAATTTATAAAACAGTAAGAATATCTCCATATACCTGAAGTTGTTCTCAACTCTCACTTTGTCTTAGCTGCTACAATGACGGTTCAAGCGACTTTTTCATGCTCACATTTGCCTATGAGCTTATTAACTGTGTCATTGTAAGGTAAAGTAATTCAATTATTCAACTTCCATTTTAATTTTCCTTATTACAAAGAATACATATTAATTATGGAGCATTTTTAAATTAGAGAAAAGACAAAGAATAAAGAATCACTCATATTCCTACCATAGTAATAAACTACTATTCACAATTAGTGAGTTTCAAATTATATTTTTATGCCACCTTAGCAGGCAGCCAGGATATAATGCAAAAAGCTTAATCTGAACTTGGAAACGGTCTCATCTCTCAATATAATAGGATACTTTTATAAAGTAGATAAATGAATGGCCTGACCTACAGATTTAAGCAGGAATATGTCAAAAACCTTGTGTGGAGAGGAGAAAGCAAATTCAAAAAATATATTCAGTATACCATTTATGTAAAAGTTTAAAGGATATTACTCAATACCTCACCATATAATCTGTGGGTACATAATAGGTTAAAATGAAAGAAAAGCATGTAAAAACAATAGCTTCAAGGTAATAATGACCTTGACGGAAGAGACGATAACAGAGTGTTGGAGCTTGAAGTCTACAGGAAATATTTCACTTCTTCAAAAAGTGATATTTACAAGTGATAGAAGTGCTCGTTGCCTTGATGGTGGTGATGATTTCACTGGTGTCTCTGCCCGTCAGAACTTAACAAATGGCACACATTTAACTTGTAATGTATGTCAACTAAACTCCATAAGCCTATTAAAAGAACAAAAGTTAACAGTGATATAAAGAAAACATGACAATAGATAATGTATTAGATCTGAATTATAGCACATGGTTGTCTGTGATATCCTTCTCAGTGCTCCTGGTTATGCCTTAAATATTTTATAAGTAAATGGAAAATACTATTTAAAAATTTTTAGTGTATTTATTTATTCATTTATTTATTTTTGAAAGTGAGCGTGCAATCAGGGGAAGGACAAGGAGACGGGAACAGAAGCTCTGAAGCCGGCTCTGCACTGACAGCAGCAAGCCCATGCGGAGCGCAAACTCACAAACTGTGAGATCATGACCTAAGCTGATGTTGGACATTCAACCAACTGAGCCTCTCAGGTGCCCCGAAAACATACTATTCTGTTCAACAAGCAGAAATAAATATAAAATAACAAAAGCCACTTCATTTTCTTAATCTGAAAGAACTACCACTTTACAAAATGTTGACCTTGTGTGTGGTGGTGATGGTCAGCAAAGTGGTTTCTAGAATGAAAATTGAAGTACGATGTCAGGGCATCTGGAAGAAATACAGTGCTTTGGCTTCTCTGTCGGTGTTATCAGAAGTCCTCATAGGGGGGCTTGTTTTATTCCACAAAGAAGAATTTTTGTCCTATTTTTGTTAAGGAAAGGAAAACCTTATACATTTCTATATACCGTAAATATTTAACTTGGAACTTTCCCTTGACATTCAACAAAACGTGTCAGACACCATGTTGTTCATCTAAACTCAGCATCTTGTTGCAGGGGTCTGGCTGTCTTTCTGCGCCTGTCTCAGTATTCCTTCCTTGGCATCTTTTCCTCATCTGATCTTTTATGTGCACCCCCAGTGGGTATTGTGAGTAACTACCACTAGGACTGTTGTGTGATTAAATAAATTAATACCCCTGAAGCCGTGAGAGCAGTGCCTAGGACATAGTAAGCACACGATAAATGCCTTTCATCATGCACATCATTGTTTTGCTAGATTAAACATGCACATGTCACCTTCCCCTTCTTCACTCTGAGGGAACATTCAGCAGTTGCTCACTGGCTTCAAGATCAAGTCCAACCTTTGGATTCCTCCATCTTCTGTTTCAGTGATTTTTACCACTTGTCCTGGTAAAAGCTATTTAGTCAATTCTATTCTACTTTCCTTCTAAGAAACTGTGCATTTTTCTCATATAACTTTTCTGAAGCCTCACCCACAACCATTCTTAAGTTGCCACAGTCCTTAGGAACACTTTATTCTCTACTCCAAAATCTACTTGCTTCGAGTATCTGATCTGTTCATGTTGATATTCAGAACACACACAAAAGAGAGAAGCAAAATTAGATGGTATATCATATTTTCCTCAGTAGACTATAAAACCCTTAAATGAAAGTGATGTCTTCCACATTTGATGTTTCTCTGATTCAAAGCTCAGTGGATAGTAGGGATTTGGTAAATGATGGCTAAAAACCTGGGGGAAGAATGATTGTTTGAAAAGTAAGGTTACCTCGCTCTAAGCTAGTGTTAGCATCACTACTTAGCTCATCATTTCCAATTTTCTTTACTTTCCTACTTAAAGTCAAAGTTCTAAATTTTTTTCCAAGACTTCCTGTTGTTCTGGAGTGAAATCAGCCACTGTTCCTGGCCTGGGCAAAGTCGGGCTGCTTGTACCTTCCCAAGAGAATAATAAATCAGTAATTAAATACGTATACATGCCTTTTACTGAGATGGGTACCATCTTTAATCTCAATTTTATTGAAAAATATCTCCCTAATGTACTGTACTTTGTTACTGCATTAATAAGCGCAAGTACAGAGAAAATGTCAATCTCTGGTTTTTATTTGAAGATCTTATGAGAGGCTCAGAAATGTTATTTTTAAAAATATCATCAATGTATATTGAATGTGATGCCTTGTGAGTTTCTCTAAGTCTGTCCTGATGATATGGCAGATATGTCCTTCGAGAGAATTCAAAAAAATAATATGCTAATGCAACCTTGTTTTGTGATCGTTATTTTTTCCCTTGAAATGGAGAACAGAGAAAAAATTAATGTGTGGTTCTGTTGAGTCATACTTTGTGTTGTTTTTTTAACAATCCTTAGCTAAATCACTGGCCAATTTGTCAGTGCATGATACATCTTGATATATGACCAGGATAAAACAAGGGAGACTCTAATGTGACGGTCACTAAGGTCACAGTCTTCTGAAAATTAACATTTTCAGAACAAGTAATGTCAACCACCTCATTTTTTTGCTTTGCAGGATTTGCATCTCTTCTTGAAGGGCTAAATTTGACAACATGCTATTAAAATAGCAGGAGGCAAAAGTCATTAGTAGGAGAAAGGACTGAGAAAATAGCTACTACGTGCACCTGACCACCTTGGTCTGGTTTTATAAACCTACAGCATATTACCTGCCATGCTTGGGGAAGAAAAACTGAGGGAGGAAAATTGGCTACCAGTCTTGTCAGGCTCTTGCTGAGGTAATAACACATTATCCCTTTCTTCCAATATCCCTCGGCTGCTGAGAAATACCTTTGTGAACCTTGGCTAGGGCTCAGCATTGTAATTTTCACAGTGGGAACCACATTGCTTGCCTTCCTGAGTATCTGCAGTGGCCCCCTCCCCACAGAGACGCTGGCTGCTTTTTGGGTCTGTTTGTAAGCCCTGTACTCTCTCATTGTAGAAAGTTCTCCCATTATAATTTTTACCACCTGCCTCTGATACACAGGTTGAGACTGCCTGATCAGGAAGCATGACACAATATTGAAACAACTCAGTCAAATTGCCCCTACATGCCACTCCTATGCTCAAAGCCTAGTCTGTTTTCTTCTCTCAGCCCTCAGGACAGGAATTATCCAGGACACAGGGATAACCATGAACTTTGACTACTTTAACATAAATACATTTTCTGTAAGGCCAGACACATACATTTTCATCAGTAACTGATCCAAGGACAATGGAGAGCCAGCTAATTCACTAAAGAAATCAAGGAGAATTTAAATTCATTCCTAAGCACTGTTAGTTTATCCTAACCTAGCCTATCCAATGCACAAAGATTGGCAATATTTTTTTTTTTTTTTACTAAAACAGGTCTGTGATCCATACGTGACAATATTATCCAATCATTAGTGCAGCACCTACCATGTGCAGAGAGCAGTGCTAGGCATTATGTGGGGAGAGACGTGTGGCCTAGAGGATTTATTAATTTTTGATTGCTACTATAATGCATTGTTATAAATTTAGTGGCTTAAAACAACTAAAATTTATTATCTGATAATTCTAGAAATCAGGAGACCAACACAGAGCTCACTGGGCTAAAGCCAAGGTGTCGGCAGCTCCCTGCACAGCAGGGACTATACTCCCTTCTGGATGTTCTAGAACAGAGCCCCTTCTCCTGCCTTTTGTAAATTGCAAAGGCTGTCTACATTCCACAGTTCTTAGCCACGTCCATCTTAAAAGCCAGTAATATTGCCTCTCCCTCTGACTCGTCCTCCTTTCTTACATTTATTTCTGACCTTAGCTGGAAGAAATTAGTGTGATTTAAGGAATCACACGATTTAAGGAATTTGTGTGATTTAATGAATCCTTTTAAGGATTCATGTGATTAGGTAGAACTCACCTGAATAATCCAAGACAATCTCTCCATTTCAAAGTTTTTAACCTTAATCATGTCTAATTTTAAGTCAGCATAGTCTCAGGTTCCCGTAATCAGGATGTGGACTTTTTCGAGAGACATTTTTCTATTTTCCACAGACAGACGTGACATGATAGAGAGAGACAGGAGGCGGATAGTCGTACGACATAGTGTTGAGGCCTCAAGTTTCTTCGAAATAATGAACACTTAATGAGAATAAAAAAGAAAATGCATAATATTTTCCTCGTCCCAATTTGCTTAGTATTTCTGAATCTGACATCCAGAGTTTGTCACTTCATATTTGATCTGAGAGGGTAAAAAAAAAAAAAAGTGTAATGAGCTTGTTGATGTAAACCCATTTTTAAGACCCTAAAGAACTCAGTCCACTCAAGTACCTAATTTTCCCATGAACCCATCGGTTCTGATTTGAACAGTGTCTTTAAAAGTGCACATGTTGAAGTCCTAACCTCCAACACCTGAAAATGTGTCTTTGCTTAAAATAAGGTTAATTGCAGATGTAATTAGCTAGAGCATGAAGTCAGAGACCAGAGATATGCGTCTATGGGTCAAGAAATGTTAAGATGGCCAGCAAAGCAGCAGGAGCTCAGGGATTGGCTTGGCATGGATTCTCCTTCACAGACTCCAGAAGAAACCAACCTGTCTATACCTTGATGTCAAACTTCCAGTCTCCAGATTTTCAGGACAAGAAATTTCTGTTGTTTAAGCAACCTAGTTTGAAGGTGCCTGGGCGGCTCCATCAGCTGAACATCTGACTTCAGATCAGGTCATGATCTCCTGGTTTGTGAGTTTGAGCCCCGCATCAGGCTCTCTGCCATCAGCACAGACAGGGTCTCTTCTTTGGATCTTCTGTCTCCTTCTCTCTTTGCCTCTTCCCCAGTCTCACTCACCTGCTCACTCTCTTTCAAAAGTAGATAAACATTTTTAAAAAGCAACCTACTCTGTGATACTATTTTAAGGAGGTCCTAACAAATTAAAATACCATCCAACCCACAGAAACCATGTAAGAGACACATGCTCTGTCCTTGTTAGACGATGCTAGGAGTGACACTATTGCCTCCTCCAGAAAAGAATATAAGGAAATGGGCCTAAGGTCAAGTAACTTTTGTTTGTGTGCATCTGTATATATATATATACGTATATACATATATGTGGGTATATACATAAGTGTGTGTATACGTGCGTGTGTGCGTGTGTGTATTTATACATGTATCTATATTTATATATTCACATCACATATATATAGAATTGTTTATATATGTATTTATGTATATACATGTATACAAGAATTTTTATATGTATCTATATTCATATATTTGTATATATATAATTGTTTCATAAGGTCCTACATGGAAAACATAAAATGAGGGAAGGATAATTAGTCAAGGACCCAGCTAAGCCATGCACAGATTCCTGATCTACAGAAACTGTGAGATAATATTGAAAAAAAAACCCAACAACTAACTTGGTAGTAATTTGCTACACAGCAATGGATAATTAACAGAAGCAGCAAGCCTTGTGAGCGGGGTGACTATGTGTGCTTTTCTCACCTTTTATTGGCAGCACATAGCCTAGTGTTACTTGGCACACGGTAAATATTGATGGAGGGAAGCCAGAGAGAGCATATCGTACGCTAGGATTAGCAAAGCTACAATTTAGCTAAGGATATGTAACTACACTGTTGGAAACAATTTGGAAATAAGTCTATGCTGACTTGTGGCCTTGAGTGTTTGGAGCTTAGAGCACACCTGGAAGTTGTGGGGAACACACAGATGGGTGAAAGAGGGATAAGGAACCTTCTGAAGCTGGTGGGGAGGTGGGGAGCAATGAACAGGCCGTGCCCAGGACACATAGTGAAATTGGTCAAAGAGAAGAATGAGGTTGGGTTGAGAGTGAGAAACAGCCACGTTTGAGGAGCACAACGGGGGTGGGGATGAGGGGCTGGTCGTGCTGACCAGGTGTTTGTTGAGCGAAAGGAGATTCACATGGTCAAGACTGCAGGGCCCTGGGTGGTCTGCCTGCAGCTATGGCAAAAAGACAGTGAGGAGGTTGGTTGCTACAGAAACCAGTTGCCCATCACTGGGGGACACAGCACTGACAGACACCTTCTTCTTGCCATCTGTTCTCCACGTGGGGGCCAGCCATTATTTTAGAACATGAGCCAGAGTACATCGCTCTCTTCAGAGAATATCACACTCCTCTTTCAGAACCCTTCACTGGCTTCACATTTCATTAAGTGCAAGTCAGAAGCATAAATCATCTGTGAGAGTCTGTTATGTCTGTACCTCCCCATCTGCCACCTCCTTCTTGCATTCTTCCTGGCACACAGGTCTCCTTCTGTTCCTCAAACATGCCAGGCACCCATCCATCCCATCGTGGGGCCTCCACAGTGTCTGGAATGTTCTTGCCCCAGAAAACTGCTTGACTAACTTCCCCACCTTATAAAATATTAGCTTTATGTATCTTTTCAGATATGACTATATTGCCTGACTATTCCACTAGGAAGTAAGCTCAGTGAAGGCAAAGTGTTTTCTGTTTTGTTTTTGTTTTTTGCTTTATTCTCAGGTATATACAAACTGCCAATACAGGAGCCTGATACAGAGTGCTCAGTAAACATGTGTGGAATTGAGTTGAACTGAATCACTAAGGGTGAATTCAGGAAAGACCATGGCATATTCTGTGTCTAAGGGAGTGGAGCCACAGGGAGCCACAGTGGCCCTTAGCCACTTGAGTTTAGAGCTGAATTGTTTTAGCCGACCTCTGCAGGGCCCTATTTCTGGTGGGGGGTGATGGAGGCCATTACAACATTGTGCTGTGTGAGAGAAAAAGCTTGAAAATTCCCAGGCTGTCTCTGGAACAGGCCAATCTCAGAGTCCAAATGGTGGTTCTTTTGTGCCCAGGATGATCCCACCCTCTTCACAGAGTGCTGGCCAGGCAAAAGGGAGATCTCAGCTGGGGGACAGATGGCCTTTCTAGGGCACATCTTTCAGCAGCAGTGCAGACTCCTGAGGCCTGAGTCCACCCAAAAGAGGCCCCCTACACAGCATGGCATCAGGATAACTCTGTTCTTTCACCTTTTTGCCTCCTTATCTCTCTTGAGGTCCCCTTGTCATGAACGTAAAATGCACATACAGGGATGGGCATCACTGTGGCTTTAGTGGGGCACCATGAGGTCTGGGGAGAAGAAAAAATCCTTATTACTCTTTTTTTTTCTTTTCAACATGAGTTCAGTATGACTTATTCATTTATACAAAAGTCTCGATTTTTTTTACATTTCACTTTTTTTCTCTCATACACAGCCTCCACTTCTCCCCAAAACTACAACTAAGATGTCAGTCAGCAGCAAGGTCTCATCAGAAGACTCACCTGGGGAAGGATCCACCTCCAGGCTTATTAAAGTAGTCATTAGTAGGACTGAGCTCTTTGTAGGTGTTTGGCTTGAGGGCCCCAGTTACTGATGGCTATCAGCTGGAGGCCATCCTTGGGCATGTACAGCTTATCCATAGGGTAACTCATCAACATGGCAGCTTGTGTCATCAAAGTTGTCAAGAGAAAGAGTTTGCTAATAAGACAGAAGTTGCAGTTATATATAGCATAATCATGGAAGTGACATCCTATTACCTTTGCCATATCCTGTTGATTAGAAGTAAGCCCACACTAAAGGAGCAGGGATGACTCAAGAGCATGAATACCAGGAGATCAGGGTTACTGGCCCATTTTTGAGTCTGCCACAAATTCTAGACTGAATCAGAGATGACATTTTTCAACAACACACTCAAAAAATCTAAGACTACACATGTGACAAAGCCCATGAAGGAAAAGTCCATGGTGCTATGGTATTTTCTTGTGTTGGGGGGGTGGGGGGGTGGGTGGGGGAGGCGATGTGAAGTAGATAAGTTAGAAAAGGAGCTTTTTCTGAGAAAGAAACGATTGAACTGAAGAAACAAAGGGACTGAAGTTGGAGTAGGGGTTTTTAAGTAATTTCTTCTCTTTTCTTCCTTATTCTCTGCCTCTAAGTCACTTACTTAAATAATAAAGTTATTCAGGGAACAAAAGATACAGAGAACATTGTGTTTTACATGAGATTCTAGCTCACCCTAGAAATGTGCAGGGCATATATCAATATATCACCTTCTTAACAGTAATCGACCATTTCTTCACAAGGAAAGGGAACAAAATGGCTACCATTTCCAACATTCTTGTTTATGAAAACATCACCCTGATGAGAACAAAATAGAAACAAATTTTTAAAGAGAACATATTGATTCAAAAAACTTGAAATAAAAAAAAAATTTTATGACTTTTTTCACAGTTGTCATAAAGAAAATTAAATAGTGGGATGAGGGACCTACCCATATTGAGCAGTCTTGGCCATTGAACCTAAGTATTTCGTCTTTCTCCTCTTTTCTCCTTATATATTAGCCCCAAAGACATGATTAAGTAACACCTCATTTAATTCATCTCATAACTGAAATCAGACACTCACGATACATGAATTGATATAAATATACATAAAAATACAAAATATCCCTTAGTAAATGAAACCTATAAAACATCATTTAACCATTTTTTGAACTTATAAGAACATAGGAAACCCATTTATTCTTTTATACCATTTATTATTTTCTCAGACCACTTATTATGTTTTTTATAAGACAGTAAGGGAGGCTGTTTTATGTCCCTGCATGAGGTCAGCTATCTACTCTGTTCCATCTACAAGTCTTTTTCTCGCTTCCCATTGACCTCTCTCTAATTTCAAATCATTACAACCTAAGAAGATTGGAAGTACCCTAAGGAGAAACTAAGCTCAGTGTGTGGAGTTGGTAGCTAATATTATACAATTTCTAAGTCAATGCTATGGATCTGAAAAAGATTTTATTTCTCTCTGGAAGAAAAGTTTACGGTCCATGTTATAACCCTGGTTACTTCTCTGAACAGCCTTGAATTATTTCTGTACTTAAAATTATATTCCAGATAGCTAAAACTGACAAAGATTAATTACCAAAAGAACAGGTCATGACATTGTGTGCAAAATTGAGGTGATAGTCATTCTTGTTCTCTGAGACAAACTGCATAGCTTTTATAATGGTCGTTTCCCCCACTTTCTTAGAGGCTTTAATACTTAGATCGTACAAGGCAGGAAGTTTGTCAACTGCGGCTGGTGCAATATAATAACGTGAAATTTTGATTTTCATTCTAAATGATATCAAAGATTCACAAGCTGGACTTTACCAAAATCTAAAATTTTTCTGCATCAAAAGACACTATCAGGAAAGTGAAAAGACAGGGGCACCTGGGTGGCTCAGTCGGCTAAGCATCCAACTTCGGCTCTGGTTATGATCTCAGGGTTCGTGAGTTCGAGCCCAGCGTCTGGCTCTGAGCTGACATCCCGCTCAGAGCCTGGAGCCTGTTTCAGATTCTGTGTGTGTCTCTCTCTATGACCCTACCCTGCTCACACTGTCTCTCCTCTCTCAGAAATAAATTTTTTAAAAAATTTTAAAAAAAGAAAGTGAAAAGACAACCCCTAAAATCATAAGAAATATTTGCAAAGTATGTATCTACAAGGGATTAATATAAAGAATATGTAAAAAACTCCTACAGCCCAACCCCCCCCCCAAATAATCCTATTGAATATTGGGCAAAGCACTTGAATACATATTTTTCCAAGAGAGGTATACAAATAGCCGATAAGCACAGAGAAAGGCACTCAATATCATTTATCACTAGGGAAATGCAAATCAAAACCACAATGAGATACCCACTTCACATCCATTAGTATGACAGTTATTTTAAAAAAAACGCACACAAAATAATAAGTGTTTAGGATATGGAAATATTGAAACCCTTATGCATTGTCGATGGGAATGTAAAGTGGTTCAGCTACTGTGGAAAACAGTGTGGCAATTCCTCAAAAATTAAACATAGAATTACCCTATGGTTCAACAATTAATTTCACTTCTGGTTACATACCCAAAAGAACTGAAAGCAGGAACTTGAGGAGATGTGTGCACTCCAGTGTTCGTAGAAGCATTATTCACAGCAGCCAAAAAGTAGACACAGCCCAAATGTCAAGCAATAGATAAATAAACAAAATGTAATATCTATCTACAATGGAGTATTCAATCTTAAAATGAAATGAAATTCTTGTATGCACTACCACACGAATGAACCCTGAGGACATTATAATAAGTAAAATAAACCAGATACAAAAGGACAAATATTATATGATTCCATTTACATGTCAAACTCATAGAGACCGAAAGTAGAATTGTGGTAACCAGCGGTCAGTAAAGGGGGAAAGAAAGTTATTGTTTAATGACCGGAGAGTTTCAGTTTGGAATGATGAAAAATATACTTATAAACCATATAATTTCATTCATATGTAGAATTCAAGAAACAAAACAAACAAGGAAAGAAGAAGAAAAAAGGAAAGAGAAACAAACCAAGAAATATCCTCTTGAGTATAGAGAATGAATTGATGATTAGAGAGGGGAGGTGGGGGAGGATGGATGAAATAGGTGATGGAGATTAGAGTGCACTAAACCTGATGAGCACTGAGTAAGGTATAAAATTGTTAAATCACTACACTGTACACCTGAAACTAACATAACACTGTATGTCAGCTATGTGGGAATTAAAATTTTAAACTCTAATTTTAAAAAATACACTATATAGGAAGGAAGTAACAGCAAAGCAGAAATATAACTTCAAGCTATATTTATATTTAAGGAATTAACTTTTGTAATCTGATAAGGTTATTTACAACTCAGCTATTCTAAATATTAGACCTAATACTAAATATTGGGAGATTTTCCTCTGAGTTTGAAAACAGAACAAAGATGTTTGCTCTTACAATGGTCTACAAAATTCTATTGGAAGTTTTTATTTTTTTATTTTTGAGAGAGAGAGAATGGAGAGAGAGAGACAGACAGACAGACAGACAGACAGAGTGTGAGCAGGGGAGACACAGAGAGAGAGGGAGTCACAGAATCCCAAGCAGGCTCCAGGCTCTGAGCTGTCAGTACAGAGCCTGATGTGGGGCTCGAACTCATAAATCATGAGATCGTGACCTGGGCCCAAGTCAGCCACTTAACTGACTAAGCCACCCAGGAACCCTTGGAGGTTTTTTTCTTAACTAATATAGCTAAAGTATTGCCAATTTTGTTTGGGTTTTGATTTTGGAAAAACTGGTCATTACTTTCAATATTATGTTATTGTTTATTCTAATCTATAGTTTATTTCTTTTTTTAGTTTATTTATTTACTTTGGGGGGGGCGAGCAGAAGTAGGGGAGGGGCAGAAAGAGAAGGAGAGAGAGAATCTCAAGCAGGCTCCGTGCCACCAGTGTGTAGCCCAATGTGGGGCTCAAATTCGGGAACCGTCAGATCACGACTGGAGCTAAAACGAGGAGTCAGATGCTTAACTGACTGAACCACCCAACCACCTTCTATTTTACTTACTTCAGATTTTTCTTTATTTCCTCCCTCTACTAAATTTTAGCTAAATTTCTTTTTCTAGTTCCCTGTGGTGTAATGTTAAGTTGTTTATTTCAACTTTTTTCGTTAATACATAAATATATTTATGCTTTATAGCATAAATTTCACTCTAACAGCTGCTTTTGCTGTATCCCATAGGCTTTGGAATATTACGTTTTCTATTTCTTTTGTTTTGAGATGTATTTTGATTTGCCTTTTGCTTTTTTTTATTTGACCAATTGCTTGTGAAGTAGTGTGTTGTTTAATATTTATAAATTAAATATTTAATATTTACACTGTAGATTTTCTAGCTTTGTTTTATTGTTGATCGTTGGTTTTATACCATTGTGGTTGGAAAATATACTTGGTATGATTTAAGTCTTCTTGAGTTTGTAATATTTATTATGTCCTTTTTTATGTGGTTTAGCCAGGGGATTCTTTTGTGTATACTTGAACAAAATGCATATTATATTTTTCTTGGGTGGAATGGTTTTTAAAAATTTTTTATTTATTTTGAAAGAGAGAGAGAGTGTGCAAGCAGGGGAGGGGCAGAGAAAGAGGGAGAGAGAGAATCCCAAGCAGGTCCCAAACTCGGCGTGGAGCCCGACATGAGACTTTATCCCTGGACCATGAGATCAGGATCTGAGCCGAAATTGAATTGGGCACTTAACTGACTGAACCATCCAAGTGCCCCTTGAATGGAGTGTTTTATATATATATCTTTTAGAACCATTCTAAATGATGCTGAAGTATGTTTCAGGTAAAAAATGTTCTTGTTGAAAAAAAAATAACTTTAACTGAGGGTTCTGCTTTAGTTTTTTTAAATATTTTTATTTATTTCTAGGAGAGAGAGAGACAGCGTGAGCAGGGGAGGGTCAGAGAGAGAGGGAGTCACAGACTGAAACAGGCTCCAGGCTCTGAGCTGGCAG